>NC_138888.1:70797863-71355363 GCF_965194825.1 Balaenoptera physalus
CTTCATAGTCTTGCCTTATCCTCCTATGATATATCATATATCTTTTGCCCAGCCTGTTTCAATCTTCCCAGTTTCTGATCCTTCTTCACTGTGGGGAACTTGTTCCAGAACCTGCTGGACTTTCTCACATCCCTTATTTCCTTTAAAGTTGTTTTTGTCTCTCCATTTGTATTGACATACCTCACCCTTCCCCTTAGATAATGTCCAGTCTCAAGTTCATAGCGATCAAGCATCCCATATTTCAGTCCTTAAAAGTCCTCATAGATAGAACTGAATAAAAAAGGAACAAGCTGAGACAATTACAAGCCAGGAAACATTTTAAGGACACTTTCATGATACAGTCTTTGTTCAGGTAACAAATGAAGCTAGATATAAATATTTATTTATTCAGAAACTACTATTTATTAAACTAGTATTTAATCAGCCATTGTCTGATTTCCTCATACCTCCTGGGCTTTGGGTGTACAAAGTTAGAGTTTTAAACAGATATATTCATATGCGATATGATGATTTTCCCCAGATGATATAAATTGCAAATGGAGTGTAACTTATTTTCATTTCAAAATGTGTATGTGTGTCCCTGGGAAATGGCTAAATGGGTTTTCTTGCTTTAGATTTGATTCAATTGAATGAATAAACTTTCACTGACTTTTTAAATTAAACTTTTAATTTTGGGATAATTGTAAATTCTTATGCGATTGTAAGAAACAAGAGAGATCCTGTGTACCCTTCCCAAGTTATCTCAATAGTAACATCTTGAACAAGCACAGTACAGGATATTGACATTGATACAGTCAAGATACAGAACACTTACATCAACACCAAGATGCTTCATGCCACCCTTTTGTAGCCACATCCACTTCCCTTATTCCCACCCGCTCCTTAACCCTAACATCCACTAATCTATTCTCCATTTCTGTGGTCTTATCATTTCAAGAATGTTATATGAATGAAATTATGAAGTATATAAACTTTGTGATTGGCTTTTTTAAGGTCAACAGATTCTCTAGAGATTCAACTAATTGTTGCATGTATCAATAGTTCATTACTTTTTATTTCCAAGCAGAATTCTATGGTATGACTGTATAGCAGTTTGTTTAACCACTCACTCATTGAAGAATATCTGGATTGTTTTGGTTTTGGGCTATTATAAATAAAACTGCTATATGCATTTGTATACAGGTTTTTGCATGAACATAATTCTTTATTTCTCTGGGATAAATGTCCAGAAGTACAATTCCTGGGTCTTATGGTAGCTGCATATTTAGTTTTTAAAGATTGACAAGCCGTTTCCCGGAGTAGCTGTACCATTTTACATTTCCACAAGAAATATATGAATAATCCAATTTTCTCTATATTCTCACTAGCACTGAAGTCCCTATTTTTTATTTTAGCCTTTCTAGTAGGTGTGTAGTAGTATCTCATTGTGGTTTTAATTTGCAATTCCCTAATAGCTAATGATGTTGAATATATTTTCACAAGCTTGTTATCTTTGTATCTTCTTTTTTTATTTTATTTATTTATTTTTTAAACATCTTTATTGGAGTATAATTGCTTTACAATGGTGTGTTAGTTTCTGCTTTATAACAAAGTGAATCAGTTATACATATACATATGTTCCCATATCTCTTCCCTCTTGCATCTCCCTCCCTCCCACCCTCCCTATCCCACCCCTCTAGGTGGTCACAAAGCACAGAGCTGATCTCCCTGTGCTATGCGGCTGCTTCCCACTAGCTATCTATTTTACATTTGGTAGTGTATATTTGTCCATGCCACTCTCTCACCCTGTCACATCTCACCCCTCCCCCTCCCCATATCCTCAAGTCCATTCTCTAGTAGGTCTGTGTCTTTATTCCCGTCTTGCCACTAGGTTCTTCATGACTTTTTTTTTTTTCCCTTAGATTCCATATATATGTGTTAGCATACTGTATTTGTTTTTCTCTTTCTGACTTACTTCACTCTGTATGACAGACTCTAACTCCATCCACCTCACTACAAATACCTCCATTTCATTTCTTTTTATGGCTGAGTAATATTCCATTGTATATAGGTGCCACATCTTCTTTATCCATTCATCCGATGATGGACACTTAGGTTGATTCCATGTCCTGGCTATTGTAAATAGAGCTGCAATGAACATTTTGGTACATGACTCTTTTTGAATTATGGTTTTCTCTCAGGGTATATGCCCAGTAGTGGGATTGCTGGGTCGTATGGTAGTTCTATTTTTAGTATTTTAAGGAAGCTCCATACTGTTCTCCATAGTGACTGTATCAATTTACATTCCCACCAACAGTGCAAGAGTGTTCCCTTTTCTCCACACCCTCTCTAGCATTTATTCTTTCTAGATTTTTTGATGATGGCCATTCTGACCAGTGTGAGATGATATCTCATTGTAGTTTTGATTTGCATTTCTCTAATGATTAATGATGTTGAGCATTCTTTCATGTGTCTGTTGGCAATCTGTATATCTTCTTTGGACAAATGCCTATTTAGGTCTTCTGCCCATTTTTGGATTGGGTTGTTTCTTTTTTTGTTATTGAGCTGCATGAGTGGCTTGTAAATCTTGGAGATTAATTCTTTGTCAGTTGCTTCATTTGCAAATATTTTCTCCCATTCTGAGGGTTGTCTTTTGGTCTTGTTTATGGTTTCCTTTGCTGTGCAAAAGCTTTTAAGTTTCATTAGGTCCCATTTGTTTTTTTATTTCCATTTCTCTAGGAGTTGGGTCAAAAAGGATCTTGCTGTGATTTATGTCATAGAGTATTCTGCCTATGTTTTCCTCTAAGAGTTTGATAGTGTCTGGCCTTACACTTAGGTCTTTAATCCATTTTGAGTTTATTTTTGTGTATGGTGTCAGGGAGTGTTCTAATTTCATACTTTTACATGTACCTGTTCAGTTTTCCCAGCACCACTTATTGAAGAGGCTGTCTTTTCTCCACTGTATATGCTTGCCTCCTTTATCAAAGATAAGGTGACCATATGTGTGTGGGTTTATCTCTGGGCTTTCTATCCTGTTCCATTGATCTATGTTTCTGTTTTTGTGCCAGTACCAAACTGTCTTGATTACTGTAGCTTTGTAGTATAGTCTGAAGTCAGGGAGCCTGATTCCTCCAGCTCCATTTTTTGTTCTCAAGATTGCTTTGGCTATTCGGGGTCTTTTGTGTTTCCATACAAATTGTGAAATTTTTTGTTCTAGTTCTGTGAAAAATGCCAGTGGTAGTTTGATAGGGATTGCATTGAATCTGTAGATTGCCTTGAGTAGTAGAGTCATTTTCACAATGTTGATTCTTCCAATCCAAGAACATGGTATATCTCTCCATCTATTTGTATCATCTTTAATTTCTTTCATCAGTGTCTTATAGTTTTCTGCATACAGGTCTTTTGTCTCCTTAGGTAGTTTTATTCCTAGATATTTTATTCTTTTTGTTGCAATGGTAAACGGGAGTGTTTTCTTAATTTCACTTTCAGATTTTTCATCATTAATGTATAGGAATGCAAGAGATTTCTGTGCATTAATTTTGTATCCTGCTACTTTACCAAATTCATTGATTAGCTCTAGTAGTTTTCTGGTAGCATCTTTAGGATTCTCTATGTATAGTATCATGTCATCTGCAAACAGTGACAGCTTTACTTCTTCTTTTATTTCTTTTTCTTCTCTGATTGCTGTGGCTAACACTTCCAAAACTATGTTGAATAATAGTGGTGAGAGTGGGCAACCTTGTCTTGTTCCTGATCTTAGTGGAAATGGATTCAGTTTGTCACCAATGAGGACAATGTTGGCTGTGGGTTTGTCATATATGGCCTTTATTATGTTGAGGAAAGTTCCCTCTATGCCTACTTTCTGCAGGGCTTTTATCATAAATGGGTGTTGAATTTTGTCAAAAGCTTTCTCTGCATCTATTGAGATGATCATATGGTTTTTCTCCTTCAATTTGTTAATATGATGTATCACGTTGATTGATTTGCGTATATTGAAGAATCCTTGCATTCCTGGAATAAACCCCACTTGATCATGGTGTATGATCCTTTTAATGTGCTGTTGGATTCTGTTTGCTAGTATTTTGTTGAGGATTTTTGGCATCTATGTTCATCAGTGATATTGGCCTGTAGTTTTCTTTCTTTGTGACATCTTTGTCTGGTTTTGGTATCAGGGTGATGGTGGCCTTGTAGAATGAGTTGGGGAGTGTTCCTCCCTCTGCAATATTTTGGAAGAGTTTGAGAAGGATAGGTGTTAGCTCTTCTCTAAATGTTTGATAGAATTCGCCTGTGAAGCCATCTGGTCCTGGGCTTTTGTTTGTTCGAAGATTTTTAATCACAGTTTCAATTTCAGTGCTTGTGATTGGTCTGTTCATATTTTCTATTTCTTCCTGGTTCAGTCTCGGCAGGTTGTGCATTTCTAAGAATCTGTCCATTTCTTCCAGGTTGTCCATTTTATTGGCATAGAGTTGCTTGTAGTAATCTCTCATGATCGTTTGTATTTCTGCAGTGTCAGTGGTTACTTCTCCTTTTTCATTTCTAATTCTATTGAGTCTTCGCCCTTTTTCTCTTGATGAGTCTGGCTAATGGTTTATCAATTTTGTTTATCTTCTCAAAGAACCAGCTTTTAGTTTTATTGATCTTTGCTATTGTCTCCTTCATTTCTTTTTCATTTATTTCTGATCTGATCTTTATGATTTCTTTCCTTCTGCTAACTTTGGGGTTTTCTTGTTCTTCTTTCTCTAATTGCTTTAGGTGCAAGGTTAGGTTGTTTATTCGAGATATTTCCTGTTTCTTGATGTAGGCTTGTATTGCTATAAACTTCCCTCTTAGAACTGCTTTTGTTGCATCCCATAGGTTTTGGGTCGTCGTGTCTCCATTGTCATTTGTTTCTAGGTATTTTTTGATTTCCCCTTTGATTTCTTCAGTGATCACTTCGTTATTAAGTAGTGTATTGTGTAGCCTCCATGTTTTTGTATTTTTTACAGATCTTTTCCTGTAATTGATATCTAGTCTCATAGTGTTGTGGTCGGAAAAGATACTTGATACGATTTCAATTTTCTTAAATTTACCAATGCTTGATTTGTGACCCAAGATATGATCTATCCTGGAGAATGTTCCATGAGCACTTGAGAGAAATGTGTATTCTGTTGTTTTTGGGTGGAATGTCCTATAAATATCAATTAAGTCCATCTTGTTTAATGTATCATGTAGAGCTTGTGTTTCCTTATTTATTTTCATTTTGGATGATCTGTCCATTGGTGAAAGTGGGGAGTTAAAGTCCCCTACTATGAGTGTGTTACTGTCGATTTCCCCTTTTATGGCTGTTAGTATTTGCCTTATGTATTGAGGTGCTCTTGTGTTCGGTGCATAAATATTTACAATTGTTATAGCTTCCTCTTGGATCGATCCCTTCATCATTATATAGTGTCCTTCTTTGTCTCCTGTAATAGTCTTTATTTTAAAGTCTATTTTGTCTGATATGAGCATTGCTACTCCAGCTTTCTTTTGATTTCCATTTGCATGGAATATCTTTTTCCATCCCCTCACTTTCAGTCTGTATGTGTCTCTAGGTCTGAAGTGGGTCTCTTGTAGACAGCATATATATGAGTCTTGTTTTTGTATCCATTCAGCCAGTCTGTGTCTTTTGGTGGGAGCATTTAATCCATTTACATTTAAGGTAATTATCGATATGTATGTTCCTATTCCCATTTTCTTAAATGTTTTGGGTTTGTTATTGTAGGTGTTTTCCTTCTCTTGTGTTTCTTGCCTAGAGAAGTTCCTTTAGCATTTGTTGTAAAGCTGGTTTGGTGGTGCTGAACTCTCTCAGCTTTTGCTTGTCTGTAAAGGTTTTAATTTCTCCATCAAATCTGAATGAGATCCTTGCTGGGTAGAGTAATCTTGGTTGTAGGTTTTTCTCCTTCATCACTTTAAGTATATCCTGCCACTCCGTTCTGGCTTGCAGAGTTTCTGCTGAAAGATCAGCTGTTAACCTTATGGGGATTCCCTTGTGTGTTATTTGTTGTTTTTCCCTTGCTGCTTTTAATATGTTTTCTTTATATTTAATTTTTGATAGTTTGATTAATATGTGTCTTGGCATGTTTATCCTTGGATTTATCCTGTATGGGACTCTCTGTGCTTCTAGGACTTGGTTAACTATTTCCTTTCCCATATTAGGGAAGTTTTCAACTATAATGTCTTCAAATATTTTCTCAGTCCCTTTCTTTTTCTTTCTTCTTCTGGGACCCCTGTAATTCAAATGTTGGTGCGTTTAATGTTGTCCCAGGGGTCTCTGAGACTGTCCTCAGTTCTTTTCATTCTTTTTTCTTTATTCTGCTCTGCAGTAGTTATTTCCACTATTTTATCTTCCAGGTAACTTATCCGTTCTTCTGCCTCAGTTATTCTGCTATTGACCCCGTCTAGAGTATTTTTAATTTCATTTATTGTGGTTTCCATCATTGCTTGGTTCTTCTTTAGTTCTTCTACGTCCTTGTTAAATGTTTCTTGCATTTTGTCTATTCTATTTCCAAGATTTTGGATCATCTTTACTATCATTATTCTGAAGTCTTTTTCAGGTAGACTGCCTATTTCCTCTTCATTTGTTAGGTCTGGTGTGTTTTGACCCTGCTCCTTCATCTGCTGTGTGTTTTTCTGTCTTCTCATTTTGCTTATCTTACTGTGTTTGGGGTCTCCTTTTCACAGGCTGCAGGTTCGTAGTTCCCGTTGTTTTTGGTATGTGTCCCCAGTGGCTAAGGTTGGTTCAGTGGGTTGTGTAGGCTTCCTGGTGGAGGGGACTAGTGCCTGTGTTCTGGTGGATGAGGCTGGATCTTGTCTTTCTGGTGGGCACGTCCACATCTGGTGGTGTGTTTTGGGGTGTCTGTGGCCTTATTATGATTTTAGGCAGCCTCTCTGCTAATGGATGGGGCTGTGTTCCTGTCTTGCTAGTTGTTTGGCATAGGGTGTCCAGCACTGTAGCTTGCTGATCATTGAGTGAAGCTGGGTCTTGATGTTGAGATGGAGATCTCTGAGAGATTTTCGCCATTTGGTATTACATGGAGCTGGGAGGTCTCTTGTGGACCAGTGTCCTGAAGTTGGCTCTCCCACCTCAGAGGCACGGCCCTGATGCCTGGCTGGAGCACCAAGAGCCTTTCATCCACACGGCTCAGAATAAAAGGGAGAAAAAATAGAAAGAAAGAAAAAAAGAGGATAAAATAAAATAAAATAAAGCTATTATAAGAAAAAATAAAAAAATTATTAAGGAAATATTTATTAAGAAAAAAATTTTTTTAATTTTTTAAAATAAATTTATTAATTTTTTATAAGAAAAAATATTAAGAAAAAATTAATTAAGAAACATTTTTGAAAAATTTTTTAAAATAAAAAATATGAAAAAACTTATTAAGAAAAAATTTTTTTAATTTTTAAAAATAGAATATAAGGAAAAAATTATTAAGAAACATTTAGTACGAAAAAAATATTTTTAAGTAAAAAAAAAAAAAAAAAAAAAAAACAACGGACCGAACCCTAGGACAAATGGTGAAAGCAAAGTTATACAGACAAGATCTCACCCAGGCATACACATATACACTCACAAAAAAAGGAAAAGGGGAAAAATTAATATATCCTGCTCCCAAAGTCCACCTCCTGAATTTGGGATGATTCGTTGTCTATTCAGGTATTCAACAGATGCAGGTACATCAAGTTGTTTGTGGAGATTTAATCCGCTGCTCCTGAGGCTGCTGGGAGAGATTTCCCTTTCTCTTCTTTTTTCGCACAGCTCCTGGGGTTCAGTTTTGGGTTTGGCCCCGCCTCTGCGTGTAGGTCGCCTGAGGGCATCTGTTCTTCGCTCAGACAGGACGGGGTTAAAGGAGCAGCTGATTCGGGGGCTCTGGCTCACTCAGGCCGGGGGGAGGTAGGGGTACGGATGCGGGGCGAGCCTGCGGCGGCAGAGGCTGGCGTGACATTGCAGGAACCTGAGGCGCGCCGTGCGTTCTCCCGGGGAAGTTGTCCCTGGATCACGGGACCCTGGCAGTGGTGGGCTGCACAGGCTCCTGGGAGGGGAGGTGTGGATAGTGACCTGTGTTTGCACACAGGCT
This sequence comes from Balaenoptera physalus, assembly GCF_965194825.1. Classification (NCBI taxonomy): domain Eukaryota; kingdom Metazoa; phylum Chordata; class Mammalia; order Artiodactyla; family Balaenopteridae; genus Balaenoptera; species Balaenoptera physalus. The sequence goes on from NC_138888.1 coordinate 70,805,936, forward strand.
TCTTGGTGGCGGCAGCAGCAGCCTTAGCGTCTCATGCCCGTCTCTGCGGTCTGCGCTGACAGCCGCAGCTCGCGCCCGTCTCTGGAGCTCCTTTAAGCGGCACTCTGAATCCCCTCTCCTCGCGCACCGCGAAACAAAGAGGCAAGAAAAAGTCTCTTGCCTCTTCGGCAGCTCCAGACTTTTTCCCGGACTCCCTCCTGGCTAGCTGTGGTGCACTAGCCCCTTCAGGCTGTGTTCACACCGCCAGCCCCAGTCCTCTCCCTGCGATCCGACCTCCGAAGCCCGAGCCTCAGCTCCCAGCCCCCGCCCGCCCCGGCGGGTGAGCAGACAAGCCTCTCAGGCTGGTGATTGCTGGTCGGCCCCGATCCTCTGTGCGGGAGTCTCTCCGCTTTGCCCTCCGCACCCCTGTGGCTGCGCTCTCCTCCGTGGCTTCGAAGCTTCCCCCCTCCGCCACCTGCAGTCTCCACCCGCGAAGGGGCTCCTAGTGTGTGGAAACCTTTCCTCCTTCACGGCTCTCTCCCACTGGTGCAGGCCCTGTCCCTATTCTTTTGTCTCTGTTATTTCTTTTTTCTTTTGCCCTACCCAAGTACGTGGGGAGTTTCTTGCCTTTTGGGAGGTCTGACGTCTTCTGCCAGCGTTCAGTGGATGTTCTATAGGAGCAGTTCCACGTGTAGAGGTATTTCTAATGTATCTGTGGGAAGGAAGCTGATCTCCGCATCTTACTCTTCTGCCATCTTGCCCAGACCCCTTAAAGTAAATATTGAGATTTAAACAAGGAAAAGGAAAGGAGAAATACTAGTGAGGGCTCAGCAAGGTAAATCAAAGATTTTTAAAGTGTTGGAGAGGAAGCTTTAACAGGAGGCAGTGCGGACATGGGGGACTTTTGATTCAAGGGCTACCATGCTGGAGGAGCAGAGCTGGGGAGACAGGTCACACTTGATTCTGTGCACATGGAGAATCAGACCCAAGAGTCTGGGTTTGACCTGGAAGGGCATCTGCTCTCCTGAGAAACTAGGTTGGGTGGTCATTCATCCATTCAACTGACAGGTATCGAGCGTTACCTGTAAATCAGGAACAATATTGGACCCAGAGAAACCAGAAAATAAGCAAGGTCTTTATGGAGGAGGGAAGAGAAAAAAATCAACAGTAATTGAGCCCTTACTATGTGCTTGTCTGTGCACTACAGGCTGAATATATTATTTTATCTAACCATTATAAAAAGTCCATGAGGTTTGATTTATTATTACTGCCCTTCATAATGACCTGAAATTGAAGTTCAGATAGGTGAAGTGGCGTTCAGTTTTCAGTAGTGGTGTTGGCATTCGAATTCAAGTCTGAATCCAAATATCTGATGACACACTAATAAATGCGAAATGTTTATAATAAGGACAAAAAGACATAAGGTCAATTAATTTGTGCAGATGTTTAAGATAATATTCCACTAGCAAGTATGACATAATTCAGTCCTCTAGTGTTTGATTTTTAAGAACCAACAGCTAAAGGGCTATAGCAAATCTGAATAAGTAAGGAGATCCTCAGTGTTATTCTCTGATGGAGAATAGAGAAATATAATTTTGCCAAGTGATTTTATCTAATAATAATCATCACATGTGTTCCTCACTTTAAAATTTAAAGATCATTTTTGTATGCATTATATCTTTTAGTCCTCACAAAAATCCTGATATATATATGTTTGTATATATGTATATATATATGTAAATATGTGAATGTATGTGTAGGCATATATGTATATCCATATATGTATATATGTGTACATATATGTAAATATGTATGTATATATGCATAAATGTATATATGCATGTATCTACTTGTATGTGTAAACATGTATGTATATGTGTATGTATGCATATGTATGTGTGTGTGTGTGTATATATATATATATATATATATATATATATATATATATAATTTTACAGGTGTGGAAATTTAGATGTAGAGAAATTGAATCATTCAGCTATAAACCTTATCAGTCCATAGAGTTTGATAGGCTAGTTGTTCTGATTTTAAGGCCAATAATTTTTCTACTTGACTACAGCTATACCATTATATGCATTAAGACCCTTCCAAGGTTGTATTTAGCTATCTTAACCAAATAAGCTAGGCCATATTGAACATATCTTAAATGATATGATCATCTGAATTTTCAAGAGCTGTGGGGAAAAAAGTCCCAAAAGATTCTATTGAGTGCTTCAGTGGCTATAAGTACCCTCCGAAATATTTCATTCAATTACTATTTAATTTCGTTGCTTAGATACATTCAAAATTACTTCACTTTTGTTAACTCAGATCATAATTCATGTAAGTTACCATTTCTAAATATCCATACCAAAAATCCCATTTCCTTATGGCTGGAATTTTAGTTATATTCTCTTCTCATCTAAATATTTACATGCCCAAAATTGGCTTCCTTGTGGTCTCTTCCAATTGAACTTAAAAATTACCCTCATCACATTCTTGTTAACCATATTAAAAAGTTTTGATAATATCAAAATTAATCATTTTTAGCGCTTTAAAAAGTGATGTTTATTTTAGCTGAAAACACCTTTCATAAAGCAACCTTATGCAACCTTTCATCTATATTCAGCATCTGACAGACAGGGCTCATTAGTTGAATGCTAAAAATAAAAAACAAAACCAGTAATAACTGAAGTGTCTCAGACTTAAGTTCAATGTTATTTTTTTCTCTTTCCTTCCATGGGAAAGCTATTCTGAATGAAAATTTATCTGCAATATAGAGTATTTATGAAAATATGTTGTGCCCAATACATAGTAGGCATTCGATAAATGTTTGCCATTGTTTTTTTTAATTAATTAATTTATTTATTTTTGGCTGCGTTGGGTCTTCATTGCTACATGCGGGCTTTCTCTAGTTGCGGCGAGCGGGGTCTTCTCTTCGTTGCGGTGCGTGGGCTTCTCTTGTTGCGGAGCACGGGCTCTAGGTGCACGGGCTCTAGAGTGCAGGCTCAGTAGTTGTGACTCATGGGCTTAGTTGCTCCGCGGCATGTGGGATCTTCCTGGACCAGGGCTCGAACCCATGTCACCTGCATTGGCAGGCGGATTCTTAACCACTGCGCCACCAGGGAAGCCCCTTGCCATTGTTTTTTTTTTTTTTTTTTTTTTTTATTCATTTATTTAATTTTTGGTTGCATTGGGTCTTTGCTGCTGCACGCGGGCTTTCTCTAGTTGCGGCGAGCAGGGGCTACTCTTTGTTGTGGGGCGCAGGCTTCTCATTGCGGTGGCTTCTCTTATTGCGGAGCACAGGCTCTAGGCACGCAGGCTTCAGTAGTTGCGGCACACGGGCTTCAGTAGTTGTGGCTTGCGGGCTCTAGAGCTCAGGCTCAGTAGTTGTGGTGCACGGGCTTAGTTGCTCCGCGGCATGTGGGATCTTCCCGGGCCAGGGCTCATACCCGTGTCCCCTGCATTGGCAGGCGGATTCTTAACCACTGCGCCACCAGGGAAGCCCCATTGTTTTTTAAAAAGTTTTAAATAACTGATTCACCTCCTCAGATTCCTATGTAAACAGTCTCCTTTAATAGGAAGACAAGAGTCCCTTGAAGTTGGCATCCTCCATTTGATAACAACGAATTCCACTAATGTTTTTGTGAAAAGCTATTTTTTTAGCTAAGTTAAGAATAAACTCATGAAATCTAACACTTAGCCTTAAAATTCTTCATTGAAAAAGTAATAACCTTGTAGCCTGGTCTATGTTGACTATTTTCAAATTCTAAATTAGTGGAATCTGATTATTAAAAAAAGAGAATTTTATTCTCCCTTACAATGCAGTTTATTTTTAATTTTTAAAATAATTTTTCCAGCTTTATTGAGGTATAATTGACATATAATAAGAATTATATATATATTTATGACGTACATTGTGGTTTTTTAAAATTTTTATTTACAGTGCTGTTTAGATAAGCATTTTAAAAAGTGTGATTTACAGGGGCCTCTGGAAAAAAAGGTTCTATGGTGAAACACGTTGTGAAGTTCTCAACTACAGGATATTAAACAGATTTTAAGGGCTTCACAGAACCGCTGATACTGTATTAATGTACATTTTGAACCTCTGAAAGAGGGTTATATTATGAAGCATTTCTTTAATGTGTTTGCCTGCAAGTCTTTCACGTGGAGAATGTTTCAGAAATGCTGTGCTTTTCCTAGGGCCTCACCACCATTTCCCCACGGGATTCCTTTGAACTCATGTTGTGGTATTTCTTTTTCCTTTGTCTTAATTCCAAAACTGTATTCACTAAAAAAAATATTTATTCTAAATTGGCACTTGTTTATTGTCTTAGTTGGGTTTCCCAGAGAAACTGTATTCTGAGGCAAGGAGGGAGTGGATGCAGTTTGTTTGGAGAATGCAGGAACCATCAGGGGAATGGAGGGGAGGGGTGGTGATTTCGAGAAGCACAGACAGCCGATAAGGGACATGCAGTTAATAAGCCAGCTCCCACAGTGGACAACTAAAGCTTGATCCTCCCTGGGAAGCTCTGGCAATTTACACATGCCTCAGAATTATCCCAGCGGAAGGACAAGGTTGCTGAAGTATTTAGACCCTCACACCAACACTTTTGGTTAAGGCCCTGGGAGTGATGTTAATTTGTTAAATTGGAACCACTTCTGGCCCTCCATGCCTGCAGTCCAAATGGGTTCTGACAGCCTGAGGGCAACCCTCCAACAAAAGTACAGGATTTGGTCTGTGGAAGTCAGATTGACATGCACAGCAACACAAAAGGGATTCAAGGGGATAGAGGCTGAGGACAGCACCTGCCAAAATCAGGAAAGAGGTGTTAGGCACAAAAGTCAAATGTTCAGCCTAACACAGCTAATAATCATAGTACATAACGCAAATTAACAGTATAGCTCTTTTATTCATTCCCCTGCCAACACAGGGTATATCCCTTTTATGGTATATCACTTTAGCTTGGAATAAAGGACTATCCTACTTAATACAACTGGATGCAAAATCTTAGAGTAACAGTTTCCAACCCCCAAATACGATTGTTTTCTTTTTCATAGATGAGTATATAGGAAGTATGAGCCTTTTATTCTGAAGACAACTAAACTATATCAGAGTTTGACTACAATAATCACAGGAAATCTTCGGAAGACAACTATGTAGTTCTAAATAGGTCCTAATAATCACTAGATTGTAGATGTAGAAAACTGTTATTGCATAAAATACACTTAAGACAAGACTCTTCTTGATGTAAAGCACAAAGAAGTCAAAAGATAATTCAGGTAATCCTAGAAAGAGGCAGCAGATAGAGCAAATGAAAAACAAAAGAACTACTCAGTCAGTTATGACACTATTTCTTGAAACCATCCTGGCATGGGCACATGATAATGTCACTTGCTCTGGTCCCCTTGTGACCAATTAATTGTAAGGGGAAGTGATATATATCCCTTCTGGGCTAGAACATTTAATTCAGATGAGATGCCCTACGATATTCTCTCTTTTCCATTTCGTATGGCTACGCACAACACTTGACATGGTAGCTGCCCCATCAGCAGGAAGTTCTGAGTGGCTAGGATGAGCAGAGATTCCTTACTGATCTGCAAGAAAGCAATAAATCTTTGTTGGTTTAAATCACCAAAATTTTTATCTTTTGAGGTTGTTCTTGCTATTGCGCATTACCTAGCATTTACTGACTGAAACACCTGAACTGCTTGAATCTGAGTCCATTTCCTAATGTTAATAAATCTGTAACCAGAATGATGTCTTTTTTTATTGCCAGGGTTTATGGACCATTATATGAAATAATGTAAATACTCTTCCCTAAACATAGCTCACCATTGTCCTTTTTCTCATTAGGTAAAGGAGAATTTTTTAAGCAGAGGAAGTAATTAATTTCAGAGATGAAATATTTGTGTTTTGGGCACAGAAATTTAGTCTCTTTATGTAATGTCACCATGGTTACTTCAGATAGGTCATTAATTTGTTTTATAATAAGACTAGAGTATTGAGATGGTAATTTTATATTTCATTTCTCAATTTTTTATTTGTTCTTTAATGGTTGTCATAATACACAATAAATGTCTGAAGTACAAACATAATTTTGCAGGATAGCATCTTTGGGCATTTTATTTTATAGATGACTCAAAATAAACAAAAACCCCCTGACTTACAGAAAATCTCAATCTGTTTGTTAATGAAAGGAAAAGACATTTTTTTTGTCCTACCAGTAATGACTACCAGACTACTAATGATTACTAGACTGGGTAACTTAAAATATATGCTTTAAAGTCAGAGAGAACCAGATTCCAATCCTGACTTCTTATGAGTCCTTGAGCAAGTTAGTCAAACTCTTTAAGTTTTGGTATCTTCATGTGTAAATGGGCATAAAATAATTAAATCAGAAGTTTGTTGTGAGAATTCAGTTAGCTGAGGTATGTAAGGCACTTAACATAGAATCTAGTACATAGAAAACTGAGAAAATATAAGGTAGATTTATTTTCATTGTGGATTCAGTCTGTCGACTTAAAGAAAAATGCACAACATGAAAATTGTGAGTTTAACTTAGGGTCTTACTGAAGACTATAGCCTGGGAGACAGCCTCTGAGAAAATGCTCTGATGAGGTAGGGGAGAAGCCAGTTTATATATAATTTTTGGCTGAGGAATAAATGCAGTCAGGCATACATCCTGGTAAAGATTATTGCGAATCACAAAGAACAGATGTCTGAAGTTAATGGTTTTAGCGCTTTTCTATGTGTGGGAAGATACAGGAATCTGGAGTCACTGAAATTCTTCCTGAGATATGCATTTTAACTATCTAAGGGCCCATTTACCCAAAGCACAGAGTGCCTCATCCTCTTTTTTTCCATCCTGAATTCCCCTCAGGATGCTCTGTCAGTGGGTGACTGCAGTGGATTGTGACTTAACCCTTGTGTAACTGGACGATGAGGGATACTTTCTGTTCTTTTTTTTTTGTTCACGAGTCTTTAATTCTATCTCTTACAATCTTATTACCTTAAATCTATGTCCAGTTGAAACACACTTGTCCTTTTTAAGCTGCTTTACCTATTTACACTCAAATAGATACAGGGGGAAAAAATGCCTATCTGATAATATTACAAAGGAAGAGGCAACTTGACCCTAGGTCACAAACACCCTGGCTGAAGCACAAATTACTCTCTTTCTGCAGGAGAAAATGCCTTGCTCTGGCCCATTAAAATCTTTTAACAGCATCACTTGATGAACTTAGTTAAATTTAGTTGAACTAAATTTCAACTTCTAGTGTATTTTGAGTTTAATAATTCTTATTTCTTTCTGAAGGATGAGAGTTTAATCAGAATATCCAAAGCTGAGGAAATCATGCACTTCATCATTTATACAGGCTCTACTATATAGAGACTGCCTTAGTTTCTTAAGTTATCTTCCTTTGAAAACAAATGCACTGTCTAGGGTCTAAGCATTGCAAAACTCAGTAAATGTGATTGCCCTGTTATTTGGGAACAGGGTATCCAATAGTGACTTGGTGGTGGTTGGGAAGAAAGCTGACCCAGTGTGATGGCTGAAGTGGCAGCTCTCACTTGGTGTTGAATGACTGATAATGTAAGAACTACTTTGGATCTCCTTTTCTATCATTCATTTCTCCTACACAAGCTTCCTTAAGGACCAGACATCCCACTCTTTGCCTTACTCCCACAGATCCTTTTGGAGATTTGAGTATTTTACCTGGTCTTGGGCATTATCTTGCCTCAAAGACAAAGTTGATGAAATGGTTTTGTATTTTAACTGGATTGACCAACCCATAATTATCTGTTGGAGCAGGGAGTGCTAAGACATTCAGACAGAAAATGAGAAGATAAAAGCAGAAGATTGGGAGCTTTAGTCAGGTCCGACGCAGGACAATCTGTGCTGTACCTCCCTAAAGCTAAACAACTTGGTACACAAGTCTAGCTAAAATAGACTCTGGCTGGGACTCCTTGCCTGCCCATCTGGGCATGGTCATTACAGAGTTATAAGCAGAGTCAGACTGTGTCCAGGGCTGGTTTTCTCCAAAGTAACAGTATTAAGACTGTGAGTGGTGCTAAAAGCAACGTGTTCCCCCCAACCAGCCTCAGGCCATACCAGAAATAATTGATTTGCTTAGTGTTTTTCCATAAAGCTCTTGACTCCTTCACTCCTTTATGTTTCCAGACAAATTTTTGAATTTCTTTGTTGGTACCGACTTTTCTTAATGTACCACTATTCTAGAACTCATTCTCAGAAGATGAACAAGACAAAAACAAAAAACCCAAGACAATATTTTTCTAATACAAACAGCATACCATCTCTTCAATTCCGTATCTTTTGGTGTAATAACCTTGCTTTAGACAAAGAATTCAGAGGTCTGTACATACAATGAAATGTGAAGGGAACTGTATCAGTTTGATTCCAACTTCAACGAGTTTTCACTTTATCCTAGGGGCTAAGAGGTAGATTTTATTCTGACAGAAATTATTTATTTATTATGAGAATAAAGACTGTCTCCTTATAGAGAACAAATCCTTTTTCTTTCTACTTTTCAATTTTTGCAGATCTCAGAAAACAATCCCAATTATTTCTTACCCCTTCTCTTTGAACTGCGCATGTTCTCTAGATGCTCTTCTAAGTCTTTGCCTTCTCCTCAACCTCCCTGTTCGGTTCCAGCTTATTAATTGGTCTTGAAGCCTTTATGATGATGTGGCTGTCACAGCAGGGTCCACAGTGCCCTGTAAGCGTCACCTCTGGGTTAGGCAAACTCACCCTCCTCTATTTCACACATCAGGGCTCTTTATATGCTGCACACTTCAGAAGAAAATGACTAATTTGACTTGCTCTTGGGCTAATTGTTTTCATTATGGAAGGCAGGGGATGATTACATGGAAACACTGTTTCGGCTGACTAAAGACACTTAGACATTTTTATTTCCAGTCCTCAGGATGATCCTTCTGCTTGAGCCCCAGGGATGGGCTTCTATCATATTTTCTCCAGTTTGGCAGAGGTTACCTAAATCCCAGAAAATCTGCCCTTGTTGTTACTACTACATTCTGCTCAGGAAGATGTTTCTGAAGCTGTTCCATCAAAAATCTCTCTCTGTCGACACTAAAAACATGGGGTTGCCTGAGTTCCTGTAGGGAGTCTGCAATTCACCTCCAGCAGGTGAAAAGTGAAACAAACTTTGGTATATTCATCCCATGGAATGCTACTCAACACTAATGTTGATACATGCAACAACCTGGACAAATCTCCAGAGAATTATGCTGAGTGGAGAAAGACAAGTTTACATGCTGTGTCATTCCATTTATATAGCATTCTTGAAATGACAAAATAATAGAAATGGAGGACACATGAGTGGTTGCCAGGGGTTGAGGAGGGAATGAGGGAAGCAGATGTAGCTATGAAAGGGCAGCCCGAGGGATCACTGTGATGAGGGAAATGTTCTGTATCTCAACTGTTTCAATGTCAGTGTGCTGGTTGTGGTTTGTGAAGTATGGTGGATTTACAATGTTGTGTTAGTTTCAGGTGTACAGCAAAGTGATTCAGTTATATATTCTGAATATATATTCTTTTCAGATTCTTTTCCATTATAAGTTCTTACAAGATATTGAATGTAGTTCCCTGTGCACCATAGGTTTTCATGGAGAAAAACTGGATAAAGGATACAGGGACCTCTCTGTACTATTTCTTACAACTGCATATGAATCTAGTTATTTCAAAATAAAAAGTTTAATTAAAAAAAGAAAGAAATGATGCATCATGAGACCAAAAGAGCAGTAATGGACAATCCACACTAACTGTTTATTCTGACAGGAGACTCTGTGTTTTTCAAACATGCCCGTGAACACACACACACACAAATGTGATACTGATGCCCTGGGAGTGGATTTTATTTCCTTCTTGAGGTTTTCTGTGAATTCTTGACAAACTTCCATTTGACTTTCTATATTCGTCGATGTAGTCAAAAGCAAACTTGTTATCTGCACTTTGATCCCAAATGTCTTTTTCCTGGGTAGTAATTCCCGCAATCTTTTGATGGCAGGTGCCTGAAAATTGAGGAAAGGAGTCTTTATCTTTACAGGCAAAATCTGAACTGTTTGCACCCTGGGAGGGAAAGCACGAGGGCTGTGCTACGCTTTGCACTCCCGGCCCATCTCAGCCTCTAACCTAGAACACTGATTTGCTTCTGGGGACAATTCTCCAGCCCCATGGGGAGGACTATGAATCCCATCCCATCAGTGCTGGACCAATGTCCCCAACACTCCCATTGGCTCCCAGCTGTGCACAGACCCGGTACAGGCTGTGCGTCTCATGCTGGCCTCTGTGCCCACAGCTGTCCAGCTGTCACAGAGGCCCGTGGCACCAGATGAGGCCTCAGGTTCTTTTCAACCCTGGATGTTCAGAATTTGGTGAAAGCAGCTGCTATGCTTTCTTCTCTTTTCCTCAATTGCTCTGCCCTGCCAGCACACTGGAAGCTTAAATCCTGGCTTCTCAGTAACGACCTTGATTTGTCCTGTTTTATGATAAGAGGTGGCCTGACCTGGGTTCCATTCCTGCCATCACATGAGCTCAGTGTACTATGTGACTTGAGAAAAGTACCTACTCTTCCTGGGCTCCAGATTCTCTATTTGTAAGCTGGTCATAATAATAAAAGGAATGCTCACTCTGTCAACCTCACAGCATAGCAGTGAAAATCATATCAGATCACACGTGTGTAAGCTCAAGGCAGATATGAACTATTATATAACACTGGGTCTAGAATTTAGAACAGAGCCGCCTCTAGGTCACAGCATATTGGGGATGAGGACCCCAAATCCTGCCCTTTGGGAACCAAACATACCCATTTCAGTACCATATGCAGTGGATACACCACCAGGAGAGAGTCACGAATGGTGATACAGGGTTACATGGACTTCTGCAAAGTGCTTAGGAATCTTATTTTGGTACCCACACCCTGAAAGAGTCCTGCTTCCTCTCAGCTGCTCCTGTATGTAATGTGCAAGTCCCCTTGTCCCAAAGAACAAACAGGCTCTGCATTGTGATGTCTCAACCTCAGGTTGAATCCAGGCTGTCATTCACAAGCTGCATGACTCTATAGACAGTTCATTTAACCTCCCTGAGCCTTTGTTTACTCTTCTGGAGGATGCATATTATAATGCCTTTTTAAAAATCTTAAAAAATTTTTTTGGCCATGCCACACAGCTGCTTACGGGATCTTAGTTCCCTGACCAGGGACTGAACCCAGGCCCTCAGCAGTAAAAGTGCAGGGTCCTAACCACTGGACCTCCAGGGAATTCCCTGTAGTGCCTTTCTTAATGTTTGTTTTGACAATTAAATAAAATGTGTATAAAGTATATATTGAGCTCAATAACTGGGCAGAAATAAAGATTCTATATTAATATTAATTCAGTTTCATATTTATAAAAAAATGGTAAGCAAAGAGATAACCAATGTGGTTTTCTCTTTTTTTCTGCGTCAGAAAGATGAGTAGGAAAGCAGGTTGTCACCTACCTGGGCTAGGAGATGATTTCAGGCTTCCCTGCCTTTGCATATTCTGCTGTCACACTGTTCCCATTGTTTGGAATCTACCTCCATCCCATTCTGGCTAATTCCAAGTCCCTTTATAATACCCCAGGGAGTCACGCTTTGGGTTTCCCAGATCCCTCGCCTCTGAGGCGACCTACATAGGCTTCCTGTGTGCTTCCTTATCCATTGGCCCCTCTATTTCCTTAGAAAGATAAATTTACTATATGCCCATCATATTTCATTGCAACTGTCCTTCCATCTTACAGTTAATAGACCATAACAGGTACACAACAAATGGGTATTGTTACAACCAACCACTAAAATTCTAATGTCAAAAGAGATTCTTGCCTTTTACCAGTTCCCCCAGCTAGAACCAAACTTAACAGCTATTTTTATTTATATATGAATGTCAAACTGAAGGGGACGGTGTTCCAAAGAGTGAGGGGTGGTCTTGCCTCATGGACTTTCAGTTTAATTGGCTAGATAGAAACAGCCAATCATTCAGTAAGAAGAGGTTGGGGGCTGAGGGCATTTAAGAGAGCTAGTTAGAGCAAGGACGATACACTGGAAACAGAGAGAAGGCAAACAAACTCTGTGAGAGAGAAACTCCAAGCTGTCAGGGGTGGTCAGTCAGTTAGATTTAGTGCCAGCCACTGTGGAGAAAGCGCATCTTTCAGCAGGATGGAAGGTCAGCCAAGAAGTGATGGCCAGTTTACAAGCCATGTGCATTTCATTGTCACCTTGCCCTTGGGTTGGGTAAATGGCCAAGGTCTTGCCTATGTTTTATGTAGCTAAAGAAGCACTAAAGTCTGGAACTTGAAAAGTCATTCATTTACAATGAGCCCCAATTTGGACATGTACTGCAATTGGTTTTTATTATTTTATTATTGTCTTTAATTATTTTTTAATTTGGGTATAGTTCTCGGTTATAACTGTCGTAAAGAAAATATGTTTAATATATTCATATTATGGAAACTTTATCCAAACCACACAGAGACCTGACAGTCAGGCAGAATTGAGGTGAATTTTAGAATCTGTTTACTTTCTTCCTTCTCTCGTCCTAACTGAGATTCAGACATTCTTTCCCAAAGCTCAGAAGTTTGCTGTTTAAAACATGGTTTGTCATGCTTTCCTGTTTTTATTTTTTTAATTCTCTTACCAACAAATTTTATAACTTTCCTAATAGAAACTAAACCTCCTCTTTGGGTTAGAACATTTATGTGATTTAAGATTTTTGAAGTCTGGATGTTGAAAATTGAGAAAGTACATAGGGATTAAAATATGGTTGCATGTTGGGACATCTGAACAACTGGAGACCTTAATTGTTTTATAGCCTGAATTAGTTGGCATATGAAAGAAGAAGATAAGACTCTGAAACAACAAGCAAACCTGGTGCCTTCTATGCCTCTATTGTTAATGTGTTTGGTTGTTTCCTATGGGATATATATTGTTTTGGTAACAGAAAGTGGAAGCGATGGCTTTGAATTAGAAAAGTGGAACTATGTTTATAAGGATTGTTTGATTAAAACACTATTTCTTTTTGGAATACTGTAGGATAATAGATACTATGGCATAGTATCCATAGCTTATTTAATTTTCAATTTTATATAGAATATTTACTGAATTTTTATTATGTGCCCAGCACTCTTAGAAATTCAAAAACACAGTGCTATATTTAAAATAGATAACCAACAAGGACCTACTATACAGCACAGGGAACTCTGCTCAGTACTCTGTAATAACCTATATGAGGAAAGAATCTGAAAAGGAATAGATATATGTATATGTGTAACTTAATCACTTTGCTGTACATCTGAAACTAACACAACATTGTTTTTTTTTATATCATTAGCATTTATTACATTTATTATGCTGTAGGTACTGTGCTAAACAGTATGCTTATACCACTAATCATCCCTATTAACAAATAAGATAGTTATTATTACTTTTTTTCACTTTACCGATGATCAATCTGAGGCTTAGGGGAAATAAATTAACCAAGGTTATGTAGCTTGTAACTGGCAGAGCAAAACGTCAAACCCAAGCAGTCTCACCCCAGAATATCACATTTAATTATTGCAAACTACCTATTAATATCATACCTCTTTCAATTCACTATCCTCCCCCAAAACGTACAGTCTTTCTTGTTAGCACCTTATTTACCACCTGCTACCTCCTCTTTAATTATTTTTCTTCCCTAACTTCTTAGCCATGCTTAATTGGAAAATTTGGCTTAAGTGAAATAATTAACTACCATTCCAACTCCCCTAAAACATGAAAATCCTGCTTTATCTTTTCTGCATTGAGTTATGATGGAACAACAAGTGTGAAAGCATCTTACTGCTTCTCTACAATTTTTCAGTAACTTTTTGGCCATATTTTTCAGTAGACTGTTGATCTAGTTACTAGTGTGCTGTCAACTCATCTCTTAATACTTTCATTTCTATAATAAGTTGTTGAGTATAAAAATAACAGGGACACTCAGCCATCCAACAGGCTTTTTTTTTTTTAACATCTTTATTGGAGTATAATTCCTTTACAAGCTTGTGTTAGTTTCTGCTGTATAACAAAGTGAATCAGCTATATGTATACATATATCCCCATATCTCCTCCCTCTTGCGTCTCCCTCCCATCCTTCCCACCCCATGCCTCTAGGTGGTCACAAAGCACCGAGCTGATCTCCCTGTGCAATGCGACTGCTTCCCAGTAGCTATCTATTTTACATTTGGTAGTGTATATATGTCCATGTCACTCTCTCACTTCATCCCAACTTACCCTTCCCCCTCCCTGTGTCCTCAAGTCCATTCTCTACGTCTGCGTCTTTATTCCTGTCCTGCCCCAAGGTTCTTCAGAACCATTTTAATTTTTTTTTAGATTCCATATATATGTGTTAGCATACGGTATTTGTTTTACTCTTTCTGACTTACTTCATTCTGTATGACAGACTCTAGGTCCATCCACCTCCATACAAATAACTCAATTTCGTTTCTTTTTATGGCTGAGTAATATTCCATTGTATATATGTGCCACATCTTCTTTATCCATTCATCTGTCGATGGACACTTAGGTTGCTTCAGTGTCCTGGCTATTGTAAATAGAGCTGCAATGAACATTGTGGTACATGACTCTTTTTGAATTATGGTTTTCTCAGGGTATATGCCCAATAATGGGATTGCTGGGTCATATGGTAGTTCTATTTTCAGTTTTTTCAGGAATCTCCATACTGTTCTCCATAGTGGCTGTATCACCCTCTCCAGCATTTATTGTTTGTAGATTTTTTGATCATGGCCATTCTGACTGGTGTGAGGTGATACCTCATTGTAGTTTTGATTTGCATTTTTCTAATGATTAGTGATGTTGAGCATTTTTTCATGTGTTTGTTGACAAACTGTTTATCTTCTTTGGAGAAATGTTTATTTAGGTCTTCTGCCCATTTTTGTATTGGGTGGTTTGTTTTTTTGATATTGAGTTGCATGAGTGGCTTGTATATTTTGGAGATTAATCCTTTGTCAGTTGCTTCATTTGCAAATATTTTCTCCCATTCTGAGTATTGTTATTTTGTCTTGTTTATGGTTTCCTTTGCTGTGCAAAAGCTTTTAAGTTTCATTAGGTCCCATTTGTTTATTTTTGTTTTTATTTCCATTTCTCTAGGAGGTGGGTGAAAAGGATCTTGCTGTGATTTATGTCGTAGAGTGTTCTGCTTATGTTTTCCTCTAAGAGTTTTAGAGTGTCTGGCCTTACATTTAGGTCTTTAATCCATTTTGAGTTTATTTTTGTGTATGGTGTTAGGAAGTGTTCTAATTTCATTCTTTTACATGTAGCTGTCCAGTTTTCCCAGCACCACTTATTGAAGAGGCTGTCTTTTCTCCATTGTATTCTCTTGCCTCCTTTATCAAAGATAAGGTAACCATATATGTGTGGGTTTATCTCTGGGCTTTCTATCCTGTTCCACTGATCTATGTTTCTGTTTTTGTGCCAGTACCATACTGTCTTGATCTGTCTTGATTACTGTAACTTTATGGTGTAGTCTGAAGTCCAGAAGCCTGATTCCTCCAGCTCCGTTTTCCTTTCTCAAGATTGCTTTGGCTATTCAGGGTCTTTTGTGTTTCCATACAAATTGTGAAATTTTTTGTTCTAGTTCTGTGAAAAATACCATTGGTAGTTTGATAGGGATTGCATTGAATCTGTAGATTGCTTTGGGTAGTATAGTCATTTTCACAATGTTGATTCTTCCAATCCAAGAACATGGCATATCTCTCCATCTGTTTGTATCATCTTTAATTTCTTTCCTCAGTGTCTTGTAGTTTTCTGCATACAGGTCTTTTGCCTCCTTAGGTGTTATGATGGGTGGGGCTGGATCTTGCCTTTCTGGTGGGCAGGGCTGTGTCTGATGGTGTGTTTTGGGATGTCTGTGAACTTAGGATGATTTCAGGCAGCCTCTCTGCTAATGGATGGGGTTGTGTTCCTGTCTTGCTAGTTGTTTGGCGTGGGGTGTCCAGCACTGGAGCTTGCTGGCCGTTAAGTGGATCTAGGTCTTAGTATTGAGACAGAGATCTCTGGGAGAGCTCTCGCTGCTTGATATTATGTGGGACTGGGAGGTCTCTGGTGGTCCAATGTCTTGAACTCGGCTCTCTCACCTCAGAGGCTCAGGCCTGACACCCCGCCAGAGCACCAAGACCCTGTCAGCCACACAGCTTAGAAGAAAAGTGAGAAATAAAGAAAGAAAAATAATAACAAAGAATAAAATAAAGAATAAAATAAAATTATTAAAATTAAAAAATTAAAAAATTAAAATAAAAAATAAAATAGTAATACTAATTTAAAAAAGAAGAGAGCAACTGAACCAATAAACAAATCCACCAATGATAATAAGCGCTAAAAACTATACTAAGATAAGCATAAAAATCAGAAACATATCAGTCACAGACAGCAGACCCCAAGTCTACAGTTGCTCTGAAAGTCCACCACCTCAATTTTGGGACGATTCGTTGTCTATTCAGGTATTCCACAGATGCAATGTACATCAAGTTGATTGTGGAGATTTAATCCACTGCTCCTGAGGCTGCTGGGAGAGATCTCCCTTTCTCTTCTTTGTTCGCACAGCTCCCGGGGTTCAGCTTTGGATGTGGCCCCGCCTCTGCGTGTAGGTCGCCTGAGGGCATCTGTTCTTCGCTCAGACAGGACGGGGTTAAAGGAGCAGCTGCTTCGGGGGCTCTGACTCACTGAGGCCGGGGGGAGGGAGGGGTACGGATGCGGGGCGAGCCTGCGGCGGCAGAGGCCAGCGTGACGTTGCAACAGCTTGAGGCTCCGTGTGTTTTCCCGGGGAACTTGTCCCTGGATCATGGGACTGTGGCAGTGGCAGGCTGCACAGGCTCCCGGGGGGCGGGGTGTGTGTGGATAGTGACTTGTGCTTGCACACAGGATTCCTGGTGGCAGCAGCATCAGTCTTAGTGTTTCATGCCCGTCTCTGGTGTCTGTGCTGATAGCCACGGCTCGCGCCCATCTCTGGAGCTCATTTAGGCGGTGCTCTGAATCCCCTCTCCTCATGCACCCTGAAACAATGGTCTCTTGCCTCTTAGGCAGCTCCAGAGTTTTTCCCAGACTCCCTCCCGGCTAGCTGTGGCACACTAGCCTCCTTCAGGCTGTGTTCACACAGCCAACCCCAGTCCTCTCCCTGGGATCTGACCTCCGAAGCCCGAGCTTCAGCTCCCAGCCCCCGCCCGTCCCGGCGGGTGAGCAGACAAGCCTCTCGGGCTGGTGAGTGCTGGTCGGCACCGATCCTTGTGCGGGAATCTCTCCGCTTTGCCCTCTGCACCCCTGTTGCTGCGCCTTCCTCCATGGCTCTGAAGCTTCCCCCCCTGCACACCCCCCGTCTCCGCCAGTGAAGGGGCTTCCTAGTGTGTGGAAACTTTTCCTCCTTCATAGCTCCCTCCCAGAGGTGCAGGTCCCATCCCTATTCTTGTCTCTGATTTTTCTGTTTTCTTTCGCCCTACCCAGGTATGTGGGTATTTTCTTGCCTTTTGGGAGGTCTGAGGTCTTCTGCCAGCATTCAGTAGGTGTTCTGTAGGAGTTGTTCCACATGTAGATGTATTTTTGGTGTATTTGTGGGGAGGAAGGTGATCTCCATGTCTTACTCCTCCACCCTCTTCGGTGGGGACTCTGTTTACTTTTTCCTTTTCAACTTCTTTCCTATCACTTAACACTTTTCCCCTGGAAAATAACAATGGTTAAACAGGTGGGCTTTGCTGACTTGAATTCCAGCTGTGTAGGCAGTGGTCAGGAAATCTCAAATTCCACTTCTCCAATGCATAATACTATATTTCACACTAGGAGGTATTCAATAAATATTTATTGAATAATGTCAAATATACTTGAAAAGATATTATCCCAGTAGCAACAAGCACAGCTATCACCCAGATCTTGATCTCTAATACCATCCTCCAGTTAAAGCAACCAGAGCTCCTGGGAGGAATGGCTGATTCTAGGATTGGGGCAGGTAATATATATATGAGCCTGGAGAATCTATAGTACAGGAAAGTAAGAAAGTTCTCGAAAATAAAAAGCCCACAATGATGGGGGTATTTCAAAGGAACATGTGAGCCAACTGAAAGAGTTCTTCATGGTCAAAGCTGGAACAGTTTACAACAAAATAAACAATATAGTATTGGATTGTAACCCAAAGTATAAAATCAATATCCACGAGTTCATATCAATAGAAATAAATGATTGGCTTAATAAAAATAAATGAGGAGAGTGGAAAGACTTCCAGTGCCGAGTTTACGGTTACACTCAAGGAGATGGAGCGTAACACCCCACTCTCTTAGGTGTGGGCTGTACATAATGACTCTCTTCCAAAGAGTACAGTGTAGACAGAGGGTGGGGAAAGACTAAACTGAAGTGGAGAAACCTGAAAAATAGTACCTCAGCCAGGTGATCAAAGTTCACATCACTGTGATAAGTCATATTGACAATATAGATCATTGTTATCATATGATGAGAATGACACTATATCTCTGTGGTCTTCCTCCCAGAAACGTGTAACACCAATCTAATCATAAGAAAAATATCAGAAAAATCCCAGTAGAGGGACATTCCACAAACTACCTGACCAGTATTCCTCAAAAGCGTCAAGGTCATCAAAAACAAGGAAACTCTCTGAAACTGTCAAAGCTAAGAGTATCCTAAGCAGACATGACTATGAAATGTAATGTGATATCCTGGGTGGGATCATGGAACACAAAAAGAATATTAGAAAAAAACTAAAGATTTTGTT
The DNA here is from genome assembly GCF_965194825.1 of Balaenoptera physalus. Taxonomy (NCBI): domain Eukaryota; kingdom Metazoa; phylum Chordata; class Mammalia; order Artiodactyla; family Balaenopteridae; genus Balaenoptera; species Balaenoptera physalus. Next base: position 70,824,719 of record NC_138888.1, read on the forward strand.
AAAATATTAAAAATATGGGCTTTAGCTAATAATAATGTGTTCATTAATTGTGGTTCATTAATAATGGTTCATTAATTGTGACCAGTATACCCCACTAATATAAAATGTTAATAATAGATAAAACTGGGTGTGGGGTATAAAGGAACTCCCTGTACTATTTAGCAACTTTTTTTTTTTTAATTAATTAATTAATTTTTGGCTGTGTTGGGTCTTCATTTCTGTGTGAGGGCTTTCTCTAGTTGCGGCAAGCAGGGGCCACTCTTCATCGCGGTGCGCGGGCCTCTCACTATCGCGGCCTCTCTTGTTGCGGAGCACAGGCTACAGATGCACAGGCTCAGTAGTTGTGGCTCACGGGCCTAGTTGCTCCGCGGCATGTGGGATCTTCCCAGACGAGGGCTCGAACATGTGTCCCCTGCATTGGCAGGCAGATTCTCAACCACTGCACCACCAGGGAAGCCCTAGCAACTTTTCTATAAATTTAAATCTATTCTCAAAATCTTTAAAGAACTAAATTAATTTTTTATTTCTTTACAGAATTCAACTGGTAGTAAATAGCTGTATCTCTCTCATTCTTAACCTAAAAACTCAAAAGCTTTTATTAAAATTCTTTTATGCTTTCCCTTTGCTGAAAATAACTAAAGAGATGTTTTAATCACAGTGTGCTTTTACATACTGATCTAGCTACCTGAAGTTGGTAAAGACATTTTAATTTCAATCCCTTACCTCGAAAGTCATCAAAAAGGAGACAGAATAAAAAAGAGGAAAAAAATCCATCTTCAAGAAAGCAAATGTAATCTTAACATTTTACAAGTAGAGCTCAAGTGTTTCATCCAAAACCAACTCTGCTGGTGTCTTTGCTGTTCACTCCTGAAGCCAAGTTCTTCCCTGTCCCTTTGGATGAAAATGCAGACAGATTCCAGGGGTCTTCTGGTCATTCTCAGATAATTAGAAGTCCTCTGATATCTTTAGTAAAACTTAAAAAAAAAAAACAAAAACTGTCTCATTTCAATAATTAACTTCTCTAGCTCAGTGTAGTGAAAAGTTGGTCTTCATCCAAAGTTAAATTTTCTCCTCTCTGGCAAACTTAAACCAGCTACAGGGAGCACCTACAATGGTAAAGGGTAGGAACGGCTTCTTCTTCTTTCCATCTCTGCCTTAGTTTTCCCCCTCTTTCCTCTTCTCACCCTCCATGCTTCCTGAGCCTATGGGTTGGAGCAAAGGATAATAGGTCAACAAAAATATGACTAGACTGGCCCTGTCTGGGACAGGTGCTCTCTGGACCTGGCAAGTATTTAAAACTGACTCATTAATCTCAGAGGGCACTTTTAGGGATCCAGTTTGGGGACACAATATTTCTGAAGATCTCTTGTCTACCACCCCCTTGATTAAACACTGCCTCTCTACTCTGGTTGCTAATGTCCTTCCTCAGCACTGGGCATCTTGTGGTACCCTTCCAGCTCCTACCTGCCAAGGCCTCCTCACCCTATAGGCAGCTGTCTTGAACTTGATCTAATAAAAGTCACCCCCTATCTCTCATTGGTGCCCACATCTGGCCCATGGAAACAGTCATACATCTTGCCTCCAATAAGCTCTGGTAGCTTATGTTGTAACAATGCAATTCTCTCATTCATTCACGCTGCTCTCAGAGCAGCCTGCCAGAGTCACACGCCCTTTAGATTTCTTAAGGTCTGAGCCATACACCAGTCCCTTGGGCTACTCAAGGTCCAGAGAATCTGAGTAGACCTGGAGACTCTCCTTGCCCTAGGCTTAGCATGAAGGATAGGTCCTCCTTCTTCATGCTTATTGCGGGGAGTAGGGGCAAAACTGGGGATCCCAGCACATTTGGGATTGTTGTCCTAACTTTTTAAAGACTAACAATAGATGTTCAGCTAAGAGTTGAAAAATACTGGTTTTTGACCACTTCCTCCTTTGTGGGTCCTGCAGGTGAGGACTATGCACCTCACTTTGTAGTGTGCTATCATTGCCTTGGGCTCTTAGCCAAAACTGAGACTTAAGTAGGTCCTTTAGTGCACTCTCTTATATAAGGAGATAAACATAACCAAGGAAATAAACAGAATACCAAGCACGATGGGCAAACACTATGAAATCTGGACCATAGTAAAAGAGGAAGTTAAGAGCTAACACTTAAGTAGGGGATAGAATTTCCTAATCATAAGTGGCACAATTCTAAAGAAGACAAATCAATTGTCTTTGCATCAGAACAAGTTGTAGAGGTGTAGGTTATCCAAGGAAGAAATGGAGAAAGTCTACGGAGAGATCCAGATTCCCACAAAAGAAGAGAGGAGGAGGCGAAACTAAAGAGGAATTATACTCTCAAACCAATTCAACTGTTCACAACGCAACCTCAAAAGTCCTTTGTTGGGGCTTCCCTGGTGGCACAGTGGTTGAGAATCTGCCTGCCAATGCAGGGGACATGGGTTCGAGCCCTGGTCTGGGAAGATCCCACATGCCGTGGAGCAACTGGGCCCGTGAGCCACAACTACTGAGCCTGCGCGTCTGGAGCCCGTGCTCCGCAACAAGAAAGTCCGCGATAGTGAGAGGCCCGCACACCGCGATGAAGAGTGGCCCCCGCTTGCCGCAACTAGAGAAAGCCCTCGCACAGAAACGAAGACCCAACACAGACAAAAATAAATTAAAAAAAAAAAAAAAAGTCCTTTGTATTTTAACTAGCAACATAGAAAAAGCAATCCAAATGTTAACAATAGTCATAACTAACACTTAAGAGAGTTTTGATTTTGTGCCAGGCATTTCTCTAAGTGAATTTGCATGTTCTAATTCATTTAACCCTCATAGCAGCCCTGTGAGGTGGGCATCATTACTATCCCACCTCCCACTTGACAGATGAGGAAACTGAGTCACAGAGACAGAAAGTAAGTTGCACCAGGTTATACAGCAAGCAAATGTCAGAACTGAGATTTTAAACCAGGCAGTCAGGCCTCAAAGACTACTATTAATAATGAATCTAATGCTGTGGCTCTTTGAGATTGAAGTAACTTGATTATCATTTCATTTGTTTTTAAATCTATCCAGGAATTGTCTACAGCTATGAAAAGTTAAGTAAACAAAAATCTCCAAGTTTCAGCCAGTAGTTCCAGAGCTTATGACACTCTGATCAGTTTTCTAGAGGAATACAAAGATGGATAAGATATAGCCTCAGTCCTCAAAGAACTTAGAGTTGAATTGAGGGTCAGATATGGATAAGAAAGGGAAGATGTACCTTGATTCCCACTGTAGTATAAGATTTTATAAGTACAATGAAAAGACTCAGCAGAGCACTATAACAGGGTGAGAGGAATACATATATATATTTCCTTTAACCTTCATAACACAAGGAAGCTATTATGATCCTCATTTTCTATGAGGATTTTGAAACAAGATTGCTTAATAACATGCCCAAGTTGACAGGAGTTCTGAGGAAGCAGAACTGAGATTCTCCCTGCATCCATGCAATGTCCAATCTCCTTCTCTACTTGCTGCACTGTGGGTAGGAGGAAGACCATCGTAGTGGAGCAGAACAGCAAGAGCAAAGTAAGGGCAACAGTAAGGGATGAGGTTTTCGGGACAGTTGGGGATGAGAATGCACTGAGTTTGGGAACAGGAAGAAGGAGAGGAAGTCCAACAGGTAGGTGGGTCCGGACAGAGGCATTCTGTGGCCACCAGACTGAGGACTTGACGTGGCGAGCTGCAGGGAATCGTCGAGCTGCAGGGAATCACTGAAGCTGTATGGGCAGGGAGGCAACGTGCATCCAGAAGAAGTAAATGGGATAAGGTGGAGACTTGATTGGAGAAAGGGGAAGAAAGAGGCACAGAGATGGCTACTCCCACAGCCCAGTTCTTCTAATGAACACTGGGTAAAAAAATTAAAAAGCTGCAGCATCTCAGTAATAGTTAAGCTGTGCAAAGACTAAAGGCAAAGGATAAATACGTTATAAAGAGGTAGCATTTGACAGAGGCAATAGGCATCCCTAGGGCTAAATTAGAAGCTGCAGAATAATAAATACTCGCTGTGTATCTAAGGTGGGACTGTGACATACATGTATGTCTTTGAGAATTGTAGCCCTACCTTGGTATAGACAAATGGAGGTCAGGGGAGCCCACGAACTAGAATTTTCTATAATTTTTATTTAGAAACAGAAACATAGCAATAACAATTGGCTCCTTATTCTGTTTTTGTACATGGGTCAGCATTTGAGGTTCATCAGTTTAACAGAGCGAAGGAAAAGACTGCATCCTGATGACAGGGACCAAGGGAGAGGCCCACAAGCTTGATTATACGTAGCACATTTGATACACATGCTTGTTTGTGTTTTCTCCCCACCCAGAGCGTCTGGGGTCCTTGTGGACAGAGCCAGAGCCTTGTATTTCCTTCGTATCCTCCACAGGGCTGCAGGCACAGCATGGGCTTCATAAATGCTTCTTTAAAGGGGAAAGTAAACCACACAGACAAAAAAGAAGGGAACAGCTAAAAGGACAGTATGACACTTTAGAGCATGAGTAACATTTACATAAAAGGGTCTTACTCTCTTCTTGCCAGAAAAATGTCCAAAAGTTCTCACTTACATACAATGAGGATATTCAGAGGTAAGACCATTTAATGGATTGGACCTGTGAGGAAACTGCAAATTCCCTGCCCCCCTTTCCAACAGAGGTGCACCTGAGGAATAGGAAGGGGGTGGGGGCAGAGAATGAGAAAAAGAGTGGAAGAGAGTAAGACTTCTTTTTCTTCTTTATATGGTACCCAAGTTGATCGAGGCAGAGAGAAGCAGACATTCCCAGCCTCATTGCAGATGCACAGTTGTCTCTCCCCAGTGCTCAGAAACTTCCTCTGCAAGGGTAGAAATACCATGATCCAGTTTCTTGTAGAGAGAATCATCACACAGATCTGGAGCTTTTCCAATGTCACATAACTTGTTAGATTCCTTCCCCAAAATGCCCACTTATCAACTGTCTTTCAGTTGGACATTATTTTTTGTAAGTCATGTTGTTGCCAATAAATGATTTCTCACATAGATTTACAGAAACATTTCTAAAAGTGACTGATGCCTTTGAATAATTATTCAATTCAGGAATATTCATGGAGTGCCTACTTTATGCCAAGTACTGTGCCAGGTGTTGAGAAACAAAACTATTTTAAGACTCAGTCCTTACCTACAAGTAATTCCCAGTTCAGTGGGGGAGACGGGCACACATCAGGTTAACTATTCCATCATGTAGCAAGCACAGCATTTTCGATTTTCACAGATAATCATAAGCATAATCAGGAGAAAAGCCTAATGTGATCTAGGTGGATTGGGGAAGACAGGAGGCCACGCAAGACTTCTAGAACTCTTGATTCCTGAACAGATCTTTAAAATGGTGGATTTTTTTTTTTTTAGGAGAAAATGAAAGGAAGAGATGAGAGTGGAGCTGTATTACATGAAAGAGAAGATCATAAACAAAGAACAGCATAGAGGTAAGAAACAACATGGCTTCTGTGCCAAAGTATAAGTATTTCAGGGTTCCCAGAACAATAATTATTGGACAGGGAGCAGGAGGGGAAAGACGCAGAGTCAAGTCAAGCCGCACACAGAGGATCCTGTGAGCTGTGCTAAGGAGCTGGGATCGTCTCCCATTAGGAGTGGACAGGGAGTCAATGAAGACTTTCAGGGCTTCCCTGGTGGCGCAGTGGTTGAGAATCTGCCTGCCAATGCAGGGGACACGGGTTCGAGCCCTGGTCTGGGAAGATCCCACATGCCGCGGAGCAACTAGGCCCGTGAGCCACAACTACTGAGCCTGTGCGTCTGGGGCCTGTGCTCTGCAACAAGAGAGGCCGCGATAGTGAGAGGCCCGCGCACCGCGATGAAGAGTGGCCCCCACTTGCCACAACTAGAGAAAGCCCTCGCACAGAAACGAAGACCCAACACAGCCAAAAGTAAATTAATTAATTAATTAATTAATTTAAAAAAAAAGTAAAATCAATCCCCAAAATATTAAAAAAAAAAAAAAAAAAGACTTTCAAACAGGTTAATGATATGATCCAGTTTGTTTTTGAATGAGCCCTTCTAGCAATTATCAGTGTGTGGGAAGTTCGAAGGGGACAAGAACGAAAGCAGCGAGGTTAACCTCTGGGTAGTGGTTGAGGCTCCACGTGGTGTGAGTGGTGAGTAAAGGGATGGACAAGAGAGACTGGAGAAAAGTTTAAAGGAAAGCAGTGGAAACGGGTGATTAACCCTGATATTAAGCTAAGGAAGAGGGAAAGATCAAGACTTCCAGGTGGATGCTACAACCAAGACTACAAGAGAAGAGAATAGGAGGGGGAGAGAGCTGTTGAGTTAACTATTTGACATGTGTCTGAGGTGCCTCTGGAACATCTGAGTGGAAATATCCAGCAGAGAGTTGAATAAATGGATGTGAAGTTTGAGACAGACTCTAGAGCTATAATTTGGGAGTCAGTTAACCACTTCTGCTTGTGACCCACTTAAAATATCCTGCTTGCAAATGCTGTGCAAACTCACTCTCCTTAGTTGAAAAATGACATATGACTGGCTCACGTTGACATTATACTTAGTTCTCTCAGGGTTTGTGAGACTGTGATAATTTTAAAGAACATAAACTCTAAAAGAAACACCTATTAAAAAAAAAAAAAGCAATTACTTTGTCATGTACTCATGAGAAGAAGAGACCCTAAGGATGCAATTTCCATGGAACTACCTTTGTTTCTCTAAAACTCAATGTCAAGTGGGGCTAATAATGCCTATATGTACTGACTACTTAGCTGGTTATTGATAGAATCAAGCTGAATAATCTGTTTTGAATAATCTCAAGCAGTAAAAAGGCTTTTGCTGTTGATAGACTTAAAAAATACTAAGAAGTTTCTTTTTTTTCTTTTTTAAAAAATTTTTAAGTCTTTAATTTGTTACAATATTGCTTCTGTTTTTTTATGTTTTGGTTTTTTGGCTGCGAGGCATGTGGGGTCTTAGCTCCCTGGCCAGGGATCAAACCCACACCCCCTGCATTGGAAGGCTACATCTTAACCACTGGACCGCCAGGGAAGTCCCAAAAGTTTCTTATTTTTGACTTGGGCATCTGGCTACTTATACATCCTTAATTTCTTTCAGAGACAACATGAGACTATTATATGAAAGAAACCGAAACTAGAAAAAGAAAGAAATCCATAGCAGTTTTATTTTTGTGTATACAGAGGCCTGTGCTTCATTAGGCAGTGAATGTATCGAATCTCCATTAAGTCATTGGTGACACTGGCCCTACAACTCCAAATAGAGTCTGGTTTCTGTAACATCAGAGCACTGAACTAATTCAATTTTAAGGGCAAAATGCCAGGAGCTAGGAGGATTTGAAGGATAGGAAAAAGCATAATTAGATAAGCTGCCAGACTTAAATATGAACAATCATTATGGCTGAGAATATGAGGGATGCAAACCTAGAAAAAACACCTTTCGCCATTGGGAAATCTGACGACATTGTTGTCCAAAGTTAAAGCCACATGGAATGAAGTCAGTGTCCCTTGGTTTCACTCAATCTCATCATGCACATCATCACCCAACTTGTCACTCTACAAAATGACCTCACTAATCTAGTTTTAATCGGCGTCTATAGAGTTTTTATTTACCTATTTCATTTTTGCACTTGTTTAATACATCCAGTTCCTAGTGTGCCTTCTATGTCTTTCTACATCTGTGTCGTGTTAGCATGATACGACACTTTTAAGCTGCCCTTGGAGTGTTTCACAAAGGGTGTCCTGCAGAAGGCTCTCTCCTTGTGGAGCAAGAATGGCCGAGACAGGATTCTGTGGTCAAAAATTGGAGGGCTTCCCTGCTGGCGCAGTGGTTAGGAATCGGCCTGCCAATGCAGGGGACACGGGTTTGAGCCCTGGTCCAGGAAGATCCCACATGCCGCCTAGCAACTAAGCCCGTGCACCACAACTACTGAGCCCGTGCACCACAGCTACTGAGCCTGCATACCACAACTACTGAAGCCTGCGCACCTAGAGCACATGCTCCACAACAAGAGAAGCCACCGTGATAAGAAGCCCACGAACCACAACAAAGAGTAGCCCCCGCTCGCCACAACTAGAGAAAGCCAGCGTGCAGCAACGAAGACCCAACACAGCCAAAAATAAATAAAATAAATTAATTAATTTAAAAAAATGGGAAATACTCTATTCTGCATTTCCCTCTTGGAGATTCAGGATGAACACTAGCATAGTAAAGGATCTGCAAAAAAAGAAAACTGCTCAGCCTTTTAAATCTACCATTAAACTTGTTTGATCATAGACCCTTCCTTCTGGAACAACTATAATAGCCTCAGAAGCCAGAGTCCAGTGAATCTACTCTGGAAAATAGCCCTAGAGGGTGGGTGGAGGATGGAAGCCTCACATCACACATTTATAAAAAGAACTGGATAAACGTTTTAATACAGTTCTGTCTGCTCTACCGTTTGTATCCATAGAACAGAGGAATGATAAGAAGCCTGAGTTTCAGCCCTGAATGTGTAGCATTGAGCGTATTTCGTATTTCACATCTCTTTTCCTCCTCATGGATAAGACGGGGTAATGTTGAGACTACCAGTCACTACATATTCAAGTACTCTGGGAAATAACAGATGTCATTTATTAAGTGCTTGCTGTGTGCCAGTATTATGCTAAACACTTTAAAACATCGCTTTTTAAATTCTCATAATGCCCCATTATTGACATAAGTTTATAAATTTTAAAACTGAGGCTTAGAGAAGGAAGTAACAAACCCAAAATCAAGCAGCTAAAAAATACACCAGGAATTTAAAACCAGTCTGTTGGACTCCAGAACACAAGCTCCTAGCCACTACTGATACGCAGGCTTAGTGGCTTAGTCAAGAGGCAACATAATTATTTAGGTATTCCATATATTTCACTTTGAAATGTCATCATGAAATCACTTACCCGAAAAGCTGTTCTGCGTCACTGGGGGAAAGAAGAGCAAGGCTTTGTCTGCCCAGCCTGACAGTGTCTGCTTTCCACTCCATCTCAGGAGAGACCAATGCCAAGCAAGCAGGAAAGGAGCAGGGTGAGGGTGGTAGAATTGGCCGTGGCAATAATGCTGCAGGTGCCACCATGTCTCCAACATGAAATGAGCAGCATGTCAACACTGATGCTGAAATTTGTGAAAAGCACATTGTTTAAGGAGTCCCAATAAAACACAGGCATTTCATTTCAAAGCTAGAAGTGCCTTTCATTATCCCATAATCACTGGCCCACAAGGACTATAAAAGATTATTCCGTCCATCTCATCTCTCTTTGCTACACCAAGGCCATGGTGGTGAGGGTAAAGCCAAGTGGGGGTTTGTTCTAGCAGTGAGAGTGGAGCTAGGAAGGATGAAAGGATTGTGTTTTTATCCATCAAATAATATTTGTTGAATGCCTACTCTTCTAGGCCTTAGGGATACCACAGAAAAAGAACCAAGTCATGAAATTTATATTTTTTGATAGATTGGATTATTGTCCTTAACAATAGGATTATTGCATCTAATTAGGTCCCCACTGATTGTCAGGTGACTTGGCCTTGATCCTGTGAGAGAAGCATATATTCTACTTGCCTTTTTGACTTTGTGCTTCGTTACATGACATGCTTTGGCTAATGGAATATGAGCAGATGTGACTGTCACATCTGAGCGGAATTTTTAAATGAGATTTCCTGCTTTGGCTCTGCTTCCATTTATATTCCTGCCTTTCACCATAAGGACAGTTTATCCTAGAGAAAGAATGTTTTTTCAACTCAAGTCCTGAAGTGGAAGCCAGCCTAGCTGAGCCTGAGTGAGCTCAGAAGAACCAAGAAATGCTGCAGCCTATCCACAGCCGTCGTGTGACATAAGCAAGCGATGAATGTTCGTTGTTGCAAACAACTGGGGTGCTGGGGCCATTTGTTGCTGCAGCAAAACCTGACTGATACACATACTATTTTGGGGATACAACAATATGTACATATGTAATATGTCAGGTAGTAAAAGTTCTATACAATTAGTGATTCACTTTGTTATACAGCAGAAACTAACACACCATTGTAAAGCAATTATACTACAATAAAGATGTTTAAAAAAAAGTTCTATACAAAAAACTTCAGTAGAGTAAAGTGAAAAGAACAGATTTGGGAGTGGAGCTTGATATGTCATTAAGGTAGTAAGCAAAGGCCTCTCTGCCGGAGTTGCATTTGGGATTTTGTAATTTTTTTTTTTTTTTTTTGCTGTGCCTCACAGCTTGCGGGATCTCAGTTCCCCAACCAGGGATTGAACCCCGGGCCACGGCAGTGAAAGCCCAAAATCCTAACCACTAGGCCACCAGGGAACTCAGAGTTGCACTTGATCACAGACCTGAAGGAACAGAGGCCAAGAAATATGCAGGTAATTGTAAGAAAAACATTCCAGGCAGAGGGAGCATCAAAAGTAAAAGCTCCTTTGGGGATGAGGAATATAGGGGAAGAAGACAGTTTGCATAATTTTCAGATTCCAACAGGCTATCTAACTGTGGATTATTTATAATATCTGTAGATGTGAAGTGGAAACTGGAAGACATTATAGGATGGTAGGATTTTATTTCTGGAAAGCTCTTGGACATCCTCATCTCATATCCTCATTTTGTAAAAAAAGAAATTGCAACTCTGAGAAGTAAAGTTATTTGCTTAAAGTCATGCAAACAGGAAGATTTTGGATTAGAACCCAGGTTTCCCGACTTTAATTAAAGTTCAAGAGCATGTGTGCTTGCAGCTTGGCAATTGATCCATGAAGAAATAGAACAGTCAGAGGCTGGGAGGAAGCAAGTGATGGTGCCTATACCAATATCTGAATTGACTAACACCAAACTTGAATTCCCCAAGACAAAGCTATGCTAGATACACCACTCAGTTGTCACCACTGACCCAATCATAGCTATTTTTAAGGTAACAGCACTTTTAAATGACTGAACAGTCCCAAAACATTTGGTTAGCTAGATCGCTACCTCTGCCATCAAAATATATTTATGGAGAATCAATATATAAACTTAAATTATAAGCACACTAGAAAAATATTGTTGATTCTAAAAATAATCTTGCAAGGGGAAGGTCTTTTAAAATATGATATAAAACCCTGAATCATAAAAGAAGCATTGACAGGTTCAATGATACACAAATTTTAAACATACGTATCAAAAGAAATTATAGTAAAGTCAGTAAAAATAAAATATGGGGAAAAAAATTTGCAACTCAGCTGACAGAAAAAAGAGCTACTTTGTTAACATAAAAGATACCTTTAAATTATGGTTAAGAAATAAACAAACAATAATAAAAAGGGCAAGGGACATGAATAGACAATTCATTAAAAAAAGAAATAAAATGCTCAAAAGGAGATGAAAAAGTGCTCATCCTCTCCTATAATCAAACAAAAAGAATATTAGAACATATAAATAGAATTTTTTATATCTCACTGGCAAAACTTAAAAGCCTGAGGAGAGTCACTGGGGAGAATGCAGGCAGCCAGACACCTTCACACGTTGCTGGTGGGAGAAGCCAGTAGCAGAATCATTTTGTAGAAAGCCTTGGCAAGATCCATAAAAATATAAAAGACATGTTCCTGTGGCCCAGCAACTCCACACATAAGAATATGAACTTGAATATTCATTCTCTGAGTAAATATTTAGTGAGTATTTTCTATGTACCAGTTTCTATACTGGGAGCTGGAGACCAGCGATGTACAGGGAAGTGTGGTGAGATCTGCCAGAGGATGAGGGTTTGTCATGCAAGGAAACTGTCGGGACTTTGTACTAATGGAATAGGAATTAGAAAACCTAACTTTAGTTCTGCTTTTGTGGCCAAATTAATGCGATAACCTTGTACCTTAGTTTTTCTTTCAGTTAAAACAACAGGATTTGAGTAGATTATAGCTTGGGTCCTATTTACCTCTAGAATGTTTATGACTTGAAAGTCCTCTCTGAGGTTTAAAGCAGAACCCACCTTTAGCAAATAGGGGAATGGGGTATCCAGGTCTTGCTGACACCCCAGACTTCTCAGAATCCCGGAGGGGTGGGGATCAGTGCTTCACAATGGAGCACTTTCTGGATGGTCTTTTTAGAGCATAAATTCTACTTGATGGGAAATGATTTAAAACATCATGTATAGTAAAAAAAAAAAAAAATGTTATGAACAGAGCACAAAAATGACATCTATTTTTAAAATAACATAATATACATCACAAATTTTCTATTTGCTGTTAAAGCCTGTTTCACTTACCTTAGTCATTGCGATAAATGAGTCAGGACTTGGTGGTTAGGATTATTTCAGTGGAAACCTTTCAGAAGTGCTGTTCTAATCCTATTGCTAGCTACTGGTCATAGAGTTGTATGTTGCCTTTTTGAAACCTTATTTTTAAAGTTTGATTCTGGCTAATTTTCCCCCTGAATTTTAGTTCCTCAAGAAGAGACTTCTAGCATCTCTTCACAGTGTAACCTTTATTCCAAACTGTTCTCATCCATGGAACAAAGTATATCTTGACATTTGGCCAGCAAATGGTCACGGTTTTTAGGAAGCAACGTTTTTCCACAACAACTTGCTTCCCTCATCATTACAGTCCTGACATTCTCCTTATCAGGCAAAGATCCCAGAGTTCAGACACTTCATAACAGGCCAGGATCCCTCAAAGTCCACAGGGGCTCCATACAAGTTGGTTTTTTGTTCATATCTATTTTATTTTTCACAACTTGTTTTTTCATACAAATTTTCCATTTTGTTCAGTAGGCTGCATCCCCAGTGATTAAATTTCTTGCTCCATTAATTATGATTCATAAACCTTCCCTGTCTATTAAGATCATTTCCTTTGACACTCAAATCCCCTTTGTGTTCCAGTAGGGAGCTGGTCAAGGAAATAGAAACAGGAAGACTGCCATTTCAGCTGGCAGCCATGCAAATTTACTATTATCTTTGAGGTTTTAAAGGATGTGCTATGACTTCAGGGTATTATTGTCACCAATTGACAAGAGTATTTTAAACCTAGAGAAAATAATTTTTTTAGTAATAAATTTGTTGGCTGTTATTGTGCCAGCCTTTGTGAATATCCACTATTGTGTTTTATTCATCTTGAAAATGCTTTTGGTAGTATAAGGAATGTTTGGCTGGGCAAACACATAGACAACCAGAATGATTTCTACCATTTCTTAATAAAAACATTCTGCACACTCAGAAATCAATTTCTTATTTTAACAAAATGAAAAATGAGTTCTAGTTTTACTCTTTTTTTAATCTCCCTACATATCATTTTCTGATTAAAAAAATTCACATCTTTTCTTCATCTTATAAATAAACCTATCAACACTGAATCAGATTTGTCAACATTTTAAAATATTTCATTGCTTCTTTCAAACTTATTATTTGGAAGTATTATAATGAAGAAAAATGAAGTTTACTTCCTCCTGAGACCTTCTCCAACTTACTGTACACTCTCTTTTACCATCCTATGTTATATTCTGGCACAACAGGGCAATTCTCTAAGATAAAATTATATTCTTTTTTTTCTTGGTACCAGTTAAGGGTAGGTCCCTAAACATGGTAGCTTGGTTTTACCAATTTAAATGAAGTTATACATATATATTCTCATCTCTGGCTCCTTTTACTGACACTGTTTTTATAAGATTCACGTATGGTGTACATCACTGAAGTTCATTCATTTTCATTATATTCATTACATTCATTGTGTGACTATACCAAAATTTTATCCATTCTACTGTTGATAGACATTTAGGCTGTTATTAGCTTTTGGCATTTAGTAACAATACTGCTATACATATTCTTGAAAAACGTATCCTAGCGCATATATGCCAGAGTTTCTCCAGGTTATACACACAGAAGTGGAATTGCTGGGCCATGAGTATGTGCATCTTCAACTTTACTAGGTCAGGCTAAACTGTTTTGCTAAGTGTTTATACCATTTTAACTCTTGCCAGCAGTGTATTACAGTTCCTATTGCTCCACACTCTCCTCAAGACTTAGTATTGTCAGACTTTAACTTGAATTTTAAAAGGCTGTAGCTCTGGTTATAACCATTGCAATAACCATAGCCCTGAAGCAGCAAGGCTGTGTGATGCTTACCTCTAAGATCACTTCACCCTCTCTAGAAAACTAACTCTCCCTCCCCTCCTCCTTGTTTCCTTTGCAAACTTGATCTCTATCTCCTACCAGGCTGGGCCACCCTCTGTCCAGATCCTCAGTCCTTCTCTTCCCCCCTTTCCTTTCTTCTTTTCCTCCCACTATTGTTCCTAGAACCTTCTCTTCCATTGAACCTTCTTTTTCAATTAGCTCCTTTGCCTGACTCCATCTCATTTCAACAGCTACTATTTATTGTACTAATTATAGGCTTTGTTCTCTTTTTAATTTCAAGAGGCAGGTAAGTAGAGCCCATTTCATGTTCCCCAAAATGTCTCTGGATTGGACACGCCGATCATGATGGTATCGCTCATATTCACTATCCTTCTAAGGGGAGTAGCCTCTGCCCACAACCCCTTAGGCTATTGTGGGATTTGAATTATGTGACTCATATGATTCCTTCTCTGGTCACAGCCCATTGAACCAAGTGTGGTAGTTGACCCAAAGTCAGTCAATCCATGAATAGCAGTCCATGACCTGGCCCTGTAAGAAAAGATGAACCAGGCCACTTTGATTCTTTCTCTAGGGAAAATGAGTTGAGAATGAGGACTTTATCAGTAGAAACAAAAGGTAGAGTTTATAAAAGTCATGGGGGTCCACATGCAAACCAGAGACATGGGGAAGAGAAACTATAAATAAGCAGACATTATACAAAAGAAAGAAGAGGGTAAGGGCGATTGGTGGTAGCAGGTGATTGAGAAGTAGACATTAACTATAGAGCCCAACTGTAGGACCACATGACCCATGCCGGTGGTCCCAGGAGCCCTTTGGACCTGGTTCTGGTTCCTGTAAGGCCAGGATGTGACTATATTCCTGGATGCCTATGAAGAATCTCTCTTGACTTCTGCCCTGTCTACAGCCCTCTGTTCAACATTTTCATTAATTGAGGTAAGTTGAGAAAATTCCCTCTGTATGCTACAAGCAAAGAGCTGATCTAGAAAAACTCTAAATTTGTTATATTTCTTCTCATGTGGGGCTCTTAACTGATGTTTCCCCTCAGTAGGCCCTTGGCCTTCAATGGAGGCTGACCTTCAAATGCACCTGCACACGACCCCTCTGCTATTATAATTCACATTTGTCTCTCAGCACAGAAAGTTATGTTCAGTTTGTTAAACGGGCCACCAGCTGTTAGGTTTTTACATTTTTATCCATAATTTTTATCAAGAGAAACTATTTTTACTGAAAACACTACCAGGAAGGATGTAGCACTGCATGTTCCCAAATGGGAGTTTTTGTGTCTTCACACATCTCTATGAAGGGCACCCTTGAAGCCAAAGGATAAAAATACAACAGCGAAGATAAGACATGGTAAAAATAAACACAACATATGATCC
The DNA here is from genome assembly GCF_965194825.1 of Balaenoptera physalus. Taxonomy (NCBI): domain Eukaryota; kingdom Metazoa; phylum Chordata; class Mammalia; order Artiodactyla; family Balaenopteridae; genus Balaenoptera; species Balaenoptera physalus. The sequence goes on from NC_138888.1 coordinate 70,840,212, forward strand.
TGAGGGGATAGCAAGGATGGCTGCTTTTAAACTAACATACACCAGACACTGAATAATGGTTTTAGATGTAAAACTCCAGCCTCTCCCTGGTTTTAATCCAAAATAAGCATTCTCTAGGTTGGTACTAGGACCTTTCCCAAATATCTTCACCCTGACTATGAATTCTCACTAGTAACCCTGATGTTACAGATGAATTAGCCACTGAACTTTAATAATTCCATGGGAAGAGATTTTCAAGAAGAGATCCAATCAGTCAACAAAAAAGAATTATACAATCACAGAAGTTGTTCCACACTTGAGAAGGGATCAAGAGTTCAGCAAGTGAGGAAACAGGGTCATTGAGTTAAAGTGACTTACCTGGGGTCACATAGCTCTAGAGGAGCCAGGATCAAAACCCAGATATTGTTTTCCTTTTCTTCAGAGCTTTGATGATTTATTTATACATTTTTCCAAAAACAAATTAATAAACCTCTGCAAAATCTTTACCTGACCTGTCAGTTTGAATCCCAGGGTATAGAGCCGTTATGATGTGTTATCTCAACATCAGTTTCCTCTAGTCATTGAGAGTAGCTTTGACTCTGCATCTTATGGAAGGCAAGTGAGCTGATGCAAAAGCAGGGCAAACACAGATCTAGGAAGACATTCAGGTCAGTAAGTATGAGAGGCAGAAAGGCATGAATGGGAGAAAAATGCCATCAGGGAAGATGAGGAGTGGTACACACACATTCCGGCCTACTTACTAATTTTTCTTAGGCCTTCTGTTGGCTAAACTGAAGTCAGTCTCATTTTCACTCTATGCTGATAGAAAAAAAAATAGATGATGTAATTATAGAGGCACATGATTTTGTAAGATGTGGATGATGAAATTAGGAAAACCAAAATGAAATCCAAGTTTTGTGTTGCAGGAGATATAAAAGGAAATGAGAAAACATTCTTAATATAGAAGACCAAGAAGAGAATAAAGGAAAATAGTTTATAATCATTGGAAGCAGGAGAGTTTTTTCTTAATGCTTTAAAAAATTTTTTATGTTATTTAGAAAGCAGAAATTGTGGCAACTTGGGAAGATGAACAGGAAGCTTCCTTGCATAAGAAAGGAAAAATTCAGATTTCACATAGATACCCAAAGCAATCTTTTCAAAATGCAAATCTGATAATGTCTCTATTGTCCCCCACTGTTGCTAAAAGACCAAAATCCTAAATACGTATATGAGGCTTTGCCTCACATGGTTCCCTATGTACCTCTCTAGCCTCCTATTCATATTCCATCAATTTCCTTCCTCCATCAGAATTTGCCCCCCAAGCCATGCTGATCATTGTGGCCATCAAATCCATCAAGAACCGTGTTCCTTCTCCCCCCAGGGCCTTTGTAAGTGCTCTTCCCTCTGCCTTAATCCTCCTCCCTCCACCTGAACCCTCACCTTCACCTAGTCAGCTCTTACTCATGCTTCATAGCTCAGCCAACACATCAATTTCTCAGGAAAGGGTTCTCGAGTCCTCCTGACCCCAATCTGAGTCACATTTTTATGGCCTATGTATATTTCTTTTATACCAGTTATGATAGTTGTACGGTTACATTGTCATGGGATCATTTGAACTAGTCTATCTCCCCTACTACAAACTGCTGGGCAGTCCCCACTTCCCTTTCTGCTCACCACCGTTATCCTGAGTGACCAGGATAATATCTGCTACATATTTGTTCTGCCAATTAACGTTTGTTCAGTTAGTATTAAATGCAATGGATCACTTAAAAATAAAAACTGAGATCTATGTCTTCTTCCTGTAATATTTGCAATGGAACACAAAGTGAGAGTCATCAATCTTTTAACCTGCTGTGAGGTTAATGATTCCAGAAGAGCAACCAATAAGAATGAGGTTGGAAGGATTTATTCTTGGAAACTATATGAGATACCTCTCTTATAGAATTTATTGTGAAAATTAAATGAATTAATAAATAGAATAAGTAGAATAAGTAAATGCATCATTAAGTATAATATGTGTAAAATATATAAAATAGTATCTAGGCCCACAGTAAGAATTGACTACATATATTATTGTTACCATTACTGTTTTGAAAATCAGCAGAAAATTCAACTTCCTGTATTAGTACCTAGGTTCTCATCTAATGGGACTGGGCAAGTGGGGTAGAAAGATGCTAAGACACTTTAATAAATCATAAGAAAAGCTATTTCAAAACCCAAATAACACAGGATGAGGGGTCAGGAGACTGGGTCTGATCTAAGGTCTGTCAGCCCTATGTGCTGACAAAGATTCTTTGCTTGATAAAACTTTAGTCATTATCCTGAACCTTCTCCTATGCCCATCTGTGCACTTCCGTGAAAATGCCAGTTTTAGTAAGAACCCTCATAATTCAATTTAGCAAGCTAAATGATAATAAAATCATAGTAAGCAAAATGATAATAAAAATACAACATATCAAAATCTTGGGATTTAACTAAAGCAGTGCTTAGAGGGAAATATATGGCTTTAAATTCTTATATCATAAAGGAAAACAAATATAAAATCCATGGCCCTTAAAAGCCTAGAAAATCTTAAACCTTAAAAACCTAGAGAAAGAAGTGCAAAGTAAACCTGAAGTAATCCAATGAAAGAGAATAATAAAGAGAGGAAAACAATTAAAGAAAAACCAGACAGATAATAAAGAAAATTAGCATGTCTAAAAGGTAGCATTCTTTTTTTTTTTTTTTAAGACAAATTTAGGGAAGGCTCTTTTATTTATTTAATTAATTAATTAATTAATTTATTTATTTATGGCTGTGTTGGGTCTTTGTTTCTGTGCGAGGGCTTCCTCTAGTTGCGGCAAGCGGGGGCCACTCTTCATCGCGGTGCACGGGCCTCTTCACTATTGCGGCCTCTCTTGTTGTGGAGCACAGGCTCCAGACACGCAGGCTCAGTAGTTGTGGCTCACGGGCCTAGTTGCTTCGCGGCACGTGGGATCTTCCCAGACCAGGGCTCGAACCTGTGTCCCCTGCATTAGCAGGCAGATTCTCAACCACTGTGCCACCAGGGAAGCCCCCAAAAGGTAGCATTCTAAAAAGATATTTTATTTTTTTATTTTTATTTTTTGGTATTTATTTATTTTTAATTTTTGAATTTTATTTTATTTTTTTATACAGCAGGTTCTTATTAGTCATCAATTTTATACACATCAGTGTATACATGTCAATCCCAATTGCCCAATTCATCACACCACCACCACCACCCCCCCGACACTTTCCCCCCTTGGTGTCCATATGTTTGTTCTCTACATCTGTGTCTCAATTTCTGCCCTGCAAACTGGTTCTTCTGTACCATTTTTCTAGGTTCCACATATATGCATTAATATGCGATACTTGTTTTTCTCTTTCTGACTTACTTCACTCTGTATGACAGTCTCTAGATCCATCCACGTCTCAACAAATGACCTGATTTCTTTCCTTTTTATGGCTGAGTAATATTCCATTGTATATATATGTGCCACATCTTCTTTATCCATTCGCCTGTCGATGGGCATTTAGGTTGCTTCCATGACCTGGCTATTGTAAATAGTGCTGCAATGAACATTGGGGTGCATGTGTCTTTTTGAATTATGGTTTTCTCTGGGTATATGCCCAGTAGTGGGATTTCTGGATCATATGGTAATTCTATTTTTAGTTTTTTAAGGAACCTCCATACTGTTCTCCATAGTGGCTGTATCAATTTACAGTCCCACCAACAGTGCAAGAGGGTTCCCTTTTCTCCACACCCTCTCCAGCATTTGTTGTTTGTAGATTTTCTGATGACGCCCATTCTAACAGGTGTGAGGTGGTACCTCATTGTAGTTTTGATTTGCATTCCTCTAATAATTAGTGATGTTGAGCAGCATTTCATGTGCTTCTTGGCCATCTGTATGTCCTCTTTGGAGAAATGTCTATTTAGGTCTTCTGCCCATTTTTGGATTGGGTTGTTTGTTTTTTTAATATTGAGCTGCATGAGCTGTTTATATATTTTGGAGATTAATCCTTTGTCCGTTGATTCGTTTGCAAATATTTTCTCCCATTCTGAGGGTTTTCTTTTCGTCTTGTTTATGGTTTCCTTTGCTGTGCAAAAGCTTTTGAGTTTCATTAGGTCCCATTTGTTCATTTTTGTTTTTATTTCTATTACTCTAGGAGGTGGATCAAAAAAGATCTTGCTGTGATTTATGTCAAAGAGTGTTCTTCCTGTGTTTTCCTCTAAGAGTTTTATACTGTCCAGCCTTACATTTAGGTCTCTAATCTGTTTTGAGTTTTGGAATTTAAAAGATTCTTGGTGGCGAAAAAGGTGATTAAAATTGCCGAGAGAACTTGCATTATGGAAGGAAGAGAGAAGAGGGGAAAGGGGGCAGCAAGAAAAGGCAACAATGAGGCTACCATCGCCTGCATGCCTGCAATGTGCCGGCACTTTGCAGTCCTACTTACGTTCATTCACTCATTCATTCACTCATTCCTTCATCCCACAGACCTTGCCTGAGTCCTAACTGAGTGCCAGGTGGGGTGATCCCCCCATCCTGATCCATTAGCCCTTTTCTCACAATCCATCCTGATTTTTGCCAGATTAGCAGTTCTACAAAGTCTTCAGAAAAGTCAAGTCCGTTTGTTTGGAAAGAAGAAAAAAAAGTCAATCTGGTTGTAAACAATCTTCGGCAGGGACAGTCCCTGGATTCCTCCTGGAGCACAGGCCATCTAGCTGGCAGCCTCCGAGCGCTAGGGAAATGGGAGGGGGCGGCCCGACTGCCAGGAGGCAGGATGTGTTTACACTCGGGGCTGCGCTGTAGGACCAGCGAGCCGGTGAATGCGTTATTTCTTTGTAAACCCGGTTTCATCACCTCTCTGACCTCACTGCGTTCCTACGGATTTTAGGGAAAGGCTGGATGTATACAAAATCAGCAGTTTTCCTCCTTAGTGGAAGCAGCAGTCGGTGTGACCTAAAGGGAGAATCAACAGAACTGAAGATTTAAAACACCATCACCTCTAACTTCCGCTTTGACCTTGGCTTTATAAATGGTACATTTCAGAGGACGTTCCGCCTCACTAGCGATTGCTCTCCTGCTCTCTCACGCGCTGAATTTGGGAGTCTGCGTGTGAAGGATGTGCCATGAACATAAATCACACGCGGCTTCTCGAACTTGTCGCCTGACACTTCACCTTACCTTTGGATGTCTTTTGACCTTCCTGGCCCTGCCCCCTCTCCAACACCACTGAGACTGTTAGCCCCTCCGTCTTTTGTGAAATCCTTTTTGGTTTGCCTCCCACGTCCTCCAGTGTTTCTTCCTGGAGGCCACGTGTCCTCTGTCCGTCCCTCAAATCTCGCTACTATTTGATTTCTGTCCCTGCCTCTCCCTCACACTCCTTGGTGACCTCATTTATTCCCACAGTTTGAGCCTTATTATTCTTTATGCTGATGGTACTAAAGCCCTAGTTCAACACCAATTTTCTCTCCTGAGCTCCAGACCCATTGATCCAATTTCCCATTTGGTCAATCCCGCAGCCGTTCAACTCAATAAATCTAAAACTGAGCGGGTCATCTTTCCACTCCTTGTTCCCAGACCTGCTCTTCCTGAAGTGTTTAACTCAACAAATACCACCGCATCCACCCAGGTGTCCAAAAAGGAACACTTGCAAGTCGTCCTTGCCCCCCACCACGGCACCCTATCAATCACAGCGTTCCCTGGGTCCTACCTCCTTCCAAGGAAGCTGTCCTCCAGTGCTTGCCCCTACCTGCACTGCTACTGCCTCTGTTCAGGCATCACCAGCTCTCACCTGCATTCTTGCAGCAGCCTCTTAGCTGCTTTTCCTGTTTCCACTTTCACTCCACTGTAATCTGTTCTGCACACTGATGCCAGACCAATCACCATGGCACACATCTAATTGTGTCAGCCCCCTTCTGTGCTCCCACATGGTATTAAAATGAACCCAGGATTTGTTTTTAGTCAGGTATGGTGAGGCCAACAGATCAGGAGAGAAACCTTGCAGGGCCACACAGGAAGCACCAGGGTTGGTAGGAGACAAAGTAGGCAAGAAGAAAGCAAGCTAGAAACGTTATTGGGGGCTTTGCAGGAAGAAATGGGCAAGGCAGGGAAAGTACACTAAGTTAGCTTATGATTGGCCTGTTTGGATTATGTTGGTGGGCTCTGGGCTATAGGGGTGGTCCCTTGTTGTCTGGTACCTGAACCTGGGGTGATAGAGGGCAGGGAGAATGTTGGCTTGGTGTTGTTCGAGAGCTTGATAAAGGGGATGGTTGGGGTATAGGCTCTGGATTGGTTGGTTTCAAAACAAAGGAGTGCTTTTTGCTTGCCATCTCTAGGAATTAGCCAACTCCAGGAGGGGCAGTCTCTTCTGGGGTCCACAAGGGTCCCAAGATATCATAGTATCATAAAATACAGAAAACAAAAAAATAAAAAACATGATTAACACACAGAGACAGACAGATACACAGGCACACACAAATTCCCAAACACTTCAACTGGGGCATAGGCAACAGGAAGCAATGGGAAGATTTTAAGTAAGAATGGCATGATCAGATTTGCTACTTTTGGCCTTTGGAATAAACTCAGTCTTCTGCTAATATTTCCAGTCTTATCCAATTATCATTTCCTCTTTCCACTATGCACTCTGTACATTCCCCCAAATATGCTCTACTTTCTCTTGCCTATGAGACTTTGCACATAAAGTTGTTCCCTTTGTCTGAAAGGCCCCTTTCATCCCTCTTTGCCTGGTTAATGCCAGAACTTCCTCCCAGACTAAGCTCAGATGTCATCTCTCCCTGAAAACTCTCCCCTCCCCACAGGGCTGCACTAGTTACCCTCTATGTCCTTCCACATCACCCAGCACATCCTGAACTGCAGTGACCTGGTACTTGTCTGTCTGCTACACTTGACTAAAACTTCCTTGTGGTCCTGGAATGTGCCTTAATCATCTCCGAATCTCCAAGGCCTGGCCCAGATTGTAGCAAGCACCCTATAAATGTCTGTGGAATTTATAAGTGAACAGATGATTCGTTAGGGAAATATTCTTAAAATTAGAACTAAACATATCACAAAAGAGAGCCACCTTCTCTATGAAGCCTTTTATTTGACCCCTAGTAAGATGTGGGCATCCAAACTCAAAGGTCTTCCCTGCACACTTCTCTACTGGAGCAATGACCACATCACACATCACATGGTCTCTACCACAAATTCTTAGATGGTACGAATCTTGCTGTTTTGTTTTTGAAATTTTTTTCCTAATTTTTAAATATTTTCTATTTTATATTGGAGTATAGTTGATTAACAATGTTGTGTTACACCACCGGATGCAGCTCTCCCACCAGAAAGACAAGATCCAGCCCCACCCACCATAATACCTAAGGAGGCAAAAGACCTTTATGCAGAAAACTATAGGACACTGATGAAAGAAATTAAAGATGATACAAACAGATGGAGAGATATACCATGTTCTTGGATTGGAAGAATCAACATTGTGAAAATGACTATACTACCCAAAGCAATCTACAGATTCAATGCAATCCCTATCAAACTACCAACGACATTTTTCACAGAACTAGAACAAAAAATTTCACAATTTGTATGGAAACACAAAAGACCCCAAATAGCCAAAGCAATCTTCAGAAAGAAAAATGGAGCTGGAGGAATCAGGCTCCCTGACTTTAGACTATACTACAAAGCTACAGTAATCAAGACAATATGGTACTGGTACAAAAACAGAAACATATATCAATGGAACAAGATAGAAAGCCCAGAGATAAACCCATGCACCTATGGTCAACTAATCTATGACAAAGGAGGCAAGGATATACAATGGAGAAAAGACAGCCTCTTCAATAAGTGATGCTGGGAAAACTGGACAGCTACATGTAAAAGAAGGAAATTAGAACACTCCCTAACACCATACCCAAAAACAAACTCAAAATGGATTAAAGACCTAAATGTAAGGCCAGATACTCTAAAACTCTTAGAGGAAAACATAGGCAGAACACTCTATAACATAAATCACAACAGGATCCTTTTTGACCCACCTCCTAGAGAAAGGGAAATAAAATAAAAAATAAACAAATAGGACCTAATGATACTTAAAAGCTTTTGCACAGCAAAGGAAACCATAAACAAGACGAAAAGACAACCCTCAGAATGGGAGGAAATATTTGCAAATGAAGGAACTGACAAAGGATTAATCTCCAAAATATACAAGCAGCTCATGCAGCTCAATAACAAAAAAACAAACAACCCAATCCAAAAATGGGCAGAAGACCTAAATAGACATTTCTCCAAAGAAGATATACAGATTGCCAACAAACACATGAAAGGATGTTCAACATCACTAATCACTGGAGAAATGCAAATCAAAACTACAATGAGGTATCACCTCACACCGGTCAGAATGGCCATCATCAAAATATCTACAAACAGTAAATGCTGGAGAGGGTGTGGAGAAAAGGGAACCCTCTTGCATTGTTGGTGGGAATGTAAGTAAGTTGATACAGCCACTATGGAGAACAGTATGGAGGTTCCTTAAAAAACTAAAAATAGAACTACCATATGACCCAGCAATCCCATTATTGGGCATATACCCTGAGAAAACCATAATTCTAAAAGAGTCATGTACCGCAATGTTCATTGCAGCTCTATTTTCAATAGCCAGGACATGGAAGCAACCTAAGTGTCCATCAACAGATGAATGGATAAAGAAAATGTGGCACTTATATACAATGGAATATTACTCAGCCATAAAAAGAAATGAAATTGAGTTATTTGTATGGAGGTAGATGGACATAGAGTCTGTCATACAGAGTGAAGTAAGTCAGAAAGAGAAAAACAAATACCGTATGCTAACACATATATATGGAATCTAAAAAGAAAAAAAAGTTTCTGATGAACCTAGGAGCAGGACAGGAATAAAGACGCAGACATAGGGAATGAACTTGAGGATATGGGGAGGGGGAAGGGTAAGCTGGGACTAAGTGAGAGAGTAGCATTGACATATATACACTACCAAATGTAAAATAGATAGCTAGTGGGAAGCAGCTGCATAGCACAGGAGATCAGCTCAGTGCTTTGTGATCACCTAGAGGGGTGGGATAGGGAGGGCGGGAGGAAGATGCAAGAGGGAGGGTATATGGGGACATATGTATACATATAGCTGATTCACTTTGTTATACGGCAGAAACTAACACAACATTGTATAAAGCAATTATACTCCAATAAAGATGTTTAAAAAAGAAAGAAAAAGTAAACACATTTTAGTAAACTCTTTGCTTACTGATTTAGGACTAGGATGTGGTGAATAAAATTGTTCTGTCTTTCAAGGAACTTACAGTCCAGAGGAGATAGGCAAGCAACGAGCAATGATTCTCCAGTGTGATAAGTCCTATGAGTGTCGTAAGCAGAAGCGGTGATGGGAATACTAAGAGAGGTACCTGTCTCAATCTTGGGGAAATAAGGAATGTTTCCCAGAGGAAAATATGCCTAACTGAGGATGGAAAGCTCAGAAGGAGTTGGGAAAAGGAAAAGTTAGTGATGAAGAGAGGAGAAGAGGTGGGGGAGAGGAGAGAGAGGTAACACTCCAAAAAGAAGTCACAGCACATAAACAAAGGTCCAGAGAGGAGGCAAGTCATGGGGTGGTCAGTTCAGGGTGGCTGGGATACAGAGTATGGGGGAGAATGGTGAAGGTGAAGGTACAGAGGTCAGGCCTTGAAGGGCCTTGCCTAACTTAAGCCATTAAAAATGTTTTTCTAACCCCAAAGCCAAGATACTAAAGTATTGAAAAGAACAGTGACATGATCTGAATTGCAGACTAGAAAAAAAAAAAAAAAACTATATAAATATATTCTTTTTCAGAAATATATATGTAAATATTTATCTATTCTTTTTCAGATTCTTTTCCCATATAGGTTATTACAGAATATTGATTACAGTTCCCTGTGCTATGCAGTAGGTCCTTGTTGATTATCTATTCTATATATAATAGTATGCATATGTTAATCTCAACCTCCTAATTTATCCTCCCCGCTACCGCCACGTTTTCCCTTTGGTAACTGTAAGTTTGTTTTCTAAGTCTGTGAGTCTGTTTCTGTTTTATAAATAAGTTCATCTGTGTCATTTTTTAGATTCCACATATAAGTGATATCATATGTCTTTGACTTATTTCACTGAATATGATAATCTTTAGGTCCATCCATGTTGCTGCAAAAGGCATTGTTTTATTCTTTATTATGGCTGAGTAATATTCCATCATATATATGTACCACATCTTCTTTATCTATTCATCTGTTGATGGACATTTAAGTTGCTTCCATGTCCTGGCTATTGTAAATAGTGCTGCAATGAACATTGGGGTGCATGTATCTTTTTGAATCATGGTTTTCTCTGGATATATGCCCAGGAGTGGGAATACTGGATCAAATGGTAGCTCTATTTTTAGTTTTTAAAGGAAGCTCCACACTGTCCTCTATAGTGGTTGAACCAATTTACATTCCCAGCAACATTGTAGGAGGGTTCCCTTTTCTGGCTTTTTAAAAGGTTGAAATGGAAAAGACAAAATTGTTTATTACTTAGCATGGAATCACTATCTATCTTTTTTTGGAGGAGATAATTTCTTCAGTTACTTTATCTGTCCTGTATATAGTAAAGAGTAATTGATCATGATAAATTACTTTAAAAAATCTTATATTCACATATTGTCTTAGGTAAATAAAAACTGACTTTTTTTGGGCAAGGGATGAAAGACCAAAGAATAATATTCCTTATGAGAGAATAACAAGCAATGGGAAATAAAGGAAATTATGGTGTTGATGACATAATTGAATATTGGTATATTTCAAAGACATAGCCATAGAACACAGAATTACTTTAGGGAAAACAGAAGTCAAGGGAGAGAGGTTTGTTTTTTCCAACACCTCTGTCCCAAAGACAGATGGCAATATTATAATGCCATATAATAAGCAAACTGGAGGATGAGATCTGAGTGAACACATCCTTATTGGCCCCTTGAAATGTGATGCTCTAGAGCCTTCAAGGATGCTGGGCCCTGTGAACAGCATTTCTAGGAAGTTGCTGATTGCCATATCAGAACCCATGAACACTCTGGGAAAAAGAGACATTAAATAAATTTTGAATGTGTTGATACAAAAATGAGAGGAAAACACTTGAAGGAAATCATGGTGAAAATATTGATTGATTCAGGTTTCCAGGATTGTTTTCTAATTCATCTTCCTGAGAAGAATAGAAGATGAAGAATCTCAAGGGAGACATTTCAGTTAGCACTTTCAGGGAGATGAATAAGATGATTATTGAAGCAAGCCACAGATAGAAGCACTAGAATAATCTGGATAGAAACCATTCATTAGACTGAATCATGGTATTTTAAATTGAACTATATTTAGTATGTGAACATAATTGAATTTGGAACCCTGCCAGGCGTTGATTAATTCTAGTCAAAGTATTTAAAATTTTCTCTTCTGAAAGAAAGGAAAAACACTCACTTTTCCGTGTTGAGGACTGAGCATATCCAAACATAAAAGTTAAAAAAAAAAGCCTTAAAAGTTCCTGGCAAACTTATATAGGGTCATCTCACTTAGTTAAGTATTTTCCCATTTAGCAAGATGGTATCTCGGAAAAGCCTCTCTCCCAGGAGTCAGGAGCCCTGAGCCCTTCGGCAAATGCCATCATCTTGACCAGTCACTCACCTACCTGGCCTCCCATTTCCTTGTCTACAAAATGAAGAGCTTGGCTGTCTCTAAGTTCTCCTCAAGCTCTGAAATTCTGAAGCTAGAGTGTATTTGAGTACATGACCTTTCTGTGTGGGGCTCAGTCATGAAAGGATGACAGGTATGCATGCATCTGGAGTCAGGAGACCAAAATTCTGGCTCTGCCATGTACCAGCTGGTGAGCTTGGACAAGTTGTTTAATCTCCTTCACCTTCAGTGACTTCCTTTCAAAAGTAGACACAATGCTTTTCATAGCGTCGTTAATAAAGGTTAAATGATGTAATGTTTGCAAACCTAGCACAGTTCTTAACAAATATTTAACCTTTATAAATAGAAGTTGTTTTTGTCATTACTGTTATTTCATATGTGATGATGAAAATGGTGGCATGTCCAAAAAAGAAGGAAGAAGGAGGATTTACCAGGTTAAGTTTCCAAAGTTGAAAGCCATCACCCAACGATTCCTGAGTAATCTGTAAGTGTTAAAGCACCACGAACGGTGGGGCTCTTTGTGTTGGGCTTTGTAGAAATCCTCTTTTCTTCTCTTTGGATTTGAAGGCTTAACTCTGAAACCCCAGTACACTGGGCTAAACACTGAAGAAAAGGAGAGAGGTTTTGTTAGCTCACTTGAATTCATCCCTTCTATCTTAACAACTCTGTATATAAGACTTGTTCATTTCTTTCATTGGTAATCTGGGGAAAAGAGTAAGAGAGTCATTGCTAACTCTAGATTGTTCTCATTTACAAGGCATATTCCTTGGGTAAGAGTGATTCATAAGGCAGGTAGAATTTGGGGTCCATTCTGATTTACAGCCTGGCTCACTGGAAGTCTGGCTTACTTGCTCCTTCCTGGTCATTGACTGAGGCCACTAATGGGCTTTCCTCTGACAGTTTCCTTGGGGATTCTCAGAGGAAGGGGAGACCTCTGAACTGTTGAGAAGGATCTTCAATAAAACCTGTTAGAATCTCTTGAGAGACAGCATATTCTCTACATGCATTCTGCATGTGCACACACGTGTATGTATGTGCGTGTGCTCACACACACTGCTGAGCTCAGGGTGACGCTCTGTATGGACAGGAAATGAGCAGCTCTTTCCCCCTTTACTGGCTGCTATCCTCTTATGCAAAGATCTTTCATCAATGCTGGGAAATAACTGGTGCTTTACTGTGTGTGATCAGCTGTAGAAGCTTCCCTTGGTAGGTGCAGTCTCCTGTGTAATTCTCATTCCCATCTCTCCCAAACCTCTCCTTTCTCTCAGAGCCTGTTTTTTTGCATTTATTATATTGTTTTCATGGTTTCACAGTTTTACTGTGCCTTTCGGGGTATTCTGTGTTTAATACTTTGGAAAGGAAATAAAGTATCACATGCACATACAAATGCAAATCTGTGAGGGAGATTGGGTCCTTCAACACAGGACTAAGGTTAATTCATTTTCTCAATGGAGAAATGATACATAAAGCTAATTATTGGACTTACTGCAGGAGCAGAAGCTTTACAAGAGGGAATATTCCCTCTTGTAGAGGGAAATAAGACAGGAAATTTCAGGTGTAGTGACTTAATTAAGGAAATTATTAAGATCCTAATAAACAGCACTGATCATACTGTCACTTAGGAAGTTAGTTTGTGTTTGTATTTTAGCTTGTGTAGAAAATAGGTCTTTTCTTTGGAAAGTACCACCGTAATCTAAGCTTAGAGGTGTCAAATATAGCTCATTAGAGGAAGAATAGGAATGAATTGTCATGAAAATTTTGAATTGTATTTATTGTTTTTATTTTTTAAATAAAAAATTTTTTTCAACCAGTAGTTTATTTCCCCCTTTCCCAGGTGTAGAAATTCTTATGATCCCTCAGACAGTTCCTTCTGGAGCAAGCTTTCCTCTTCGCCCCCAGCCAGCCCCAGTGGGTTTGCCTTTACAGGCTCTGGGACTAGGACAGGAGGTAAGATGTCTGAGTGTTTCTTCACTGGGAAAATATTTATTGTTTTTAATTTGCCTTCCAGTATTCAAATATTAGTTTATAAAATAGTTGTTGCAAATGCTTAACTTATTTATTATATTCGTGAAAACTATTTTTCTTTAGCAGGCACTTTGGAGGGAAAGTGGGACTTTGGAAAAATCCACAGCTGAGTGAGAATGAAACATACATTTTAAACTTAATCCATTTACTTTAACACAAAATGGTAGGCACTTCTATCTGAACTCCAGATGTCCTGTTCAAAATGTCAAGTTGAGCACAGGAATCCGTCTTCCTCTCTCACCTTCCATCCCCTCCTTTAAAATTCCAATGAAATGACAAGAGGATATATTTCTAAAAAAAAAAATCTACAATAACACTCTAAAACTTTTAGAAAATGTGCCATCAATGGGCTAGACATTTTTGGCACTTTTCAGCTGGTATTGGTTTGATGGAGAAATCAGAGCAGAGAAAATTACAGCCCAACACACCAGAGGTTTTGTGGCCAGAAGAAAAAAAGCATAGCAGAGCCTGAGTTAATTCCAAACTTCAAAAAGAGAGAGAGAGAGAGGAAGGAAGGGAAGGAAGGAAGGAAAGAAGGAAGGAAGGAAGGAAGGAAGGAAGGAAGGAAGGAAGGAAGGAAGGAAGGAAGGAAGGAAGGAAGGAAGGAAGGGGAAAAAAAGAAGAGGGGAAAGAAAGGACTAAACAATTCCACCCAAGACTAAAATGCTAAAGTAATGCACTTCTAGAATTAGGTCCCCCCACTTTGGCAGTGGTGGAGATCCCCAGCCTGCCTCTCTGTTGCCCATTACTTAACCTTGACGAAAAGCTGCTCATCAAAATGCCTTGTCCCATCACACAAAGCATATGTGAAACCACCTAATCAAAGGAAGGATCTGTTAAGAAAATGGATTTACCAGTCTCTGAGAAAACCCTTTCCAGCCACTCATACTAAGCAACCAAGTCCTTTATCCAACATGATTGAATCACCAAGGATCTCCAGATGTTTAAAGGAAATCCATAGCATGAAAAAGGAGCACCAAGGTGAGCAAACAGAACAGTTGGCCTTGGAGAAAGCAAAGATAATTCAGATACCAGAAGTTAACTTCTTAATAAGTCTATTCTCTGCAAAATTCAGGAGTCTGCTATGTTTATAAAAACACACTGCTTTAAAAAAGGAGCAATAAAGAAAAAAAGTTTTGAAAAAAATGTGTATAATTATTGAATTAAGAAATAATCATTGGATTTAATAAATTATTAAATGCACATATTTGACTACTTATCTGGTAAACTGTGATCTAGTAATATGGATGATAGAGTGGAGAAAATTTCCCATAACCTAGAACACAACATCTTAGAAGTAAGGGTTTCTGAGTGACAGCAGATAGGAGAACATAAAGAGATAAAAGAAGAAAATGTCTCTACCTTCAGTTTTTGGTCTTCAGTTTACCAAGTGCCAAACAGCATTGGAAAATATTCCTCTGTAGGTATATCCCACTGAACATTCACAACCCCAAGGATAAAGAGAAAATCATAAAAGCAGAGAGGAAAAAACCCCCAAATTACCTGCAAGAGAATAGAACCAGATTGACTTGAGATTTCTCATTACTAACAGTGGATGCTAAAGAAAATTGAGCAACATTTTCAAAATTCTTAAGGTAAAAGATTTTGAATCAAAAATTTTATACCACAATTTATTTTCAAACACATTTTCAGACAAGTAAGGATTTATAAAGTTTACTATGAATACATCCTACACTTTAAACATTAATTTGTCAAGAAAGGAGTATGATCAAACAAAACAAGCATTTCAGGATGCGGGTCTTGTGGGATGTGAAAGTATTGATAGCTACTGTCACTCAGAATAGAGAAGAAAGATGGCAATAAATTTAAAGAAGATTCATTAGGCCTTGATTCTTGGAAGCTTCTACTATGATTGGCAAAGTTTTATTGATATGAAGTTCTCATTTATGGCTTCTGCCATAATAGTTGATTCTACAGGGAATAATGTTTACATGTTTATATTGTATTGATACATCCCATTGGGGGTTTCATTTTTAAAATTATCCTACAGGAGAAACACAGAAGACATATAGAGAACTCTACGAGAATATAGAGATAGATTGAAAGATAGATAGATAGACAGATAGATAGATAGATGATAGATATAGATAGATTGGTAGATTATTGTGAACCCTAGAAGTTTAAAAATAAAGGTATAACTAAAAATATTTGGGAAGTAGACTGAGAAAAAAAGGTGGAAGGAAAATTAATGTGATAACATCTTCAGGTTTCATTGCAGAAGATCAATAGATAATGTCTAAAGTTTATAAGTTTAGAAATAGAAGTATGACAGCAATGAGAAAAACCAAGTCAGAAGAAAAGGTTAGCAAAGGTTCCCTCTGTGAAGGTGGTGCAGAGGAGCTGCCACAGGAAAATAGTTAAAGGAAGAGTCATACTTTATACTGCATGCCTTCTCTACAGTTTTAAATTTGTTACTGTGTCCATGGAATACTTCCATGATTAAAAGCTAGTTTATAAAAATAGAAGAAATCATATAAAAATGAACTTACAGTTAATCCATCTTTTGGCTGTGGAAAAGGGAAAACTCAATTGATCATCTGCATGTATTTTTCAATGAATTCAGAAACACAAAAGAGCATTAAAAACACTTCAGCTGTGTATAAAAGATCTAAAAATGTTAATGCCCTTCAACCAAAGACCACCAGGGCTCTGCAGACCTATTGCACTGAAGGAGAATGCCCACTAGGGGGCGCTATAAAGCCCTTCAGGGAGGGCGAGTTAGAAAGATGCTATTATAGGATTTAGGCTTTGGGTGGGTAATTTTGGGCAGAGTTGAAGGAAGCAGGGGCTCACTCTAGATTGAGTGCTGTCAGAAAGCAGGAGCAAGTCTATGACAGGGTGTCTAAACAAATCTGATCTATGGGGAGGGAGGCTTAAAATGGGGATACAACTGTAGTTGGTAAAGAAGTAGCCATCACTCATTTTAGCTGAGAACTGGAGATGTTTGCTATTTTGTGGGTTGCATGGTGCTTTTGTTTTGACTCATTTATCATAGTGTCAGAGTGACCTTGTCTGATGTTCTGTGAATTTCTGTCCAATAGGAGAACAGCATGGCCTGGCTGTGAGCATCAGACCAGTTTCCAGCAGTCAGGGGCTGCTCTTGGCTTTCTCAGAAACAAATGAAGGAAAATATCTCTTCTTAACATGTTGTGTGACCTTGTACTTGTCTGGTGTGGAGTTTGAAGCTGCTCTCCTTTAGGATATATAAATATATCTATAAATTTTATATTATGTATCATCTATAATAATTATATATAATATTATATAATATATAACATAATTATGTAATATTATATAATTATAGAGTATAGATTATATGTAATTATGTAATATAGTGCATAATATTATATATATTATAAAAATACATTTATATTTATGTAATTTTTTTTTTGCCAACAACAATGGTCGCTGTGGTGAGCTCTGTTACCACTTGCTCTTCTCCAAAGACTCTCTTCTCTTGGTTTTGTTGACACTATACTTCTCTGATTTTTCTCTATGTCTCTGACCTTGATCCAATCTCATAGAAATTTCCTTTTGTGCTTCCACACTCTCTCCCCAGCTGATATCACCCATTCCCATAGTTTCAAATACAATCTCTATGGTGATAGGTTCTAAATTTATGTCTAACTCCGGCCTCTCCTCTGACCTCCAGACTCATTTATCCAACTGCCTACTTGACATCTTCTCTTGAAATTCCACAAAAATCTCAAACTTAAGGGCTCTAACAAGGAGTTTATTGACTTTCCTCTTCTGGTCTTTGCCATCTCACAAAACAGTCCCACCATCTACCTAGATTCTCAAGCTTGCGACCCGGGAATCAAACGTGATTCATACGTACCATCAGTCCCTGTATCTCATCCACCAGCAAATCCTGTTGCTCCTACTCCAAAAAGCATCTCCCATCTCCCCCACTTCTCGCCTCCAATGCAGCCCAGCTCTGGTCCAAGTCCTTCACCGTCTCCATGACACCAGCTTTCTTATTAGTCTCTCGGCTTCCATCTTGGATCTTTTCCCAAGCTATTCTCACAACAGCCAAATATTATTTATTTATTTATTGGCCAATATTTATTTATTGGCCATGCCATGCAGCTTGTGGGATTTTAGTTCCCTGACCATGGATTGAACCTCAGCCCTAGGCAGTGAAAGTGCAGAGTCCTAACCACTGGATCACCAGGGCATTCCAAACTCATCTTTTGAAAGCATAAATACAATTAGATCACTTTCCTCTCACCTTGAAATCCTTCAGTAACTTTCCAATGCACTTTAAAATAAAATCCAAAGTCTTGCCCATGGTCTGTAGCCTGCATAACTTATACTCTCCCTACCTATCAGACTGATCTCATCTTAGATGCCCCTCCCCACCCAACACATTATTCTTCAGATTTTTAAACATGTTTCCAAGTTATCAAGCTCTTCCCTATCTCAGAGCCTTTGAGCTTGCCCTTCCTGTGAAAGCACCCACACAGGCCTTTCTCCACCACACTCCCTTCCTTCCCATGGAAGGGCCCTGCTCATCCTTCAGTGTGTGCTTCAGTGTTCCCTCCAGAGAAAGTCTGTCCTTGACCTCCTTGTCTAATTAACTCCCCTAATTATTATGTCATCAAATCCTTTTCATTTCTTTCTTAACACTTACTGGAATGCATAATTATCTATGTGTTAGATAATTTAATAGCTATCTCTCCCTCAAGATTAAAAGTTCCAGCAAGGCAAGAGCAACAGCTGTTTTGTTTTTCACTCTGGTTCTGCATTTAGCACATAAGCAGCACTCAGTAAATATTTGTTGAATGGAGAGACATATGAATCCGTTGTCAGTTACTGATATCTTTGGATAAGTTAGGTTTGTTCTCACCAGCTTCAGAACACTATAGGAGTGAAGGAGGGTAGCTAAAAATGTAGGAAACATCAAAGAACATCAAAATGGACTCTTGTGTCTTCAGCAGGTTGAACATGAACAGAGGGTGAGGGGAATCAGCCTTGGTAAAGGAGAAGGATCAGTGCATTTGGATGCAGAAGACTGATGGTCTGGACCAGATGCAGGAAGTTGAACAGTTCACTTAAGGTGCTCTGTGGTAAGCTGAATAATGACTACCCAAAGATGTCTGTGTCCTAATTTCTAGAATATGGTACCTTACATGGAAAAAGAGACTTGGCAGATATGATTAAATTAAGGATCTTGAAATAAAATCCTGGGTTATCCAGGTAGCCCAATGCAAGAGGTCCTATAAGGGGAAAGCAGGAGGTGCAGAGTCAGAGATGGAGATGTGATAACAGAAACAGAGTAATGCAGGGCCATGAGCTAAGGAATGCAGGCAGCCTCTAGAAGCTGGAAGAGGCAAGGAAATGGATTTTCTCCTAGAGCCTTCAGAAGGAACACAGCCCTGCCGACCCACTTAAATTTCTGACCATCATAAGTGTAAGAGATAAATCTGTGTTGTTTTAGGACACTAAATTTGTGACAATTTATAACTACAATAGGAAATTCATATAAGCTCTAAGATTTATCTCTGCAATCTGTCTTATTTACTTTTTTTAACCTTTATCGCTGTTGTTGTTGTCTCTCTGTACTAAAGTATAAGTTATATAATAGAGCAGGCTACATCTCTGTTTCCCACTGTTTTATTTCCAGAACCTAGAACAAGACCTGACACAGAACAGGTTTTAAATAAATGCTTTTTGAATCAGTGAGAAGATGAACACAAATTCCTATCCAATGGAAATATTGTAAAGGGCAACATGCAACTCTGAATTATAGGCTATTTGCAAGAGTTGAGAAGAAGCCATTCTCTCCATTCTCCCCTGTTATTCTCTTTTTTTCTTTTTCTAAAAATTTTTATTGGAGTATAGTTGATTTACAATGTTGTGTTAGTTTCAGGTGTACAGCAAAGTGATTCAGTTATACATATACATATATCTATTCTTTTTCAGATTCCTTTCCCATACACATTATTACAGAGTACTGAGCAGAGTTCCCTGTGCTATACAGTAGGTCCTTGTTGATTATCTATTTTATATATAGTAGTGTGTATATACATAATTACATATATATGTAAGAAACTACAAAAAATAATTTGATTATAAGGATCAAGGATCTTTAGCAATTTCAATTTCCACCTGAAATTTTCCATTATCAGGGAAGTTAGACCTTTTTCTTCAGTGAGAGAAGCTTTCATAAAAATTTTATAAGCCCTCCACCCAATTCAGTCCACTGCTCATGGTCATGGAAGCCTGTAAGCAAATGGATATGAAAAGTTGTTTATCTTGTTCTGGGGTCTATTTCTTGTTATTCCAGAAAAACCTTGATTAATCTCCTCCATACCCCATTACATTAATCAAAAACCCTAAGTTACCCATATTTTATTTACCAGATAGGGAAATGTATTTTCTTCATCTCTCACAATTATATTCTTATTCATACGAGTATAATTGATCTTAAACAAAATATTTTTAATATTCCAACTAATTGTGGTTAAGAAAAGAGAAGAAGGGCTTCCCTGGTGGCGCAGTGGTTAAGAATCCGCCTGCCAATGCAGGGGACACGGGTTCGAGCCCTGGGCCAGGAAGATCCCACATGCCGCGGAGCAACTAAGCCCATGTGCCACAACTACTGAGCCTGCGCTCTAGAGCCCGCGAGCCACAACTACTGAGCCCACGCACCACAACTACTGAAGCCCACATGCTTAGAGCCCGTGCTCCGCAACTAGAGAAGCCACCGCAATGAGAAGCCCGCACACCGCAACAAAGAGTAGCCCCCGCTCGCCGCAACTAGAGAAAGCCCGCGTGCAGCAACAAAGACCCAACACAGCCAAAAATAAATAAATAAAATAAATAAATTTATTTAAAAAGAAAAGAGAAGAAACAAAGAAATGACTAGAATATCAGTAATGAAATCTCTGCCTTAAGGAAATAATGTCAGATTTGGAGAAGGGAACAATTTTGACCCTTGAGTTTTTTTTGTTTTTCTAATTCTGTTTTAATATTAGATACCCCTGTGATTAATTTTGGCCTCCATTTACTGATTAATTTTTTTCTAAAATACTGCAGTGAAAGGAGGAATGGTCTGTGCCAGTCTGCATGTGCAGACCACAACTGTGGCATTGCCCTCTGTCCTGGGAACTCCTCTGGAAGAGGGTTTTAGTAAAAAGAAAGATATTCAGAAGAGAAAAGCTTTCTAAATAAATTTTATAATTTTTTTTTAACTGGGAATTGGCTCACGGAAACTGTCAGAAAAAACTGGTTTTGTCTGGCTCCTGTCAAATACATTCTAGAACTTTTCCTTACAAATCACCACTACTTCCTCTCTGTGCGCTCATTACTTCCTCTCTATTTGTTCACTGTTACTTGTTTCATGAGAAAGGCGAGCCCTGAGCACGGGTGATATTTCTCAGCCTGAAGAACGTCATCAGTGCTCAGAGTCTGCCTGTCTTTCTCATCAGAACACTTCCCTTTAATGTCCTGGGAATGTACAAGGACCAGCATCCTCAGCCTACACAGTCAGGGTGCCCTGTGGGAGCGGAGTCCACATCTGCAGACTGCTTTTCTCAAATGAGAAGTTGTGAGAGCCCAAAAGATTGGTCGTCATTCTTCTTCTCAATTGCTGGTGCAGCCTCACCTTCTGCTGTTGAAGGTAAGTCCTCCCCAGCCATTGATAAATTATTACAAGGAAAAAAGTGGTGGCTATTTCAAACATATTATCTTACCACAACTTGAAGCCATGCCATATGAGAAGCCATTGAAGAGACAGGAGACTTTTTAAGCTAGGAGAAGAAAAGTCTAGAGAAGATGGGCGTGATAGCTGTCTTCTGATTTTGAAAAGCTACCACGGAGAGGACAAGTATAACATTGACCCTCTAATCTCAAGTCTTAGGACCAATTGGTAGCACCGAGGGAAGGCACATTTTACCTAAGGGTAAGAGAAGATGGTGTCTAAGAGGCAGAGTTGTCCATAAGGTATAATCAGCTGCCCTGGGAAACGGCAGACCTATTATCACTGGGATGGTTCAAACACAAAGAAGAGGACCCCTTGCCAGGGATGTTGATGTCTTATATCAAACGCTTTTAAAAAGGAGGTGTTACTCCAACTACACGCCTTTATTTCCCCTGCAGTTTTTTAAAAATAAATTTATTTATTTGTTCGTTTATTTAATTTTGGGCTGCATTGGGTCTTCGTTGCTGTGCGTGGGTTTTCTCTAGTTGCTGAGAGCGGAGGCTACTCTTTGTTGCGGTGCGTGAGCTTCTCATTGCGGTGGCTTCTCTTGTTGTGGAGCATGGGCTCTAGGCACACGGGCTCAGTAGTTGCGGCTCATGGGCTCTAGAGTGCAGGCTCAGTGGTTGTGGCGCATGGGCTTAGTTGTTCTGCGGCATGTGGGATCTTCCCAAACCAGGGCTTGAACCCCTGTCCCCTGCACTGGCAGATGGATTCTTAACCACTGTGCCACCAGGAAAGCCCCCTCCCCGCAGTTTTATTAGGTCTCCTTGCACATCATCTTCTGCATCATTGTTCCACAAACTTGCTGCAAAAGCTGGGTTGAGAGCCTTCTCAGACTGAAGGAGAAGGAAGTGCTGAACATTTAACAGGCATAAGGAGTCCTTTTGCCTCTAAGTCTTCTGTATGCTGGTGATCTGCCTTCCACCTGGAGTTGGTGCCCAATTCTACTTTTCTGCCTCCGTGCTACTAACATGACTTCAGCCTGGTAACCTAAACTTGACTCAGCTATTGCAGCTGTTACTTTACATTTTGAACCTGAATAGCAATCCTTGGCCATTGGAAGGTTGTGTTGGTTTTTGTTTGTTTTTTAGATTAAGGTGTGAGGGCTCAAATTCTTGCCACTAACATTCAAGAAATATCTATATGGACAAAATTGCTACATATTCCATCATGATAGCTGGTGAAGCCTACTATTGCTCTATTATATAAATCTAAATTATGCTTACATCCCTCCTATCATTAACTTTTAAAAATAATTAAGTGTACGGTTTAAGTTATCTTCACATGCAGAGAGAACAGTTCATTGTGATCTAGAAGTTAAGCTATATAATTACCTTAATGGATAATTTTGTTACTAACTTATTTGTGCAGGGATCCTCTATCATTTGTTGACATGGGAAGCTGTATCTTCATTTGCATCAATTGTTTGAAATGGAACCAGCTGGGTCCTGATTATATAAGTAAGGTCACAAGATTACCAGATTTAGACAGATTTTTAAAATTAGGCTAGTACTATGGACTAAATATTTGTATTCCCCCCACCCTGGAAAATTCATATGTTGAAATCCTAACCCCCAAGGACATGGTCTTAGGAGGTGGGGCCTTTGGAAGGTGATTAGGTCATGAGGGTGGAGCCCTCATGAATGGAATTAGTGCCCTTATAAAAGAGGCCCCACATTATGCTAAGTGAAATAAGTCAGACAGAGAAAGACAAATACTCTATGATATCATTTATATGTGGAATCTAAAACATACAGCAAACTAGTGAATATGGCAAAACATTAGCTGACTCACAGATAGAGAGAGCAAACCAGTAGTTACCAGTGGGGAGAAAGAAGGGGGAAGGGGCAGTATAGGGGCAAGGAAGTAGGAGGTGCAAACTATTAGCTATAGAATAACCTACAAGGATATATCTTACAACATGGGGGATATAGACAATATTTTATAATGATAAATGAAGGATAACCTTTAAAAATTGTGAATCACTATATTGTATACCTGTAACATATATTGATAATATTGTACAGCAACTATACTTCAATTAAAAAATTTTTTTAAATAAAAAATAATGCAAACTTATAAATAAATAAGTAAGGCGAGATCCCTCACTCCTTCTGCCACATGAGGTTGTGATTATGAATGGCTGCTCACCGCTCTGAAGCCAATAAAGGGGCAAGGGTGGTAGAGAGGAAAGTTTGCTTCATTTCGGAGCCAGCAACAGGGTGGGGGAGGGGCAGGGCGGACTCCTGTCCAAAGGCTGACTTCCCCCACTGACCATCAGTGGGCAAGAGCTTTTCTAGGCAGAGGGAGGGGCTACATGTAGAAACAGCAGAGTCAGCTCTGACAGTCATCTTGAAATTGGTCATGCCGTGGTCTGACCAGTGTCATCTTGATGGCTTTCAGTACAGTTAGTCTTCAGTTCCAGGGTCGGTTTGTTTCCATTTGTATGAGGCCAGTTCTCAGAATTGTGACAGCTTATGTCAAGGCTACAGTCTGGTCATCATGTATCAATAGTTCTTCCACCTGGTGGGGTTTCAGTATCTACAAGACAGCTCAAAGGATATGAGGATATGGCTCAGAATGTTCTCTATAGACCTTGAGGAGGAACTAAAGATCCTTGACTTTGCTTAATGACTAAACTATTATTATTTTGTCCTGTTTGACTGTTTTCCTTTGCTTCTGAATTTTTTTTCACTTCTCTGATTACACTTATTCTTTGACTAAAGTTTTTCTACAGACAAAAGACAGGCGGAGGACATGGCAGAGGGGGGAGGACCACAGGGTCCTGCTCCATTTCAGTTACAGAAAAAAGCTGGCCATCTATGAACCTGGAAATGACCTCTCACCAAATACCAAATCTGCTAGTGCCACGTACTTCCCAGCCTCCAGAAATGTAAGTAAACGTTTATAAGCCACCCTGTGTATGGTATTTTGTTATAAGAGCTCAAACAGATTAAGACAGGTGTCCATGCCAGGCTTCATTGATCTAGAAAGCCCTAAGAAGAGAATCATAACACAGACTCATGCAATGGTGGAGCAAAACCAAGCCATTTGGGAAAAATATCTATTCTCTCTTCAACAGAGAATAGACAAATCCTGGTTTGCTGCTGAGTGCCTGACTTTCAGACAGCAAATGGACTTGAACCTGAACTGCCTTATCACAAACTATTTGTTATTACTGATGTATCTTCCATAAAGTTGAGCATGTTCAGCAATACCCCCTCATAAAGTAGAAGTAATGTGTATATGATGGGTCTTCAACAGTCCCAAAGGATCAAGTACTCATACTCCAAGTGCACTTACCCCTACGGCATTTCCACATTTCCCTCAACCTAACTCTATGGCCTTATAAGGTGTTCCTTATGACAGGAAGGGGGTCAGGATTGGCCCATGACAACTGACAGTTAATATGGATATAAATTTGCTTTCTCTTTCCACACCATGGGTCTGTTACCAAAACCATGCAATGAATTTCTGAATATTTTATTCACTCCTATAGTATTTCATGGAATATTGCTTCAGATCAAGAAACTCCCTTTTCAGTGAAAGTAATAAACAATACTCTATTGCTCATGGGATACACTGGAGCAGTAGCTTTATAGAAATGGAAGACTTACTATGGAGGATACAGTTAGACAAGAGTTTTGAGGCATCTGGGCTGGGCAAGTGTAAGATGCCCTCAGTGGTGTGCAGGCGCTTACTCATACCAGGGTGCAGGACCTGATTGTTAAGTGTTCAGAAATTTTATAAGCCAGTTGTTAAACACAACCATTATTAAAATTAAATTATATAAACCTAAAATTAAATTATATTAAAAACAAAAATAATCAATACTCAAAATTCATCATTTCCTAGTTATCTTACTGAATTTTGCTACTACCTCTGCTCTTCAGGTTATATTTATTGTACCTTTGTGGTGGAAATACTATACAGTGATGTGTTACTGCACAGCTCTTCCCAATTCTGTGTTCAATATGTCAGACGTGGTAGGAGTGTTTACACTACCCAAATCATCAAATGTTATAAATAGGGGCATTTTTTTTCCCCAGAGCTCATTCTTAATCATATACCACTACCTCTGGGTGCTCTTATAGCAGATGCAATATTTACTCTGAGCCAGTAGGCAATTTGAGATTTCGTTTTTCTCTATAGATGAAATGTAGGGGATCCAGAAACCAAGGGACTAGAAGTGAGAGTGGCATCCCTCGCTATTACACCTAATGACCTGCTTAAAAATTTTCACTTCACTTCCCTACAACCTTGGCCTTTCCTTGATTAAACATTTTAGTATTCAAGGGAGAATGTTTTCATCAGCAGATCCATTGAAATGGAAGTTGGTAGTGACACTTAGTCCTCTGAGGTTTTTAATACCCCTGAACAAATAACCAAAAAACACAGGAGGTTAATTAGTTAAAGATCTTGATCATCACGGGAAATCATTTTGCTGCTTGAACAGCGGGGCAGGAATCATGGGACATGCACTCAGGACATCCTCTGAGTTGCCTCCTGGTGATGCTGGGCCCATAGTTAGAGTTAACAGAGACCAGTAACTCTATCCAGATGAAGCTACCAGGATGCACACCTTTCAATAAGGAAGGCTGGGTCACCCCAGCCTAAAGAACCTAAACCAGCTGAGGCTTTGGCTGAGGGCAAAAAGAACATGAAATGGAGTGCAGAAAAAGGTTGTGGACACCATGTGGAATATCATGACCAGCTTCAGAAAAGAGGACTGTAGTGGCCAATCACGTTTACTTTCCTACTTTTTCATATATTCATATTATTTAATTGTTTTTCCTATCCCCTTCCCATTCCATTTGAAAAAGTAATTTTATTATTTAGTCCATAGGTTACAGGAATCAGGAAAGAATTCCAACCAGTCTACAGGAGTAATGAATATCACCCAACAAGACTTCAGATCTCCCTTTTTGGGGAGAGAATGAGAGCATTTTTATTTGGAAGAAAAATCGTTGCTTTATATAAGAGGGAGCATGGTGTAGTTGCTGTTTCATTGTTTAGAAGCTGAAATACGGGAAGAAGAGTGTTGAGTAACCACAGATGTGAACAGTGGTGTGTACTGTGTATTGTCTCTCTCAACATTTGCTTTAACCCCTTTCTGCTTCTCTCCTAAACTGAAAAAAAGAAGAAGGAGGAGGAAGAGGAGGAAGAAGAAGAATTTAAAAAACACAAATTCTCTCGAAGGTAGGGTTTCTGGCACGGCTTTGGTTTTGCCAAGCACATACAGCTCTGCAAGACTTAGAAGGAGAAAGTTGCCAGTGTGAGGAAGTGGCTGAACACATGGCTAGTGGATCTTCTTGCTTGCACGTTGGCAAAGGAATTTGGCCCTTGAAGGCAGTAACAGTGGAGGTTTCAGTGCCCAGACTCTATGTCATAGGTGCTAAGGTGTATGAGATGGTAGCAATGGGGTTTCTACCAGAACAGTTCTGTGTCATGGCTGGGCATTTCTCTTAGCTATTCTTTTTCCTGGTCATGTAGCTATGAAATCACTTTTCTGACCCTGGAGGAAATTCTTTAAGCTACCTACACCTATTAATAAATTCTTTCCTGTTTAAAGTAGCTGGAGTTCTACCATCTGCAGCTGAGTCCTGATTCGTTATTCTGATACACCATCTCTACAAACAACCCCAATTTCTCACATAATGTTACTGCTGTAGGGAAGTTCAAGTACAGTGGAATTTAGCATGTACCTTCTTAGATTTTGGTTAAGGAAAATTCCACTAACATCTATTACAGTAGCATGGAGGACAAGGTAGTGTGACACTATTTAGCACAACTCAGAGAGTCAACTACTTGAGAAAAGAGACCATATCTACTCATCCTTTTCATGCAGCCTCAAAACACCAAAATAATGTGCTGGACTGAGCCTGAAAGCTGACCGTTCAGTGGAAGATGCTAGAACAGCTCAGTGCTTATTCCAAAGCCAGTGAATTCAGGGAGTTCACGTTCTGCCTTTAGAAATTATGTCCACTGTAATTCAGAATACATCAAATACCCTTTTTTGGTTCAAATACTCTACCTTAGAAGTGGAATAGCAACAGCTGACTACTTCTTAATGGTGCCATGAATAATGATAATAATCATGAATAAAAATTCCTAGGCATTTACTACATGATAGGTAGTTTTCTAAATGTTTTATACGCATTAGCCTGTTTAATCTTTACAACTACCTTCTAAGTTACTATACGTATCATGTTCATTTTACAGATGACGAAACTAAGGTGAGTCAAGATCACATGTATAAGATTCTAGAATTTGAATCCAGGCAGTCTGGCCCCAGATCCTACACCTTTCACCACTCTGCTTTATTGTAAGTAAAATAAAAAATCATTATATAAATCATTACATAGTGCACCAGAGATCTAAGGAGCAGAGAAATGCATTGAGAGTAGCATGGAAAGTATAACTTCTGATGACTAGAAGCTATTAGCATGGCATCAGAATAATTTTGAATAGATTTTACGGTAAAGTATTTTTTCCTTTTAGACTCTATGTATAATTAGGAAATCTAATATTTATTGACTCCTAGTGTGTAGATACGTTCTCATCTCTATATTGGGAAGCTTGGGGTTGGATGTAGGGGTCCTATTAGTAATAGACATGAATATGATCCCTTTTTAAAAAAAAGAGATTGAGATTTAGATAGGAAGACAAAATATATATGTCTGGGTCAACAGTCAGCTCCTAAGGAGAACAATCATATTTTTTCCTTAAGATCTCCATATTCCCAGTCCATAATACCTGGAACTTAACAGAAAACAGTGTTTGTTTGTTTGTTTTTAGCTGAATAAACATCAGTCCCCTTGTAATAATATGCTATAGGAATTTATGGGCCTAAGAATTTAATAACATCTGGAATAACTGAGATTTCAGGGAGAGAGTGGGATCTGGGAATTAAAGGCTGGGAAGAATTAAATAAGGAGAAGAGAGAAGGCAGGAGTATCTCAGGTGAAGAAACAAAAGCAGTGAAACTGTGGAGGTAGAAAGAGTAACATAATCCAAGCAGCCACCACGATGTCCTGTTGAGGGCCATTCATTCATCTGAAGGCCGGGTAGGCAGCTGGATATCTGGAAGACAGTATACTAGGCTATTATGATGGGCACATTGTTTTTTAAATGTTCTTTGGAAAAAATCAAGCCAGTTTGAAGCAGGTAACTTTTCAACCTCATTCAGTTTTAGTGGTCAATTCTGGGCATTCATTATCTGTGAAAGGGTGAGGATTGTGTCCAGAATTACTGTTGATGCACTGGCAAGAAAAGTGCTATTTACTGTATTGTTTTTATTTTATAAAGAGAGAGAGACTATCTAGAATATGCAAATAAAAAACTTAATTGCCCCGGAGTTATTCCTCCCCTTCCCCAAAGCTACGATGCTGCCAGGGAAATAAATTACTTCAAGAATCTTGATGATTAAACAGCAAGAGAAAATGACTGTGGTAGTGGGCAGATTTGAACGCCTGACGACTCAAATGTGGATCAGTTGCATCAGTCACATCTGAAACAGTGGACTAATTTCAGAAATAATTATGAATTGTCTTCTAAAAGACTTCTCTTCAAATAATCTTGTTAATGGGCCCCACTATTTCATTGCTATGTCAGTTACCAATATGCCACTTACAAATATTTGTGATTCCTCTGCAAGACTGAAAATATTCATTGGGTGATTGGGGCTGAGCTTAGCTTGGAGACTGTGGAATGATTTAAGTCTCATCCCGAGCCCTCCCTGAAGCAGCCACTGGTCCTGCAGAAGATGCGTTTTCCCCTTTTCCCAGGAAAGACTTGCATTGGTGTCTCTGCAACGTTGTCATATGCGCTGTCCTCTTTTTCACACTTTCCTTCTGCTCCCCTCCCTATGGTATCATGTTGCATCAGGTCCTTTAAAGTGCCTATGATATTGGGATGCCATGAAGAAGGATAATTCTGAGTCTTTGTGGGTTCTTAAGGATTCTTTCCCGATCACTCCAACACTTTTACTCTAAGGTACTGCTGGCATTTTACTATTTCCATTTTGGCATTTTCCCAAATTTTATTTCCATTTCCCTAAATTTTAACACCCATGAGTCATGCCCTGTGGAATCCCCCTAATCCCACCCCACCCAATTTTGACTAGTTTCCTTGATGTTGAACAGAGGCATATATTTTCAAGATGAAATGACATGGTGGGGTGTTGTCTGCAACCATAAACAGAGTATTGTTCAAGTTAGGAATAATCCCTTTTGGTAAAATGAGACATTTTCAGAATATGCAAATGTGTCTGTATATGTGTGAAAGCAGACTGTTACTCTTTTAGCAATTGTTTTATCTCTGATAATGATGCTTGGATACGTATTGACTCACAGGTAAATAGGATGCCCCAGAATGTCCTACTTATTACAAAGGAACTCATAAAGTAAATAATCCATAAAATGAAAAATTTGTTAGTGGCATAGAGCTTGACATGAAGAAAGATATCAATTGTTCAACATCTCTACTAATGATAAATCAAGTGAGAATTATGGTAAGTTAAAGTAAGGTGATCTTAGATTATATATCAGAAATAATTTTCCAACAGTGAAGGTCGTTATGCTTGATATGGCCTGTGGAATATCCATAAGAGAAAAACTTACATATATTTGTGTAGTTTAATTATGATCTTCCATAAAGATTCAATGATTAATATACACCCTGTCTAATCCCATACACACACACAGACACACATACACACACACAAAATTGAGGTAGTTTTTAAGAAAATGTACAATAAAACAAGATATAAGAAGTAAAAACTCAGACTCAGGGAAAAAATTAGATTATTCCTCCCACACACACCAAGAATATTTTTACTGAATTGCAATGTGGTGTAAAGCAATCTGTTTGTTTATACTGAGGGTCATTATTTAAAAAAACAAACAAACAAAAAAACCCCAACAGCTTCATAAAACTCATTATTGGATCAAATTTTAAAATACTGTCAAGATCATTGCTTCCGGTAAATGTGGTTTCCAGGGAGATCTGGTAAGGATGGGAGATCTGACAGGCAGGGATTAGTAGGATGTTCAGTATGCTCATAAAACAACATATTTTAAGTTAAACATACACATCACACATTATGTTATAGAGACCCAAGCTAGCTTCTGTTAGTTGGGTTGCTATGGCAGCAGGATGCCAATTCTCTTGAGACCACCAGCTGACTATAAACTAATGCCTCACAGCATGCTCACCCATCAGTCAGGCTGCGGCTGCAACTAAATCTACGTAGATGGAGATCATTGGGAAGTGGAGACTACCGAGGGCTGACCAGAAGAATGAGAAGCTGGAGAACCAGGCCTGATAATGGCCAGATCAGGGGAACACCAGGGATTTAGCATCAGAAAGGACAGCATGGGTAGCAGGCGTCTGATCTGGCTCTGTCACTGCCATTGTGATAAATGTGATAGCCCCTTCCTCTCTGTGTCACTTGCTTCAGATTGAGAATCCTGGGAGGAATTATCTGACTGTCCAGATTAGAACATAAGCTCACTCCACATTTCTCCTGAAGTAAATGGCATTACTGTTTGGCTTGGGCAAAAACCCTTGAAGTCACCCTAGACACCTCCTTCTTTCTCACCTCACATCCAATGCATTAGCAGATCCTATAAGCTCTATTTTCAACATCTGTTCTGAATTCAACCACTTCTCAATAGTTGGGACAGTCAAGACTCTACACACACTTACTATTGACTCCAGGTGTAGCATGATTCCTGCCGTCTTGGCCAATTAGATCACGAGCTCACTAAAAAAAAAAAAAAAAAACCACTAATGAGGAAAGAGGTTGAGCGACTCATTCAGGTTGGGTTTTCTCCTTCACAGTGGGAGATTTTAGCTTTCAGGATTCACGTAGGGCACAACTATACTTCTGCTCTGGGGCCATTTTGAAAGGTCCATCTACTATCCTCTGCCAAACCTTCACGTAACCAATTCTCCAATCTCATTTCTCTGACTATGTAGCCAGATTATTAGGCATGACAATGAGATGGTCTTAACTAGACTTGTTCGCCTTGAAATTCTATCTCTTTTTCCACTATCCCAGGGAATTACTCCTGGGACAGAAGATCTTCCCCAAAGTTAAAAAGGGAAAAAGATGCAAAATGGGATCAATGAGAAAACCTGGAGAACAAGATCAGAAGGTCCACCACCTAAATAATGAGTTCAAAAAAGAGAGGCTAGAAAAAAATGGAGTTGAGGAAACTATGAATGAAAGAATTCAAGAAAATGCCCTAGAAATTTAGGATAGACTCTCCATATTAAAAAGGCTTAACTGGTATCCATCATAATGGATGAAAACACACTCACACAAATATTATTGTGAATTTTCAGAACTTTGCAGCCAAATAAAAGTTGTATAAGATTCAAATAAAAAAAAAGTCACATACAAATAATCAGGTATCAGAATGAATTTGTATTTCTTAACAGCAACTCTAGAAGAAAGAAATTAAGCAATACCTTTGAAATTCTAAACAAAATTTATTTCCAAGCTAGAATTCTATCTCTAACCAAATTATCAATCAAGTAAAATTAAGAAAATTTTCAGACATTCAAACATCTAAAAAAAAATTATATCAATGCACCTCTTCTCAAGAAGCTAGCTACTAGAACATATGCGCTACCCACACCAGACATTAAAACAAAAAAGAGAAAGACATGGGATTTACAATGACAACTGAGCACCTGATGTGGAGAGTTAGAACAGATGGGAGTAGTGTAACTCAGGAGACACACAGACTGGTGAAAGGCTGTCATTCTCAAGATGCCTGTTAGCTACACTTCTACCATCCTTTAACCTGAGAACAGAATGCCCAGGGAGCCTGGCCCCTATTCTTGGCTTGCCTTGACATATGTTACTGAAGTTTCTGCTCTCCCCTCCAAGCCTTGCTGTGTGAATTGGCGGAGGACACTCACCCCAGATGAATTCCAACTGATTAGGTCAGGCTCACATAGGATAATCTTCCTTTTGATTAACTTAAAGTCAACTGAATCACATGTACAGTATCTTTTCACAGCAGAGCCTAGATTAGTGTTGGATTGAATAACAGGCAGGAGGGGTGCGTATCCCACGAAATGGTCAATGCCTCCCTTCTGCTATCCAACTGTCCTGGGAGAATGCCCACCCTAACTGGGAAGAGACTAGAAACAGAGTTCTTGGGACTGTAACTCATCCTAGCCAAGTTGACACATCAAAAAGCATCACAGGGGCTTCCCTGGTGGCGCAGTGGTTGAGAATCTGCCTGCCAATGAAGGGGACACGGGTTCGAGCCCTGGCCTGGGAAGATCCCACATGCCGCGGAGCAACTGGGCCCATGAGCCACAACTACTGAGCCTGCGCGTCTGGAGCCTGTGCTCCACAACAAGAGAGGCCGCGATAGTGAGAGGCCCATGCACCGCGATGAAGAGTGGCCCCCGCTTGCCACAACTAGAGAAAGCCCTCACACAGAAACGAAGACCCAACACAGCCAAAACTAAATAAATAAATAGATCATCACGTTAAGAAAAATAAAAGAATATAGCTTGTGTATTTTCCATGTTTAGAAACTTAAATTTGTGACTGTGATTCAGATAACAAAAAGGACAGTGAGTCTCATGCCAAATCGTTTCTTCCTTGCCCATTGCCCTCTGTAAAAGAAATGAACATATTCTTGATTTTGAATACATACAGTGGGCCAGAAACTGTTTTAAGTGCTTTACATTTATTAACTCAGAATTTAATTTATGTCTTCAGAGAACAATAAATAACTCTCTGATATGCGCTTCACAGAACAGTTCACTGCATCTTTGGATGGAGTTAACTACATTTTTTATAAATTTCCCCCAGGAGAAGCAACAGGTAGAAAAGAAACAGAGAGCTATCTGTTATCTGAATAAAAAGTCATACATAACTTAATGAAAAGTTGTGATTTTTTTTTTCTGTTAACAAAATAAATCTATTGGTGACACTATTCATTCATCCTGGACTAAGTAGACAGCTACGGTTCAGACACGATAAAAGATTTACCGAGAGCATACCAATGGAAAGTTCTCCTTCAGAATGTTCTTATAAATTAGCCCATTTCAAAACATAATTAAGGATTCTCCAGTAGGAATAAGATCTTGCGGAAACTGTTCTTATCAAGAAACAAATGTGGGTTGTTTTCATAACCCCTGGACCCAATTTGTACCAATAATATTCATAATCAACAGTGATGTGTTTTCAAAAGCTTCTCAGAAAGGGCTAAGCTCACTGTTGTTTATTTCTCCGAGGATATAATTGAAGCAGCTGCAGGAGAACTTAGTACCATTCATTTTCTTGAAGTATATAATTTCTACTAATTGTTAGATTACCATGTTTGTAGATTATAGCATCGTGATGCCAGTGGACTTTAGGCAAAATTTCAATGCAAATTGCAATACAAAGGCCTGATTATTACACTAAGGAGGAAAATTAAAATAGCCAGATTTTGTTTGGTCAAGCAAAAGGTTCAGCTTGATCAATAGTTTAAAATGACTTTTATTATTTTGTCTTATTACAAAGTTACACAGGTTTTTTTAATGCCAAATTTTAAAAATATATTCATCAACAGGAAGGAAACGAAAAGTCATCTGTAATCTTACTTTGAAGATAGCAATTATCACATGGTTTTTAATTTCCTTCCACACTTTAGAAAACGTACATACATATACACATTCATAATTTACTTTTACAAAGAGGAGATCATATTATATATTCTATTTTAATCATATATCTATATATTGGGTTGGCCAAAAAGTTCCTTCAGGTTTTTCGGTAAGATGGTATGGATAAGCCCAAACAAACTTTTTGCCCAACCCAACATTATAACTATTATCTCCTATCATAGTACCTTACTATGTGATGCATAATTATATATAATTAATTATAAATTATTGTGAATATTAATTATTCTTATCATAAATTATTTAACCAATCCCTTATTGTTGGACATTTACTTGTGTCCTTTTTTTTCCCGCAATGATAACCCATGCTGTGATGAAGATTCTTGCCACAATGTTTAATAAGATAGTTTCGGAAGATGCCGGAAGACTAAGACGCGGAGATCACCTTCCTCCCCACAGATACATCAGAAATACATCTACACGTGGAACTGCTCCTCTAGAACACCCACTGAACGCTGGCAGAAGACGTCAGACCTCCCAAAAGGCAAGAAACTCCCCACGTACCTGGGTAGGGCAAAAGAAAAAAGAAAAAACAGAGACAAAAGAATAGGGACGGGACCTGCACCAGTGGGAGGGAGCTGTAAAGGAGGAAAGCTTTCCACACACTAGGAAGCCCCTTCGCGGGTGGAGACTGCGGGTGGCGGAGGGGGGACGCTTCGAAGCCACGGAGGAGAGCGCAGCCACAGGGGTGCGGAGGGCAAAGTGGAGAGATTCCCGCACAGAGGATCGGTGCCAAGCAGCAATCACCAGCCCGAGAGGCTTGTCTGCTCACCCGCCGGAGCGGGCGTGGGCTGGGAGCTCAGGCTCGGGCTTTGGTCGGATCCCAGGGAGAGGACGGGTTGGCGGCGTGAACCCAGCCTGAAGGGGCCAGTGCACCACAGCTAGCCAGGAGGGAGTCCGGGAAAAAGTCTGGAGATGCCAAAGAGGCAAGAGACTTTTTCTTGCCTCTTTGTTTCCTGGTGCGCGAGGAGAGGGGATTCAGAGCACCGCCTAAACGAGCTCCACAGACGGGCGCGAGCCGCGGCTATCAGCGCGGACCCCAGAGACGGGCATGAGACGCTAAGGCTGCTGCTGCCGCCACATAGAAGCCTGTGTGCGACAGGTCACTATCCACACCGCCCCTCCCAGGAGCCTGTGCAGCCCGCCACTGCCAGAGTCCTGTGATCCATGGACAACTTCACTGGGAGAACGCACGGCGCGCCTCAGGCTGCTGCAATGTCACACAGGCCTTTGCCGCCGTAGGCTCGCCCCGCATCCGAACCCCTCCCTCCCCCCGCCTGAGCGAGCCAGAGCCCCCGAATCAGCTGCTCCTTTAACCCCATCCTGTCTGAGCGAAGAAAAGACGCCCTCAGGCGACCTACACGCAGAGGCGGGTCCAAATCCAAAGCTGAACCCTGGGAGCTGTCCGAATAAAGAAGAGAAAGGGAAAATTCTCCCAGCAGCCTCAGAAGCAGCGGATTAAAGCTCCACAATCAACTTGATGTAACTGCATCTGTTGAACACCTGAATAGACAACGAATCATCCCAAATGGAGGAGATGGACGTTGGGAGAAGGATATATTATTTTTTCCCCTTTTCCTCTTTTTGTGAGTGTATATGTGTATGCTTCTGGGTGAGATTTTGTCTGTATAGCTTTGCTTTCACCATTGGTCCTAGGGTTTGGTCCATCCATTTTTTTTGTTTTGTTTTACTTAAAAAAAATTTTTTTCTTAATAAATTTTTTCTTAATAATATTTAACTTATTTTTTATTTTAAAAAATTAAAAAAAGTTTTTTCTTAATAAATTTTTTCTTAATAATTTTTTTCTTATTTTTTATTATAATAGCTTTATTTTATCTTACTTTATTTCATTTTATTTTATTTTATCCTCTTTCTTTCTTTCTTTCTTTCTATTTTTTCTCCCTTTTATTCTGAGCCATGTGGATGAAAGGCTCTTGGTGCTCCAGCCAGGCGTCAGGGCTGTGCCTCTGAGGTGGGAGAGCCAACGTCAGGACACTGGTCCACAAGAGACCTCCCAGCTCCATGTAATACCAAACGACGAAAATCTCCCAGAGATCTCCATCTCAACACCAAGAACCAGCTTCACTCAAGGACCAGCAAGCTACAGTGCTGGACACCCTATGCCAAACAACTAGCAAGACAGGAACACAGCCCCATCCATTAGCAGAGAGGCTGCCTAAAATCATAATAAGGCCACAGACACCCCAAAACACACCACCAGCCGTGGACATGCCCACCAGAAAGACAAGATCCAGCCTCATCCACCAGAACACAGGCACTAGTCCCCTCCACCAGGAAGCCTACACAACCCACTGAACCAACCTTACCCACTGGGGACAGATACCAAAAGCAACAGGAACTACAAACCTGCAGCCTGTGAAAAGGAGACTGCAAACACAGTAAGATAAGCAAAATGAGAAGACAGAAAAACACACAGATGAAGGAGAAAGGTAAAAACACACCAGACCTAACAAATGAAGAGGAAATAGGCAGTCTACCTGAAAAAGAATTCAGAATAATGATAGTAAAGATGATCCAAAATCTTGGAAATAGAATAGACAAAATGCAAGAAACATTTAACAAGGACGTAGAAGAACTAAAGAGGAACGAAGCAACGATGAAAAACACACTAAATGAAATTAAAAATACTCTAGAAGGGATCAATAGCAGAATAACTGAGGCAGAAGAACGGATAAGTGACCTGGAAGATAAAATAGTGGAAATAACTACTGCAGAGCAGAATGAAGAAAAAAGATTGAAAAGAATTGAGGACAGTCTCAGAGACCTCTGGGACAACAATAAATGCACCAACATTTGAATTATAGGGGTCCCAGAAGAAGAAGAGAAAAAGAAAGGGACTGAGAAAATATTTGAAGAGATTATAGTTGAAAACTTCCCTAATATGGGAAAGGAAATAGTTAATAAAGTCCTGGAAGCACAGAGAGTCCCATACATGATAAATCCAAGGAGAAACACGCCAAGACACATATTAATCAAACTATCAAAAACTAATTATAAAGAAAACATATTAAACGCAGCAAGGGAAAAAAAACAAATAACACACAAGGGAATCCCCATAAGGTTAACAGCTGATCTTTCAGCAGAAACTCTGCAAGCCAGAAGGGAGTGGCAGGATATACTTAAAGTCATGAAGGAGAAAAACCTACAGCCAAGATTACTCTACCCAGCAAGGATCTCATTCAGATTTGATGGAGAAATTAAAACCTTTAAAGACAAGCAAAAGCTGAGAGTTCAGCACCACCAAACCAGCTTTACAACAAATGCTAAAGGAACTTCTCTAGGCAAGAAACACAAGAGAAGGAAAACACCTACAATAACAAACCCAAAACATTTAAGAAAATGGGAATAGGAACATACATATCAATAATTACCTTAAATGTAAATGGATTAAATGCTCCCACCAAAAGACACAGGCTGGCTTAATGGATACAAAAACCAGAACCGTATATATGCTGTCTACAAGAGGCCCACTTCAGACCTAGGGACACATACAGACTGAAAGTGAGGGGATGGAAAAAGATATTCCATGGAAATGGAAATCAAAATAAAGCTGGAGTAGCAATTCTCATATCAGACAAAATAGACTTTACAATAAAGACTATTACAAGAGACAAAGAAGGACACTATATAATGATCAAGGGATCGATCCAAGAAGAAGGTATAACAATTGTAAATATTTATGCACCCAACATAGGCGCACCTCAATACATAAGGCAAATACTAACAGCCATAAAAGGGGAAATCGACAGTAACACAATCATAGTAGGGGACTTTAACAGCCCACTTTCACCAATGGACAGATCATCCAAAATGAAAATAAATAAGGAAACACAAGCTTTAAATGATACATTAAACAAGATGGACTTAATTGATATTTATAGGACATTCCATCCAAAAACAACAGAATACACATTTTTCTCAAGTGCTCATGGAACATTCTCCAGGATAGATCATATCTTCGGTCACAAATCAAGGCTTGGTAAATTTAAGAAAACTGAAATCGTATCAAGTATCTTTTCCAACCACAACGCTATGAGACTACATATCAATTACAGGAAAAGATCTGTAAAAAATACAAACACATGGAGGCTACACAATACACTACTTAATAACGAAGTGATCACTGAAGAAATCAAAGGGGAAATCAAAAAATACCTAGAAACAAATGACAATGGAGACACGACAACCCAAAATCTATGGGATGCAGCAAAAGCAGTTCTAAGAGGGAAGTTTATAGCAATACAAGCCTACCTCAAGAAACAGGAAACATCTCAAATAAACAACCTAACCTTTCACCTGAAGCAATTAGAGAAAGAAGAACAAAAAAACCCCAAAGCTAGCAGAAGGAAAAAAATCATAAATATCAGATCAGAAATAAATGAAAAAGAA
The DNA here is from genome assembly GCF_965194825.1 of Balaenoptera physalus. Classification (NCBI taxonomy): domain Eukaryota; kingdom Metazoa; phylum Chordata; class Mammalia; order Artiodactyla; family Balaenopteridae; genus Balaenoptera; species Balaenoptera physalus. The sequence goes on from NC_138888.1 coordinate 70,878,776, forward strand.
ATGAAGGAAACAATAGCAAAGATCAATAAAACTAAAAGCTGGTTCTTTGAGAAGATAAACAAAATTGATAAACCATTAGCCAGACTCATCAAGAAAAAAAGGGAGAAGACTCAAATCAATAGAATTAGAAATGAAAATGGAGAAGTAACCACTGACACTGCAGAAATACAAACGATCATGAGAGATTACTACAAGCAACTCTATGCCAATAAAATGGACAACCTGGAAGAAATGGACAAATTCTTAGAAATGCACAACCTGCCGAGACTGAACCAGGAAGAAATAGAAAATATGAACAGACCAATCACAAGCACTGAAATTGAAACTGTGATTAAAATCTTCCAACAAAGGAAAGCCCAGGACCAGATGGCTTCACAGGTGAATTCTATCAAACATTTAGAGAAGAGCTAACACCTATCCTTCTCAAACTCTTCCAAAATATTGCAGAGGGAGGAACACTCCCCAACTCATTCTACAAGGCCACCATCACTCTGATACCAAAACCAGACAAAGATGTCACAAAGAAAGAAAACTACAGGCCAATATCACTGATGAACATAGATGCAAAAATCCTCAACAAAATACTAGCAAACAGAATCCAACAGCACATTAAAAGGATCATACACCATGATCAAGTGGGGTTTATTCCAGGAATGCAAGGATTCTTCAATATACGCAAATCAATCAACGTGATACACCATACTAACAAATTGAAGGAGAAAAACCATATGATCATCTCAATAGATGCAGAAAAAGCTTTTGACAAAATTCAACACCCATTTATGATAAAAGCCCTGCAGAAAGTAGGAATAGAGGGAACTTTCCTCAACATAATAAAGGCCATATATGACAAACCCACAGCCAACATTGTCCTCAATGGTGAAAAACTGAAACCATTTCCGCTAAGATCAGGAACAAGACAAGGTTGCCCACTCTCACCACTATTATTCAACATAGTTTTGGAAGTGTTAGCCACAGCAATCAGAGAAGAAAAAGAAATAAAAGGAATCCAAATGGGAAAAGAAGAAGTAAAGCTGTCACTGTTTGCAGATGACATGATACTATACATAGAGAATCCTAAAAACGCTACCAGAAAACTACTAGAGCTAATCAATGAATTTGGTAAAGTAGCAGGATACAAAATTAATGCACAGAAATCTCTTGCATTCCTATACACTAATGATGAAAAATCTGAAAGTGAAATTAAGATGATACAAATAGATGGAGAGATATACAAATAGATGGAGAGATATACCATGTTCTTGGATTGGAAGAATCAACATTGTGAAAATGACTATACTACCCAAGGCAATCTACAGATTCAATGCAATCCCTATCAAACTACCACTGGCATTTTTCACAGAACTAGAACAAAAAATTTCACAATTTGTATGGAAACACAAAAGACCCCGAATAGCCAAAGCAATCTTGAGAACGAAAAATGGAGCTGGAGGAGTCAGGCTCCCTGACTTCAGACTATACTACAAAGCTACAGTAATCAAGACAGTTTGGTACTGGCACAAAAACAGAAACATAGATCAATGGAACAGGATAGAAAGCCCAGAGATAAACCCACATACATATGGTCACCTTATCTTTGATAAAGAAGGCAAGCATATACAGTGGAGAAAAGACAGCCTCTTCAATAAGTGGTGCTGTGAAAACTGGACAGGTATATGTAAAAGTATGAAATTAGAACACTCCCTAACACCATACACAAAAATAAACTCAAAATGGATTACAGACCTAAATGTAAGGCCAGACACTATCAAACTCTTAGAGGAAAACATAGGCAGAACACTCTATGACATAAATCACAGCAAGATCCTTTTTGACCCAACTCCTAGAGAAATGGAAATAAAAACACAAATAAACAAATGGGACCTAATGAAACTTAAAAGCTTTTGCACAGCAAAGGAAACCGTAAACAAGACCAAAAGACAACCCTCAGAATGGGAGAAAATATTTGCAAACAAAGCAACTGACAAAGGATTTATCTCCAAGATTTACAAGCAGCTCATGTAGATCAATAACAAAAAAAGAAACAACCCAATCCAAAAATGGGCAGAAGATCTAAATAGACATTTCTCCAAAGAAGATATACAGATTGCCAACAAATATCTGAAAGAATGCTCACCATCATTAATCATTAGAGAAATGCAAATCAAAATTACATTGAGGTATCACCTCACACTGGTTAGAATGGGCATCATCAGAAAATCTACAAACAATAAATGCTGGAGAGGGTGTGGAGAAAAGGGAACCCTCTTGCACTGTTGGTGGGAATGTAAATTGATACAGCCACTATGGAGAACAGTATGGAGGTTCCTTAAAAAACTAAAAATAGAACTACCATACGACCCAGCAATCCCACTACTGGGCATATACCCTGAGAAAACCATAATTCAAAAAGAGTCATGTACCAAAATGTTCATTGCAGCTCTATTTACAATAGCCAGGACATGGAAGCAACCTAAGTGTCCATCATCAGATGAATGGATAGAGAAGATGTGGCACATATATACAATGGCATATTACTCAGCCATAAAAAGAAATGAAATGGAGGTATTTGTAATGAGGTGGATGGAGTTAGAGTCTGTCATACAGAGTGAAGGAAGTCAGAAAGAGAAAAACAAATACAGTATGCTAACACATATATATGGAATCTAAGGAAAAAAAAAAAAGGTCATGAAGAACCTAGTGGCAAATGGGAATAAAGACACAGACCTACTAGAGAATGGACTTGAGGATATGGGGAGGGGGAGGGGTGAGATGTGACAGGGTGAGAGAGTGGCATGGACATATATACACTACCAAATGTAAAATAGATAGCTAGTGGGAAGTAGCCGCATAGCACAGGGAGATCAGCTCGGTGCTTTGTGACCACCTAGAAGGGTGGGATAGGGAGGGTGGGAGGGAGGGAGATGCAAGAGGGAAGAGATATGGGAACATATGTATATGTATAACTGATTCACTTTATTATAAAGCAGAAACTAACACACCATTGTAAAACAATTATACATCAATAAAGATGTTAAAAAAAACTACAATGAGGTATCACCTCACACTGGTTAGAATGGGCATCATCAGAAAATCTACAAACAACAAATGCTGGAGAGGGTGTGGAGAAAAGGGAACCCTCTTGCACTGCTGGTGGGAATGTAAATTGATACAGCCACTATGGAGAACAGTATGGAGGTTCCTTAAAAAACTAAAAATAGAACTACCATATGACCCAGCAATCCCACTACTGGGCATATACCCTGAGAAAACCATAATTCAAAAAGTGTCATGTACCAAAATGTTCATTGCAGCTCTATTTATAATAGCCAGGACATGGAAGCAACCTAAGTGTCCATCATCGAATGAATGGATAAAGAAGATGTGGCATATATATACAATGGAATATTACTCAGCCATAAAAAGAAATGAAATGGAGGTATTTGTAATGAGGTGGATGGAGTTAGAGTCTGTCATACAGAGTGAAGGAAGTCAGAAAGAGAAAAACAAATACAGTATGCTAACACATATATATGGAATCTAAGGAAAAATAAAAAAGGTCATGAAGAACCTAGTGGCAAGACGGGAATAAAGACACAGACCTACTAGAGAATGGACTTGAGGATATGGGGAGGGGGAAAGGTAAGATGTGACAAAGAGAGAGAGTGGCATGGACATATATACACTACCAAACGTAAAATAGATAGCTAGTGGGAAGCAACCTCATAGCACAGGGAGATCAGCTCTGTGCTTTGTGACCACCTAAAGGTGTAGGTTGGGGAGGGCGGGAGGGAGGGAGATGCAGGAGGGAAGAGATATGGGAACATATGTATATGTAAAACTGATTCACCTTATTATAAAGCAGAAACTAACACACCATTGTAAAACAATTATACTCCAATAAAGACGTTAAAAAAAAAAAGATAACGCATGAAAAAAAAATAATATAGTTTCTTGGAATAAATTTCTATAAATGTAATTGTTGTGAAATAAGCAAGAATTCAAAGTCAAATTGCCCTTTATAAAGAGTTGATTTAAACTTTGACCCAGAATTAAAATGATCAAAGGATATTAAAAGACATTTCACAGAAGAGTATATAAAAATGTTCAATAAACATTGAAAATATGCTTAATCTCATTAATAAACCAAGAAATACAAAATAAAGCAACCAAAGATACCACTTCACACACTTTAGATATAAAAATTTTAGGTAAATATTTAAAGAGATAAAAGTCATTTTCTCTACTTGGTTGTTTAGTGCCTCTTCCAAGGTGGATGATCTCTAGTGTGTGTTTATATATGATACAAAGTAGATACATCATATCCACTTTCATATGTCTATCCACTCCAGAAACCTCTGCCTAGACCAGCCATAAGTCTACCCTAGACCACCAGGTCTCTGATCGTCCAGTCTTTACATTTCAAGGCCCCTAACCAGCCAGCCAAGCCATTAACCCCTGCCCATGAACCCATATATATTCTCACCTTGGGCCACTTCTTTGTGCACAAAGTGGATGAGCTGAGTACCACCTAAAACCCACCAGCTTGTAAGATTTTACCTCACCACTGTCCTTTTTTTTTGTTAACATCTTTATTGGAGTATAATTGCTTTACAATGGTGTGTTAGTTTCTGCTGTATAACAAAGTGAGTCAGCTACACGTATACATATATCCCCATATCCCCTCCCTCTTGCATCTCCCTCCCACCTTCCCTATCCCATCCCTCTAGGTGGTCACAAAGCACCGAGCTGATCTGCCTGTGCTATGTGGCTGCTTCCCACTAGCTATTTTACATTTGGTAGTGTATATATGTCCATGCCACTCTCTCACTTCATCCCAGCTTACCCTTCCCTCTCCCAGTGTCCTCAAGTCCATTCTCTACGTCTGCATCTTTATTCCTGTCCTGCCCCTAGGTTCTTCAGAAACATTTTTTTTTATTATTCCATATGTATGTGTTAGCATATGGTATTTGTTTTTCTCTTCCTGCCTTACTTCACTCCTTATGACAGACTCTAGGTCCATCCACCTCACTACAAATAACTCAATTTCGTTTCTTTTTATGGCTGAGTAATATTCCATTGTACATATGTGCCACATCTTCTTTATCCATTCATCTGTCGATGGACACTTCGGTTGCTTCAGTGTCCTGGCTATTGTAAATAGTGCTGCAATGAACATTGTGGTACATGACTCTTTTTGAATTATGGTTTTCTCAGGGTATATGCCCAGTAGTCGGATTGCTGGGTCGTACGGTAGTTCTATTTTTAAAGGAACCTCCATACTGTTCTCCATAGTGGTTGTATCAACTTACATTCCCACCAACAGTGCAAGAGGGAAGACGGGCACAGGATAACTGAGTAAATTTCTACACAAAGGGCATCTCCTCATTCAATTCTTTGCTCAAACATGACCTCCTCGTCGATGGTTTCCTTATCTAACATAGCCAGTTACTCCCTAGTCTCTTAATCTGCTTAGTTTTATTCATAGCATTTATCACTATCCCAATTTATATGATTTATTAATTTGCTAAATGTTAACCAGAATGTAAGCCTGATGAGTGAAGCTGCCTTTCTCTTCTTCTGTTGTGTGTCCATTGCCTAGAAGAATGGCTGGCACATGGCAGGTATTCAATTAGTTTTTGTTGAATGAATTATTGAATGAGTGAATGATCCTTGAAGTATGGGAAAGCAAAAACGGGTTTATAACATAAAACAAAAGGTTTAGGAATGCTAGCGTTAGAACAAAAAGGAAAGGCTGGAAATGAAGTTAGTGACGGAATAGAAACAGTGCTTCCACCAACCACCCCCCACCCCCGAGAAATTAGGAGATAAGGAGATACCAGATTTGGGAGGTGTGAGGAAAGGTGGAAGGCCCAGATCTCAGCATTCCACCAGGTTTTGCAATGCGTGGTATGGACTTTCTTTGGGCAGTTAATTCCCGATCACCCCAGGTATTGGAATGACAATTCATTTTCCACTGGACTGCACTAATTTCTCATTTTAACTAAGACCTATCTAACGTTGACCCAGGTCCCTCAGGGTGTTGGGTGACTTCAGCCAAAGATCACTGTTGCTCTCTAAGGGCATGTTTATGGCATGTTTTTGGCAAGGCCCTTCAGATCCCAGCTCTTCAAAAACCCACTGAGACGCTGTCGAGTTCTGATATCTGCACAGCTTTGCTCTGCTCTCTTTTTCATCTCTACTAATTATGTGGAATGCTTCGCAAACAGCTGGAAGGAGGGAGAGCATGCTGTGTGCCATGTGGGAAGCCCTCTCTCATCACCTGCATCTGAGGGCAGATGTCAAATGTCCTCCAAGTTACCTTCTCAGACAATTTGTAATATGGGATATCCATTAAGCCACACTGAACCACAGAACAAGTGAGAGAAAAGTCTTTTCAGGATCCTGAAATGTTCTTCCTGTTGACATGGACTGTCCAGTAAAAATCAACTGTCTTCAAAGTAGCACCCAATCCCTCTTCCCTCAATGTCACCATTTAGGGAGGTCCGTCCCTTGGCATTGGCATTGGGTATGTGTGCTTAGCGGAATGAGAATCCAAGAAGTTGCCATTAAAGGCAGACAATCAAGTCACTTGTTGTTCAGGAAAGGTTACTTAAAAGACCTCTATTTTTATTGTGAAATATCATACATGCAAGATATATATAGCTGATTTGGAGGTGGGGCCTCTAGGATGTAATTAGATCATGAGGGTGGAGCCCTCATGAATGGGATTAGTGCCCTCAAAAGAAGAGACATGAAAGAGATGATCTTTCTCTCTGCCATATGGCAATAAATGACTACATTCCAACCAAGAAGAAGGTTCTCATCAGGAACCAAATTGGCCAGCGTCCTCCTCTCAGCCTCCAGCCCCACAACTGTGAGAAATAAATTTCTATTGTTTGACCCACCCATTTTTGTTATAGCAGCCCAAGCAGACTAAGATATATATATTTTAAGAATAAAAATAAAATAAAATTCATCTACCACCAGCCAACTTAAAAAAATAGAATATAACCAGTATCTTTGAATCCATATGTGTGTGCTCCCCTCTGAGATCCCCCTTCCTCCTCCAACCCTTGCTTGCCCAGAAGTAAACAAAACCCTGTATTTCTAATTACTCATTTGCTTGCTTTTCCAATAGTTTTACCACATATGTACATATCCCAACACAATATGTTGTTTATTTTTTCTGATTTCGCACTTTGTATAAATGAATCACACAGTATGTTTCTATGCCTTTCTTTTACACTCAACATTTTGAGATTTAACCATAATAGTGTAGCAGTAGTTCATTTTGTTCATTGCTGTTTAGTATTTCATTTGTGAATATAGCACAATTTGTTTATCCATTTTACTGTTGATGGACATTTTGTGCTTTTATAAACAGTGCTGCTTGGGATTTCTGTATGTGGCTCCCCGTATGTGTCTGCAAGAGTTTCTCTAGGGCATGTGCTGTAAACATCATTAATGCTGATCACATATATTCTGCTGCTGTTTCCCATCAAGGCTCGTGTCAGGATTACACTTCACTGCCCACGTAATTTAGGTATGGCCATGTTGGGCTAATGAAATGTGAGCTAAAGTGATATGTGACATTTTGGGGCGGAAGGTTTGAGAAGCAATACAGGCAATGTTCTTTTCTCTCTTCTACAGTGCTGGAAGGGTTCCACATAGTAGCTGCTCCATCAGCACGAATCCCTGAGAAGGGGTGACAATGACATAGAGTCTGATCTCCAGTCAACCCATAATGACCATGTATCATGGGCCATGTATTGGGTCTGTTACCCAAAGCATTATCTAGCTTTCTGACTGATACAGAAATTGGTACTAGGAGTGGACTTGTTTAGTATGCATCTATTCAACTTCAACAAAATATGCCAGCTGTTTTCCAAAAAGACTGAGCCAAGTTTTATACTACTTACCTAAAGTTGATGAGAGTGTCTGTTATTGCACAGCCTTGCCAAAAATTGGTATTTTCCAACTATAATTTGAGCTGATGGAACCTTAGGAGATGGTGCGTCATTATTTTAATTTTTCTTTTCCTGATGACTAGTGATATATTTTTGTATGTTTATTAGGCACTCAGTTCTCCTTTTCTGTGAAATGCTTGTTTATAACTTACACCTATATTTCCATTGACTTATTTTCTGTATTTGTGTAGTGTTAGTCTTTTTCTTATTGATTCATTTAAGTTCCTTAAATCTTCCCTCTGTGACTTTCTAACCCTTCTTCCTGTCTTATTTTTCTCCATAGCATGTATCACCATCTTATGTATTATTTATTTGTTGATTTGTTTGTTGTCTTTCTCTCTCAAGCTAGGATGTAGGCTCCATGAGGTCAAGGACCCCCTGGACCTTTTTCACTGAAGAATCCCTAGTTCCCAGGGAAGTGTCCAGCACATAGAGGGCATCAGGTAAATACTTGAATAAATGAAAAAAGTCACATGAGTTGGCAACAGTATCTAAATATTGAGTATCTGAACACTGAGTATCTGAACATGGCCAGTTTCCCCACGTTGGCAGGTTTTTTCCTGATACCTGTAGACCCTTGAGCTTGATGGATTTCTGGTCTGATGGGGACTGGATTTTAAGTCCAAGTCTGAATCCAAAAATTTGAGAACCAGAAACACTGATGTCTAAGGACAGGAGAAGACAGATGTTTCATCTCAAGCAGAGAGAGCAAATCCACCCTTCCTCCACCTGTTTGTCCTATTCAGGCCCTCAATGGATTGTTTGATGCCCACCCACATTAATGAAGGCAATCTTCTTCACTCAGTCTACTGATTCAAATCCTAACTTCTTCTGGAGATGCCTTCACAGACAAACCCAGAAATGATTTTACCAGCTATCTGAGCATCCTGTATACCAGTCAAGTTGTCACATAAAATGAATCATCACAAGTCTACCCCTTGTCAACTTGGCACCCGTACACAAGTTCTTAAACTTAATCTCCAAATAAAGACAATAAGAAAGTCATAATTCCACCTAACATGAAACAGCTATCCTGTGTAACACCAAAAGTGCATTATCCCTTCCCAAGAAAAGAAGATAAAATCCTCGAGTGATATTTATTCTTCTCCTGATACCCTATAACTTAAATACTATGATGTAAAATTAACAATATTTAAATACTGATATAAAGTCAATACATTTTATGTTATATAAGAAGGAAATAAGAGAGGGAAGAAAACAAAGATATTTGCTTGATATATGTATATATGCCCACAAATATATTCATAACAAAATAAGGAAGAAATCCACATGACAATTACAGTCCTTGTTTCTGTAACTGGTCATGTGGTCATAGCTGGTATTTTCAACTACCTTCTGCTGCTACACATTCTGTTATCTCCTTTGCCTTCAGCAAGCACCTCAGCTAGTTGTGGTTCTTCACCTGGCAGATGGTGGTCCATGCTCAACCATTCAGTCTCTACTATGGCCCAAGAGCCTCACTAGCATCACAGATAGCAGGTCCATCTATGCAGTTATATGTTACCAAAGCCATTCGGGAAACAGACTATACACTTGGATCTAATTCTTAACAAGTTCACACGGAGAATTTTCATATAAAACAAGACTCTAGATTTTTCCTGTTAAAGAGTAAAATGAACATAAAATCACCTCCTATGGTTTTTTTTTTTTTTAGCAAACTATCTTCATGACAGGCAAGTTTACAGAAGTTTTTCTTTTCTTTAGCTACCTCCTTACCCAGAGATCAATAATTAAGCCTATGAATGGCAGGTTTCTCTTCAGACTCTGTCCTGCTCACTCAGCTGCCATAATAATAGCCCACATTTGATGAAGTTCTCCTAAAGGAGTTAGGTTAAACATTACACAGTTTTAAATCTAGAGTGCCCAGGACATCAGTTGAGATCCCTATTACAGCCTCTGAGCACAGCCTTTCTGGCACAGAGCACGCATTCAGGTAACTGTGGCTCTGCATGTGGCTGTAAAACAAACAGCCACAACCTTGAGGGATCAAACATGATCCAATGATAAAGTTACTACCTTTATCATTCCTAATGTCAGGGAGAGAAGGCCCTTATCCTTTGAATAACCACTGGGGTCTACGATGTGATTCAGACTAACAAGGCACCTGAGAGACTCTGAGGGGTTCCTCTCCATACCGCTGCCCAGCCCCAGCCTTCAGTAGCTGCTGCCTTGCAGGAGGGGAAGGCCTCATGTAGCTGGCTCTCATCTCTCCCATCATGACTCCAAACTTGCTTACTTGACATACTTGGTGAAGGTCCGTGATGGGCTGATGAAGGCTGCTCTGTGGCTACAGCTTCTAATCCTTCACTCCAACCCACATGCAGACATGAAGTTTGTTAAAAATTTGGCTAGGGCTTCCCTGGTGGCGCAGTGGTTGAGAATCTGCCTGCCAGTGCAGGGGACACGGGTTCGAGCCCTGGTCTGGGAAGATCCCACATGCCGCGGAGCAAGTAGGCCCGTGAGCCACAACTACTGAGCCTGCGCGTCTGGAGCCTGTGCTCCGCAACAAGAGAGGCCGCGACAGTGAGAGGCCCGCGCATCGCGATGAAGAGCGGCCCCCGCTTGCCGCAACTAGAGAAAGCCCTCGCACAGAAACGAAGACCCAACACAGCCAAAAAATAAATAATAAATAATAATAATTTTTTTAAAAAGAGAAAAAAAAATTTGGATAGTTTCTCCTTCACCTCCTACTGCTGCTGTGCTAGAGAAGGTCTCTTCTCCCCCAGGAAGGGCTCATCACTTATTAGGATTTAGTTCATTTGGGTTTCTTTGAGTCCTTAGATCACTGAAGGTTTTCTTTTTTAACTATGATTATATAGTTAATATTGCTTCTCATTGTGAAGGTGGGAGTTCCCATCACCAGTGACTTTCTAACTAGAAACTGAAGGTCTGTAATAGATATAGGGACAAATAAAACCTATAAATACTCCAAGCAAATGTTATTCTTTCCCTATAAATATTTTTAAATGAGAAAAATCAAACACCAAAACTTTTTAGGTGCTTGGAAAAGCAAAGATGAGAATCAACAGCATTTAAGCTCTCAACTGTTGCATATGCTCTCTGAAAAGTTCTAATTAACTGCCAAATGAGATAGTAATATATTCATTAAATTTTATTTCTAATTGAAAAGATAGATTTCTAATTGAAAATGAAAATATTCATTAAAATATAGTGTAATTTTAATTTTTTAGAAACAGATAGGATGTAAATATCAGGTATAATTTTCATTAAATTTATGAAGCGAGAAAGCATCTACATCCTGCTACATATGACTGTAACTTAAATTTTGTTTGGTTACAGAAAAAGAAGTAATACTTCTTAATACTGTCTTAATAATTTCCCTATAGTAATTTTTTTTCCTAATAGAGTCCAGGTTATTTTGAGTTCTTCTATGTTTTCCTCTCTCACCCATTTCTATATACATAATAAGAGCAAGGGCAAGGCAAAACACTTAAGAAACCCTAAAGTTCATGTCTAATTTTGGTCTATGGTACTCTTATTATTCCAACAGAAATCAAATGGAAACTTACATGTATAATATCAAATAATATAATGTAATATATAATATAAATATATGTGTAATATATAACAATGCAATGAATAATATAAACGAAGGGAAAATTATAGAAATGGAAGAGATTTCAAAAATCTTCTGGTCCAAAAAAATTAATTTACAGAAGGAGCTGAGACCTTAAGAGGAAAAGAGATGTGTCTAAAGCCACACAGCTGGTTGATACCTAAGAGTGAACTTATTGGGTCATAAGGTAACTATACATTTAACTTTAATAGATGCTGCCAAATTGTTTTCCAAAGTGATTGAACCAGTTTACCAGTTTACCAGCAGTATGAGAGTTCCAGTTGTTCCACATCCTGAGCAGCACTAGACATTGTCAAATTTTTTAAAACTGTAGCTCTCTCAGTGGGTATAAGGTGATAACTCATTTTGGTTTTAACTTGCATTTGTCTGACGATTAATCATTTTGAGCTGTTTCATGTGCTTATTGGCTGTATCTTTTGTGAAGTGCCTATTCACATCTTTTGCCTATTTTTTTATTGGTACTTTGTCTTTTTCGTATTAGTTTTAAAAAGTGCTTCACATATTCTGTATATAAGACCTTTGTATTGTAAATAACTTCTGGTCTATGGATTTCCTGTTCACATATTCAGTAATTTATCTGAGGTCACACAGGTAGTCTTCAATTAAAGAAGTTCTTAATTTTAATAAAGTCCAATAGTTGTTACTTTGTTTTATCACTTTTGTGATTACTACCTCTTGGGTCTTCTGGAAGAATCATGGCTGACCAGAAAGTCATGAAAATAGTTTCTTATACTAGAGCTTAATTTACTTTTATCTTCCAATAAGACACTTAAAGTTCTATGATGCACTTCAAATTAATTTTTATGTATGGTTTGATATAGGGGTCAAAGGTTCTGTTTTTTTCCCATGTTTCTAATTGCTCCAGCACTTTTCATTGAAAAGATCATCTTTTCTCCTCACTTAATAGAAGTGATACCATTTGGTAAACCAAATGGTCATATATGTATGTTTCTATTTCTAGCATCTCTGCTTTATTGTTCTATTTGTCTAGCTTTGCACCAATGCCAAGATGGCTTAACTACTACAGTATTACAACTATACTGTAAGTCAAAATCTGGTGGAAGAAGACCTCCAGATTTATTCATCAAGACTGTCTTGGCTATCTGTGGCTTTTGCATCGTCACATACAGTTTGGAATCATGTCTGCCAATTTTCACCCCCCGAAAAAGCTACTGTGACTTTGATTGAGGCTACATTGAGCCCACAGATAAATCTGAGAAGAATCAACAGCCATACTGAATCTCCCAATACATTAATATGTAATATCTCTCCATTTATACATCTCCATTTAGGTCTTCCTTAATTTCTTCACTGTTATTTTAATAATAGATGTTTCACACATGTTTCATTAAGTTAATTCCTAGGTATTCAAAGTTTTTGATGTTTTTATAAATGCTATTGTCTTTAAATTTTATTGTTCCAACTCTTGGGTGCTCACTGTATAGAAACACAATTGATTTTTCCATATTGACCTTGTATTTGGCAACACTGCTAAATCCACTTATTATTTACAACACTTTATAGATTCTTTTGCATTCTTTATGAAGCAATCACGTTATCTAAGCATAAAAAGTTTTACTTCTTCCTTTTGAATCCACATGCCTCCTGTTTCCCTTGCATTATTTCCCTGGTAGTTCCTCTAGTACAAGTTTGAATAGAAGTGCTGATAGGAAACATCCTTGTCTTGTTGTCAGGTTCAGGGGAAAGCTTTTGTATTTTAACACTGAGTATGGTAATAGCTGCCCCTCTGAGACACTCTTAGTCAAAGCCAGAACCTCAGTGAAAGAGGAAATGAAGAAAATTATTTTCACCAGTACAAAGAGGACAAAAGAGCCTGCATCCTGGCTAGGATTCTGCGTAGAATGTAAGAAATTACAGCACCCACCTGCCTGCACTCATATAAGGTATGGTTTGAGTTTAAACTACCTATATGGTGTAAAAGCCTCTCAAATACAACTTGCCCTAAAAGTTAGTCGCTGAGACATTTAGCATTTTCAAATGCAAAACCTATATGGAGGGATGCATCTCTGGCCCATGGGGCAAAAGATTTCTATAGATAAAGGCCTACTGAGGCTGTGCTCACAATATGAAACAACAAAGCATAGGAGAAAGAAAAAATCCAACATGATCATGAGTTTTTAGACAGAAAGAACAGGACATTTTGATCTTCAAGAATGGCAGATAATATAATCTGTTAGACACTAAAGAATAAGTATGTTAAAATTAATATAAATCTGATTAAATCCACTCAATATGTGTAACAGGGATAGAAAAGGAGGGAAAAACACTAAATTTCTCATCTTACCACAGCAATGAGTCAATAAATACTTTTTTGTTCCTGAAATTAATAGTTAGAAAATTAATTTTAACTGAAGCCCCAGAGCTGCAGCTTTCCCCAGCATCCCACGCATCCTTGCTACATCATCATGGACCTATCCTCTTGAGAACTGCTGTCATCCAGGAAGAGAGCTGAAATTGTATCAGCTTGGACACGATATTGTCTCAGTAGTCCATTTTTAAAAGAACCAGTACATGCATCTTAAAAGTTTTACAATCTTCTATTTAAATGGCTTTTCAAAGGTTATATTCATATCCATAGAGAGCATTAAAAAGCACTCACTAACATGGAAATACTTCAACAACATGATGTTGCATATAAAAAGCAGATGGCCTAGCAGCATGTATAATATAAACCTGCCGATGTAAAATTATCTTTCTATGGATCCAAAAAGCCATATGGTGGTACTCACAAAGAGAGGTCTGGAAGAATGTTCACCAAAACATTGATTGTCATTATTTCAGGGTAGTAAGATTTCCAGAGATTTTTGCTTTCATTTTTTTTAGACCTTTTTAGTTTATTCGAACTTTTACAAGCAGAAAAATTAAATAAGGAACTAAATGAAGGTCTAACTTAAAATTTGTTTTTAACTATTAGATTTGGAATTGGGACTGGCTTTTTCTTTAAAAGAGTAATTGGTATATTTTATATATATATATATAAACAGAATCACTGGGCCGTACACCTGAAACTAACACGACATTGTAAATCAACTATACTTCAATTTAAAAAAAAAAGTTCACCATCCACAAGCAGATCCAGTAGATTTTCAGTGGCACAGATCATTTAGCTGTTCACCCTTTTTGTCATCTGATTGCTGCTCCCTGTGCCTACAACCCTCTGCCCCCAGAGCCGGAAGAAAGCCATCTCCCTCTTTCACAGGAGAGTCCTTCAGACGTTTGGAAATAAGCGCCAGGATTTGTTTTCCTCTGCCTCCTTTCCCCAATGGCGTCTCATTCTCCAAGGTTAAATATTTACCATCCTGGCCGTAAATCTCCTGCACACACTTCAGGTTATCATTACTGTCTGTTCAGCATAGAAGAAAGTGAGACTACACCCATCTTTTTTCTGGATCCTTTGATTCTAATTCACACTAAAATCATATTAGTTTGGGGGGGCAGTCTTTTCACATGACTGATTATTTACACTGATTTTCTCAATTACAACCCTTATTGATAAGTGATATTAGTCATATCTCTCCTACAATTATAGAAACAGTTGGCGTTTTTAACTCAAATATTAGCCTTTCAGTTATATCTATTAAATACGTATTTCATATTAGAACCAGAACATCATTATTTTGAATATTGAGTCTGTCATCTGATGTGTCCTCTATTCCCCAGCTTTGTGACATCTTCAGATTTGTTCCATGTGCCCTCTGTATCTTCATCCAAATCACTGATGAAATGTTGCATGGAGCAAAACCACAGGTGGATTTCTAAACCATTAACCAGTTATTTCACATTCTCTCCCATCCTTCAGCCCATTAGGGATCTACTTAGGTTTATTGCTGATATTTTCCACATGCATTTATGGGTCTACTTACAACCTTGCCCTGTGCTCTGGGAGGCTGACCTGTATGGACGGCTTCCCTGGCCTCTGGCAGTTGGGTGTTTTGGCCAATAAGTGGCACCGACTGAAGTTCAGAGGGGAAGAGTGAGGGGAAGGCATTTAATCCCCGACTCTCTCTTTGTCAGGTCCTATGGTTTGGACCCGTTTCTCTATTAAACAGTGCATACAGGAGCCCTCTCTGCATTCTGGAAACCTCTCCTTTCCCTGGCCCTTTCAGGCTGTGGGTGGTAACAATTCTCCACTGTTACCAACCCCTAGGTACTGTTACCAACCCCTAGATACTGCACCATCCCATGTTGGTTTTCCTAAAACACACCCTATCTTTGCAAATAATCCCTTTATTAAATGCTCTTCAATTAACCTGTTTGAATGTTCCATTCCTACTGGGATCCTGACTGATCACTACCAATTATGATATCATTCATCCCACAGTTCTCGATATTTTTAATATTTTAACGAAAATACCATGAAATGTTTTGGGAGGGAAACATCAAGATAGACATGATTTAAAGATTCCCTTTATTTACTATTCTATTGACGTATCTATAAAAGGAATTAGAGCTAATCTGTCATCGTCTGTTTTTTGTTACTTATGCAGCCTCCGCGGTCACCTCTCCCTACACTCTAAGAGTGAGTTTGGTTTTTTTCTTGAAAATTTTTTCTTAAGATTGACAAGAAGTTCATCACTATATGATCTGAAATACTTCGTTTCTTGCCCTTTTTGAAAATCAGGTTATTTGCCTAATGCTAGAAAATCCTTGAGAATAAATATGTTTAAGTAATATCTCTAGATTTACTTCAACACCGAAGTAAAAATTTTCCCTGTAGTGACCAAGAAGAGTAAAAAATAATGAGAAAGCTAGACGTTTTAAATAGGATTTTTTCTCGCTTGAAATATCTTCTTTTTCTGATTATAGTATCATATACGTGCATCATAGAAAACTGATAAGGCACAAAGCAATATAAAATGAAGAAGTAAAAATCAATCACATTTTTACAATTCGGAGCTAATATGTATTTCTTTTATTTTTATTTGCATTTTGTGAAATTGGAATCATTCTATTTATATAGTTTTACCTTACTCTTTGGAAAAGTCATATTATATGTTAATAGTAACATGGAAAAGGCTTTGATGATCTTTGACTTGGGGAAACCCAGTTGTTAGGCTCTCCATGCCATAACTCTGTAGGCACAGCATCTACTTGGTGACAGTGTACTCAAATCGTGGTCTTCAGAAGGAAATAAAACTCTCTAGAGCAGTCCTTTTCAATCTTCAATGTGTACACGATACATCTGGGATCCTATTAAAAGTGCAGATTCTGATTCAGTAGGTCTGGGGTGGGGCCTGAGAGTGCATGTCTAACAAGCTCTTAGTGATGCCAGTGGTGCTTATCTGGGGATCACACTTTGAGAAATAAGAATTATTAGTTGTGGGGCTTCCCTGGTGGCGCAGTGGTTGAGAATCTGCCTGCCAGTGCAGGGGACATGGGTTCGAGCCCTGGCCTGGGAGGATCCCACATGCCACGGAGCAACTGGGCCCGTGAGCCACAACTACTGAGCCTGTGCGTCTGGAGCCTGTGCTCTGCAACAAGAGAGGCCGCGACAGTGAGAGGCCCGCGCGCCACGATGAAGAGTGGCCCCCGCTCGCCGCAACTAGAGAAAGCCCTCGCACAGAAACGAAGACCCAACACAGCCAAAATAAATTAAAAAAAAAAAATTCCATGAAAACCTAGAAATCCAGATGCAGATCAGTAACATATTAAAAAAAAAATTATTAGTTGGGTAGTAATGAAATTCATGAGCACATTAAAGTTGGTGAAGCATGGATCTAGAACAATGGTTCTCAACACTGTCTTGAAAAATAACACCCAGAGATCCCTGTTTCGTAAAAACTTAACCAGTAATTCTGACGTGCAGTGAAGGTTAACGACTACTTCTCTAGACCTAAATACACAGCATGATGGCAAATGTAACAATTACAAATAATTCACATAGCCTTGGTTTCTAATCTCAATTAGAAAGAAAAAAAACAGCAACCACCACAAAAAGCAAAACGAAACAAAATCCTGACCATCGTGTAGGAAGGTTGGTGCCACAGCTGAGGAACCACAAATCAAGATTTTGATTTGGAGCACAGAGGGATTTGAACTAAATGGAGCCACCTGAACCCAAAATTGGTTTGGAAATCTCATCAGCATGATTTACCCTGTATGATTCCAAGGCTTCAGTTTAAGTTCTTCAGTAATTAGCTTAGACAAATTTTAGAAGTGACACACATCCCAGCTTGGATTGCCTGGGTATTCAGTCACAACAGAGACCCAGAGGCCATCAGTCAGAAAAATATCTGTGCACACTATCTTTTGAGGCACAGGAATTAAGAAAGTAATCACCAATCTTTCTTAGCATGAGCTCTGTTACTTCAGAGCAGGACAGATCAGTTTGCATTTAGTTTTGGCTGGAAGACTGTAAACAATCAAAGGCTGGAAAGTGTCCCCGCTTACGGAGCCCTCGCTTTATGATACCATCAATGATTTTCATTATGTCCTTTCTTCCACCTTCTGGACAGGACAATAAATTGGATGGGAGCTGCTGCTGCCTGTATTTCATAGAACAACAGAAAATACATGGAGCCTGTGAAAGTGCAATTTTCTTTGTTATGACAACGAGTGGCACAAAGCCCGTGAAGAGGCAGTTTGGTGACCTTGCCCAGATCTCTGGGGCTACTTGCACTGCCTCTTGTGCAGGACGCCTTCACGCTACGGGGAAGGCACACGAAAGGCGCGTGGAGGAACTCTGCTGGGCTTCGCGTCCCTGTGTTACACGCTCCACTGTGATCCAGCCCTGGGTCTACTGCCTGACTTGGGAATGTCAACATTTCTCAATGGCCCTCAGGTTCCTTATCTGTAAAATGCGCTAATTAGACAAAATTGCCTCGAGGACCCTTTTTCGACCTAGCATCATGTGAGTTCTAATAATAAGGGTAATGATAATAATAGCTAACTGTATGGTCAGGCCCCATAAGAAAGATGGTTGTTCTCTTGTTCTCTGCATGTACATCCCCTGCCCGACCCGGCCCTGCCTCTCCCCCATCTTATGCACATGATTGCCTCCCCTTCCTAAGTTGAAAGTTTAATCAGTAACTACCTGTGTGATCGGCCAGACCCCCAGCTAACGATTGTTCTAGCCCTCAGCCCAGAAAGTCTCCAGCATGTTCGGTCATCAGCAGGAAACAAGGGCCCTCAAGATGGCTGCTAACCCAAAGAGCCATGGGGGGACACACTCCAGCAGCCCCCCGGGCAGCCAAGGAGCCCTTCTCATGCCCCTATAACTGGTAGCCTCCTCCTCCCCTGGGTAGCGAAGAGTGCTGGATTGCTACCGTGTCCTGCATGCCGTCAGCCCTCAGTGTACATGGTGGGGTGTCACTCCGGGACCTTTGCTTCTGACTTGTAAGGTTCCCTGTCCAGTAAATCACTGATGTCTCCGTCACTGACTCCAGACTCTTTCTTCGGTCTCATGACTGAGCAACTGCAAGGACTGCAGGACTGTGGGGCGCAGCCCAACACTAACATTTATTGGGTACTTCCTATGTGCCAGAAACTATTCTAAATACTTTATGGGTATGGACTCATTTAACTATTTTTTTTTTTAGTAGGTATCTTTTGCTCTCAATTTTATAAGTGAGAAAACAGGTTCAGAGAGGGAAGATGACTTACTCAAAGTCACACAACCGAGAAGTGGACGAGATAGGATTTTAACCCAATAACCCAACCTCAGAACTTGAGCTCATAACCACTACACTCAATTTTCTCACGCTGATATTTACATTTACCCTTCTCTGAATATTTTATGAAACTAACCGTAACTATTAGAGAGCATCAGCCAAACTGAGCAAGGAAAGAGGCAGAATTTAGCAGGGTCACCAGTAAAGTTCTGCAGTGAAATTGTTCTTGTTTCTGTTAACTCCCTATCTGTCCAGTTTTTTCACTCAGGTATGCCAGCTGCTGTTTGATTTCACCAAGATGCTTCTTTGACCTCCCCTCCCATTGTTTTCCTTTTCAATCAGCAGCTTTCTCTCTTCACTCGCCTTCCCATTATAAATCTCATGCTCCGTCACATCAACTATTGTCTTACCAACTCCTTTGCTCCATTTTCTTTCCATTGACCCACTTAGGGAAAAAAAAAAAAAATCCTCAATGCATCCACGTGCCCAATCCTCTGAACCCACACTAGGCTTCTAGAGAAAAATCACACAGCTTCCCAAATGGGCTTCACTTGAAAATCACAAGCTCCTGCTTGACCGGAGCCTTTGGTGCTACAGGTAGAACTTCTACCTCTCCCTAATCAGCCTCTCCTCCATTCACTGCAGGGATGATTTCAGAGCTTCCTCATTTTTCAGGACTCCAATCCTGCCACCTTGCCCTTGCTCATGGCAAATTTTCTCTTCTCATTCTCAGGGAAAATAGAATCCATCAGGCGGTACCTCCTTTAGCTCTTGCAAATTTACCTGCACCCACACTCACCCCTTCTTCCTTCCCTCTCAAACAGCAGAAAATGAATCTCTTCTCCTAGCTCATATTAATCTTCTGCTGTGCCTTGAATTTTGTCTCCCTCGCTCTCAGGGACTTGGATTTTTCAAGTACCCCATCTTCCCTTTAATCTCTCACTCTCTACTCTGGCTCCTTTCCATTACAATTAAACAGGCTCAGGTGCCCATTTAAAAAGAAATTTTCTCTCCACCCCTCCATCGACTGCCCTAGTCATTCCTCTCATTTATAACCAACTTCTTGAAAGCATTATCCTCCCTTGCTGTCTCCACATTCTCTTTTCTACCATTTCCTACTCACTACAAAATGGCTACTATTCTCTTCTACTCTTTCAAAATTTTGTTTATTGAGATATAGTTGATTTACAATATTATATTAGTTTCTGGTGTACAACATGGTGATTTGATATTTTTATAGAATATACTCCATTAAAGTTATTAAAAAATGATGGCTATATGTCCCTGTGCTATACAATATATCCTTGTTGCTTATCTATTTTAAACATAGTAGTTTGTACCTCTTAATCCTCTATCCCTATATTTCCCCTCCCCCCTCCCCACTGGTAACCACTAGTTTGTTCTCTATAGCTGTGAGTCTCTTTCTGTTTTGTTATATTCATTTGTTTGTTTTATATTTTAGATTCCACGTGTAAGTGATATCATATAGTACTTGTCTTTCTCTGTCTGACTTATTTCACTAAGCATAATACTCTTTAAGTCCATCCACGTTGTAGCCATTCTCCTTTACTCTTATTTGATTTCTCAGCAGCTGTGTGGACATTGGAGATCCATTCCTCCCTGAAATGTATCCCCCGCCGCCATGAGTTTCTATGTTACCACCTGCTCATGGTTTTTGTGTTGCTTCCCTGGTCATTCTTTCTCAGTCTCCTTTTCAGCCTTTTCTTTCTCTTTATCACTTAAATGTTAAATGTTATAACCATGTTTCTTCAGAGTTAGGGTCTCCTCGTACTCTTCCCGGGCCAGCCCATCTAATCCCATGGCTTCAAATGTCATGTTTATGCTGATGATTCAAATATACATATTTGCAGCTCAGACTTTTCTCCTGAGCTTCCAATTCACACACTACTTGGGCATCTCCATATGGAGGCAACACACAGGCTACCAACCTGTCCAAAACTGGACTAAATTCATTATCTCCCACCTGAAATCTACTGTTCCTTTGTGTTCCCTAATGGTAATGCCACTGTCTTAGCAAGATATCTGGTGATCAACATCACCTCCTCCTTTTTCTTAATCACTTACATCTAATCAATCACTATGTCCTATTGAAGCTATGTCTAGATTCACTCCCTCCACCGTCACTGCCATTTCCCTTTTCCAGGTCACCATGTTCACTACCTTGACAACTGAAACAGTCTCTTAACTTGTCTGCATGCTTCCCATCTTGACCTGCCATATATTCTCCACATTGTGGCCAGTTACATTTTTCTAAATACAGATCTAATTATTTCTCTCCTCCTTTTAATACCCTTTGATGTCTGCCCTTTACCTTAGAATAAAGTCATAAATACTTACCACGGCTGGCATGACCCCTTGAGACCTGACCTGACCCACCTCTCCAGCTTTGTCTCTGGACATTCGTCAAATGCGGCATGTGATGTGACAGCCATATTGAACTCCTTTCAGCTTTCTGAAATTGCCTTGTTTACTATCACCCTCAGGTCTAAGTGTATATTATTACTTCTGCCTACAATATTTCCTATTTAACTTCTCACCTTTCAGGTCTCAATTTGGAAACCAGGTCTTCTAGAAAGCTTTCCTTAACTCCCTACAATATCCTAAAGTACTGAACTTTTTCACAGGAATATAAAGTCCTTGAGGGCAAGCATTTTGCCTGTCTTGTTCCACCACAGGATCCAAAAAACCTAGAACAGAATCTGGGATAGTAACTGTCCAACAAATGTTTGTTGAATGAATGGATGAATGTCCCTTCTTTATAATAGCATTTATCATGCTTTTTGATTACAGGAGGTTAAGTGAGGGCAAGGACCATAGGTATCTTAACAGTATTGTATCCCTAACAAACACCTAGCACTATTCCTGACATAAATTAGGCATTCAATATATTTCTGCTGAATGAATGAATATATGAATAACTTTTAGTTAATTTTGGAACTTTCAAAAAAGGCATTAATAATTTTAAGCACAGTAGGACTACAATTGGTAATGACATTTTCATTCTTCACACTTGCTTCAAGTAGGACATGTTGGTTTTGTTTGTTAGGCTTGGTTTGTTCATGTCTGTGGACCATTAATAGTCAGAAAATACCCTTTGTTATGGCTGTGCTTTCAGTATTACTGTGTAGTGCTAAAGTGCCTAAAACAATTTTCTTTAGTCTCTCTACATAAGCCAATTTCACAAGTTAGTACCTTTATGTTTTTTTGGCTGATAAAGAAATTAAGCTCTTGTAATATCAAGGAACATTATTCAGTTTATCATTCTAACTCAAACATTTTACATCATTCAGTTTTGAAATAATTCACATTAAAATATTAATATTACCTAGAATTGGCTTTGGTGTATGCTTTCCGGAAACCGAGGACACAATGATCCCCCTGACTCAGCACTACTGCTAAACTCCTTCTTGGAGGGGCAGGGATAAAGATCAAGTAGAGAAACATAAAAAATGTCAGAAAAACAAGACTTTGGCATCAGAGGCTCAACCAGTTTTCACTTTCCCTCTGCAGGTTCCCCCATCCCACATCCCATCGTACATACACTTACTCCGTTCCTGAAGCAATTGTGGTTTTACTTCCTATGCACGTCTGTAGAGGTGTCACCTGGGGGCACCTGCTCAGAACCCTCTCCACCTTTCCTGATGTCATTCCTGCTGCAGAACCTCCCTACTGAGCACCCCATTATCTCAACGTCAACTCTCCTTGCCAGATGATGGCCCTGGGGAAGCTGATCAGCCCCTGGGTCTTATGCACCATCTCCAGGTTGCCCCCAGCAGCATACTTGCAGGGGGGCGGGGGGGGCAGGGGAGAAGCTCAGGAACATTACTCCTGCCCATCAGTCCTTTGATTGACAGCCTTTTTATGGTGGTAAATTGTGTTTTTATTTTTTTTAATTAAAAAAAATTTTTAATTGAACTATAGTTGATTTACAGTGTTGTGTCAGTCTCTGCTGTACAGCAAGATGACTCAGTTATACATATACATACTTTTTTTTTTAATTCTTTTCCATTATGGTTTATTCTGGGATACTGAATATAGTTCCCTGTGCTATACAGTAGGACCTTGTTATTTATCTGTTCTACATGTAATAGTTTGCATCTACCAACCCCAAACTCCCAGTCCATTCTTCTCCCCCACCCCCCTCCCCTTTGGCAACCACAAATCTGTCCTCTACGCGACTGACAGCCTTTTGAGCTTGTGAGTTATCACGGCCCTGGCCTTAAGTATGTGACTAGAAGAAAGCCCCCCCTGGAAAGCCTGGATCATTTGGGGGAGCTCATGAGATCACTCAGGGTTGGGGGTAAAGGCATCTTCAGCAATCACCTGACCAATCCCTACATTTTCAGCTGACGGAATCGGAGGAGAGGCGATTTGCCCACCTTGCAGTGCCGGCGAGTGGCAGCGTCAGGAGCAGCCCCCCATATTCCCTCTGCTTCCTGGAGGCATTCATGGGTCTTTGGAGCAGTCCCTTCAGCCGGGGAGAAGTGACTGCTGATTGGTCCTACGACGCCCTCTGCAGCGCTCACGGGTGGGAGCCATGTTCCTGTCTCCCTTTCACTTAATCCAGCATGGGTCATCCCGGAGGGCAGGCAGCAGGAGGGACACGCTCCCTCGCTTCCTACACAGGCCTATATTTAACCTAATGTGTTTGTCTGAGCGGTTAGATTCCATGGAGATGAGTGCCGTAGAAATAAAGAGACCAAACAATGCAGGCGATGGCACAGGCATATAAAGGGGGGGGGGGGGCAGGAAGAGAAGAGGAGAGACAGAGACAGACAGACAGGAAGAGCGAGAAATAGAAAGCAAGAGAACAAGAGGGCAAGTGCATGAGAGCCTCGAGGGTGAAGTGCCAGAGAGGACCGGCAGGGAGGCCGGCATGGGTCTCGGAAACAGGGCTGCCTCCCGGGCTGCCCGCCTCCACCCCATTCATTCCTCCAGGGGAAATGACAATCTGCCTCGCGGTATTTTCCCAATCCTCCAACAGTTCATCACAGACGTGAGCGATCTTACAGCAGAGATGGACGCAGAATATATTCCAAACTGCCACCAACTGTGGCGTTACACAGGGGAATGTCAGCGAAGGAATTAAGATTTTATTTTCAAATACAAAGTATCAGCACCTGAGCCAAAAGAACAAAGAAGTACACTTAACAGTTGAGATTATTTTATTCTCAGATGACCCAAGTTTCAAAATATAAATCGAAGTTTGTGTTTAGCACCTAGGTAGACATGAGAGCACAGACGGTGTGCCTTTCAATTAATTATCACGGGAGCTGATAGCTATACTAGCACAATTTGCTTAGTTTACTGAAAATCCAGAAGCAAAGATCCAAAGATTCTTTTTGGCTTTTTCTTACAAAATTTGTCAGAAAGTAAAGATTTGACCCTCCACATAGTCTTATTTTATAAAATCTGTATGAAATCAAATATGCCAGTTGTTTGCTGGCTTTCTCATCCAAGATGAATCTTTATAGGAATGGGAGGAGGGTGAGGACAGAGAGAAAATATTTTAAACAGCAATAGAAGTCCAGTCCTGAACTCTGTACATTTGTAAATCTGTCTTAAATAAAATGGCCCTCTAAATCAGTATAGTGTATGAATGGCCAATAAAGATTTCACGTATGTGACGGCTCAGCACAACAAACCTAGTTATAATTCCGATTAAAATGCTATGCAATCCTAGTAATAATAGAATTGGCCCTCCATATCTGTGGGTTCTGCATCCATGGATTAAGCCAACCAGAACAAAAATTTTTGAAAAAAATTCCAGAAAGTTCCAAAAATCAAAACTTGAATTTGCCGGGGGTTGGCAACTATTTACATAGCATTTACATTGTATTACATGTTATAAGAGATGATTTAAAAGACAGAGGAGGATGTGCACAGATTACATGCAAATATTAATGCCATTTTATACAAAGGACTTGAGCATCTGTGGATTTTGGTATCTTAGGGGGGTCCTGGAACCAATCCATCACAGATGCCAATGGATGATTTTTTAGCACAGCTTTTTGATAAGGAAGTTTTCCACATCTCTTGTCTCCCTAGGAATAGTACCAGAGGCCATGCACATTTGCATATTAAATAAATACGTATATAGAAGTTCATTATGTCAGCCATTGTCTGTTGTCTAAACCAAGAGGCCTGGCATTATGACAACTGAGAGGGTGTATGGACTGTTACAGGATTAAAGTGTTCCCATCTGAGGCCATACCCTTCCCGTGTACAACAATGAACATTGATTATATGTCAACAGTACTTGAATAAGACCTGCCCCCTTATCACATCAGAAAATTCGACCACAAGTCATAAACAGCAGCTTGCCTTGGCTTTGCTTGCCTATGATAAAATCTGCTATTTATAAGCCAAACAATCAGAGTATTTGTTAGATAGCGCCTAGACACCTTTGTCAAAAAAAAAAAAAAAAGGAAGACAGCCTAAGAGACCTCTGGGACAACACTAAACACAACAACATTCGCATTATAGGGGTCCCAGAAGGAGAAGAGAGAGAGAAAGGACCAGAAAAAATATCTGAAGAGATTATAGTCGAAAACTTCCCTAACATGGGAAAGGAAATAGCCACCCAAGTCCAGGAAGCGCAGAGAGTCCCACACAGGATAAACCCAAGGAGAAACACGCCAAGACACATAGTAATCAAAGCGGCAAAAATTAAAGACAAAGAAAAATTATTGAAAGCAGCAAGGGAAAAACGACAAATAACATACAAGGGAACTCCCATAAGGTTAATAGCTGATTTCTCAGCAGAAACTCTACAACCCAGAAGGGAGTGGCATGATATACTTAAAGTGATGAAAGGGAAGAACCTACAACCAAGATTACTCTACCCAGCAAGGATCTCATTTAGATTTGATGGAGAAATCAAAAGCTTTACAGACAAGCAAAAGCTAAGAGAATTCAGCACCACCATACCAGCTCTACAACAAATGCTAAAGGAACTTCTCTAAGTGTGAAACACAAGAGAAGAAAAGGACCTACAAAAACAAACCCAAAACAATTAAGAAAATGGTCATAGGAACACACATATCGATAATTACCTTAAACGTGAATGGATTAAATGCTCCAACCAAAAGACACAGGCTTCCTGAATGGATACAAACACAAGACCCATATATATGCTGTCTACAAGAGACCCACTTTAGACCTAGGGACACATATAGACTGAAAGTGAGGGGATGGAAAAAGATATTCCATGCAAATGGAAATCAAAAGAAAGCTGGAGTAGCTATACTCATATCAGATAAAATAGACTTTAAAATAAAGAATGTTACAAGAGACAAGGAAGGACACTACATAATGATGCAGGGATCAATCCAAGAAGAAGATATAACAATTATAAATATATATGCACCCAACATAGGAGCACCTCAATACATAAGGCAACTGCTAACAGCTATAAAAGAGGAAATTGACAGTAACACAATCATAGTGGGGGACTTTAACACCTCACTTACACCAATGGACAGATCATCCAAAATAAAAATAAATAAGGAAACAGAAGCTTTAAATGACACAATAGACCAGATAGATTTTATTGATAT
This sequence comes from Balaenoptera physalus, assembly GCF_965194825.1. Taxonomy (NCBI): domain Eukaryota; kingdom Metazoa; phylum Chordata; class Mammalia; order Artiodactyla; family Balaenopteridae; genus Balaenoptera; species Balaenoptera physalus. Next base: position 70,905,576 of record NC_138888.1, read on the forward strand.
TTATAGGACATTCCATCCAAAAACAGCAGATTACACGTTCTTCTCAAGTGCGCACAGAACATTCTCCAGGATAGATCACATCTTGGGTCACAAATCAAGCCTCAGTAAATTTAAGAAAATTGAAATCATATCAAGCATCTTTTCTGACCACAACACTGTGAGATTAGAGATGAATTACAGGGGAAAAAACGTAAAAAAGACAAACACATGGAGGCTAAACAATACGTTACTAAATAACCAAGAGATCACTGAAGAAATCAAAGAGGAAATCAAAAAATACCTAGAGACAAATGACAATGAAAACACGACGACCCAAAACCTATGGGATGCAGCAAAAACAGTTCTAAGAGGGAAGTTTATAGCTATACAAGCCTACCTAAAGAAACAAGAAAAATCTCAAGTAAACAATCTAACCTTACACCTAAAGAAACTAAAGAAAGAAGAACAAACAAAACCCAAAGTTAGCAGAAGGAAAGAAATCATAAAGATCAGAGCGGAAATAAATGAAATAGAAACAAAGAAAACAATAGCAAACGTCAATAAAACTAAAAGCTGGTTCTTTGAGAAGATAAACAAAATTGATAAGCCATTAGCCAGACTCATCAAGAAAAAGAGGGAGAGGACTCAATTCAATAAAATTAGAAATGAAAAAGGAGAAGTTACAACAGACATCGCAGAAATACAAAGCATCCTAAGAGACTACTACAAGAAACTCTATGCCAATAAAATGGACAACCTGGAAGACGTGGACAAATTCTTAGAAAGGTATAACCTTCCAAGACTGAACCAGGAAGAAACAGAAAATACGAACAGACCAATCACAAGTAATGAAATTGAAACTGTGATTAAAAATCTTCCAACAAACAAAAGTCCAGGACCAGATGGCTTCACAGGTGAATTCTATCAAACATTTAGAGAAGAGCTAACACCCATCCTTCTCAAACTCTTCCAAAAAATTGCAGAGGAAGGAACACTCCCAAACTCATTCTATGAGGCCACCATCACCCTGATACCAAAACCAGACAAAGACACTACAAAAAAAGAAAATTACAGGCCAATATCACTGATGAATATAGATGCAAAAATCCTCAACAAAATACTAGCAAACAGAATCCAACAACACATTAAAAGGATCATACACCACGATCAAGTGGGATTTATCCCAGGGATGCAAGGATTCTTCAATATACGCAAATCAATCAATGTGATACACCATATTAACAAATTGAAGAATAAAAACCATATGATGCTCTCAATAGATGCAGAAAAAGCTTTCGACAAAATTCAACACCCATTCATGATAAAAACTCTCCAGAAAGTGGGCATAAAGGGAACCTACCTCAACATAATAAAGGCCATATATGACAAACCCACAGCAAACATCATTCTCAATGGTGAAAAACTGAAAGCATTTCCTCTAAGATCAGGAACGAGACAAGGATGTCCACTCTCACCACTATTATTCAACATAGTTCTGGAAGTCCTAGCCACGGCAATCAGAGAAGAAAAAGAAATAAAAGGAATACAAATTGGAAAAGAAGAAGTAAAACTGTCACTGTTTGCGGATGACATGATACTATACATAGAGAATCCTAAAACTGCCACCAGAAAACTGCTAGAGCTAATTAATGAATATGGTAAAGTTGCAGGATACAAAATTAAAGCACAGAAATCTCTTGCATTCCTATACACTAATGATGAAAAATCTGAAAGAGAAATTATGGAAACACTCCCATTTACCATTGCAACAAAAAGAATAAAATACCTAGGAATAAACCTACCTAGGGAGACAAAAGACCTGTATGCAGAAAACTATAAGACACTGATGAAAGAAATTAAAGATGATACCAACAGATGGAGAGATATACCATGTTCTTGGATTGGAAGAAGCAATATTGTGAAAATGACTATACCACCCAAAGCAATCTACAGATTCAATGCAATCCCTATCAAATTACCAATGGCATTCTTTATGGAGCTAGAACAAATCATCTTAAAATTTGTATGGAGACACAAAAGACCCCGAATAGCCAAAGCAGTCTTGAGGGAAAAAAACGGAGCTGGAGGAATCAGACTCCCTGACTTCAGACTATACTACAAAGCTACAGTAATCAAGACAATATGGTACTGGCACAAAAACAGAAACATAGATCAATGGAACAAGAGAGAAAGCCCAGAGATAAACCCATGCACCTATGGTCAACTAATCTATGACAAAGGAGGCAAAGATATACAATGGAGAAAAGACAGTCTCTTCAATAAGTGGTGCTGGGAAAACTGGACAGCTACATGTAAAAGAATGAAATTAGAACACTCCCTAACACCATACACAAAAATGAACTCAAAATGGATTAAAGACCTAAGTGTAAGGGCAGACACTATCAAACTCTTAGAGGAAAACATAGGAAGAACACTCTTTGACATAAATCACAGCAAGATCTTTTTTGATCCACCTCCTAGAGTAATGGAAATAAAAACAAAAATAAACAAATGGGACCTAATGAAACTTCAAAGCTTTTGCACAGCAAAGGAAACCATAAACAAGACCAAAAGACAACCCTCAGAATGGGAGAAAATATTTGCAAACGAATGAACAGACAAAGGATTAATCTCCAAACTATATAAACAGCTCATTCAGCTCAATATTAAAGAAACAAACGACCCAATCCAAAAATGGGCAGAAGACCTAAATAGACATTTCTCCAAAGAAGACATACAGATGGCCAAGAAGCACATGAAAAGATGCTCAACATCACTAATCATTAGAGAAATGCAAATCAAAACTACAATGAGGTATCACCTCACACCAGTTAGAATGGGCATCATCAGAAAATCTACAAATAACATATGCTGGAGAGGGTGTGGAGAAAAGGGAAACCTCTTGCACTGTTGGTGGGAATGTAAATTGATACAGCCACTATGGAGAACAGTATGGAGGTTCCTTAAAAAACTACAAATAGAACTACCATATGACCCAGCAATCCCACTACTGGGCATGTACCCAGAGAAAACCATAATTCAAAAAGACACATGCACCCGAATGTTCATTGCAGCACTATTTACAATAGCCAGGTCATGGAAGCAACCTAAATGCCCATCGACAGACGAATGGATAAAGAAGATGTGGCACATATATACAATGGAATATTACTCAGCCATAAAAAGGAAAGAAATCGGGTCATTTGTTGAGACATGGATGGATCTAGAGACTGTCATACAGAGTGAAGTAAGTCAGAAAGAGAAAAAGAAATATCGTACATTAACGCATGTATGTGGAACCTAGAAAAATGGTACAGATGAGCCAGTTTGCAGGGCAGAAGTTGAGACACAGATGTAGAGAACAGACATATGGACACCAAGGGGGGAAAACTGTGGTGGGGTGGGGATGGTGGTGTGCTGAATTGGGCGATTGGGATTGACATGTATACAATGATTTGTATAAAATTGATGACTAATAAGAACCTACAGTATAAACAAACAAACAAACACAATGATAAGTACCTCAGTATGGTTTCTTACATATGGTTGGTAAAAAATAATTGTTGAATAAATTATGATAGTAGCTACTGTTTATTGAATACCTACTATGTGCACTGTGCCATATATTTGGGTTTGCCAAAAAGTTCATTTGGGTTTTTTCCATAAGATTTTACAGAAATACTAAAAATAGAACTACCATACGTCCCAGCAATCCCACTACTGGGCATATACCCTGAGAGAACCATAATTCAAAAAGAGTCATGTACCACAATGTTCATTGCAGCTCTATTTACAATAGCCAGGACATGGAAGCAACCTAAGTGTCCATCGACAGATGAATGGATAAAGAAGATGTGGCACATATATACAATGGAATATTACTCAGCCATAAAAAGAAATGAAATTGAGTTATTTGTAGTGAGGTGGATGGACCTAGAGTCTGTCATACAGAGTGAAGTAAGTCAGAAAGAAAAATACCGTATGCTAACACATATATATGGAATCAAAAAAAAATGGTCCTGTAAAACCTAGAGGCAGGGCAGGAATAAAGATGCAGACATAGAGAATGGGCTTGAGGACACGGGGAGCGGGAAGGGTAAGCCAGGATGAAGTGAGCGAGTGGCATGGACATATATACACTACCAAATGTAAAATAGATAGCTAGTGGGAAGCAGCCACATAGCACAAGGAGATCAGGTCGGTGCTTTGTTACCACCTAGAGGAGTGGGATAGGGAGGGTGGGAGGGAGATGCAAGACGGAGGAGATATGGGGATATATGTATATGTATAGCTGATTCACTTTGTTATAAAGCAGAAACTAACACACCATTGTAAAGCAATTATACTCCAAGAAAGATGTTTAAAAAAAAATTAAATTAAAAAAAAGATTTTACAGAAAAACCAGAACGAAATTTTTGGCCAACCCAGTATTTCCCAAATATCTCCAAATCTCATAAAAGTCATACAAGGAAAGCAATATCATATTCACTTTCCAGATATGAAAACTGAGGTTCTTAAAAAATTAACTGATTTACTCAAGACTAAATATAGTTGCTTGTGCCTGGGAGAGCAGGCATTTAAAGCCAACTCAAGCTAATGCTGAACTTTTCTTATTTCAACCATAGAAGGAAGTGGGGGGGGGGGGTTGGAGGGAAAGGGAAGGTGAGAGTATAGGAGGCAAGGAGAAAAATCTGAAAACTTTCTTTGAACTTGCACGACTTCAGGATTCCACCTCTTTCATACATTAGGACAACAGTTATAAAAAGAAGAAATTATAATTTGTGAGTTTTCAGATAATCAAGTTGTCTGCATGACATGCAAAACACTGATCAGACAAGCCCATGATGAGTGGAAAGAAACACTGTAGGCAGGTGTTTTCAAAAGGCAAATGAGGGTAAGCAGCGTGTGGAAGATACTAATTTTCATGATTGCCGCCTTTGTTATTTTGCTTCATTGTCCCTCACCCTGCTTGGTCTAAAAATACAAAATAGCATGAAAGAAAATTAGTTTTCAGGGCCAGTTATCTTTTGAAAAGCCATGAGAAAAAAAATGAGAATAAAGAATGGACTTTCTAGAAAATGCCCTTTCCCCTTTCAGTCTTCAACTTTACTTCACAGTATGTACATGTGGCTCTACCTTATTTGTCCCACTGACAGACCACTAGTCATGAAATTCAAAGACCAAGAGATAAACTCTCGAAAAGAAGGCAGCTGAGGGAAAAAACAACTTGATTTTTTTGTGTATTCCAAAATGTTTTTCTTCTTATAAAATTTTTTCTGCATGTTTTTTTTTTCCAGTTGGCAATAAATAACTTTTAGGGAAATAAATGTGAGCAGACTTGGTCAAGTGTCTGGGATGAAGAGAAGGCTTTGCCATCTGTGAGGAGTATATTAGAATAGAATCGCTCCAGGAAAAGGTTATTTGTGTTGCCTGCCTTTATGAGATGACATTTAAATAAAAGTACTGTTTCACTTTTAATTGATCCTTGTACATTAAAAGGCATCTCAAAGAGAAGTGTGGTGTGAATAACTGAATCATGGGCTGTTTGTGCAGATGGAGAACCTTGCAGGCTCTGTGTGTGGAGATCCATGGTGACTATAAGCTATTTGAGGAAATTTGTATCCTGGGGCTTCTTATCACACTATCTCACAAAATGTCAACACATTGATGCATAGACATTTTCATAGTCTCTCAAAAACAAGCTTCTGAAATAGTTTCCTATACATACAGTGAGGTTTTACTTATACCTTGATAACCTACAGGCTGAGCTTAATTAGAATGGGTATGGGTGTGGATAGGGGGTGAAGAGGGAGAGGGAGAAGAAGCAGATGAGGGAGAAGGAACTTAAAACTTAGGGCAGCAAAATTTCCTTTGCCTGAAGATGGTGCTGGTCTTGGTTACCCAATTTCGTTGCATATTACCATGTCCGGAATACATGGGCTCTTCAGAAAGAAAACTAGAATTCATTCTCCAGCTGAGAGATATATCTGAAAAATTATGCGATCTGGAACTGCTCAAACTCCAAAATTTTAAATTCTCCTGGGAAGAGTCTCCCACTCCCCCTCTTTAGTAAGTACTATTTTCAGATTTTTAAATCTGACCTATTCACTTGAAACTTTTATTTCTCTCTAGGTTTTCCTTCCTCATCCAGCTTGTAGTCAAACTTCCATATCTCTTGTGTTGATCTAAAGCAAATAGACTACTAGCTATTTCTCCAGCAAAAATGGGTTTTTTGGGGATCAGCTGAGGATTGCAATTTGGGGTCTGTAACCATGGTGAGCCACGGTGCAACTCTCTGCATGACAAGGTAAACAGAGAACTTTTTAATTAAACCAACAATTGTTGAACTTCCAATCTTGTTTTTCCTTTTCTGGTGCCAAAGGTTGGGCTTCTTCAGCCAGTTTTTCTAAGTTATCATTTGGGGAAAGACTCCTTTAGACTATGACAGAGGTGTGGTTGCCCCTAGTTCCTTTAAGGGAGCATTCCTTGCAGAAATGTCAGCAAGGTGATTTCCCTTAGCTCCAGAGAGTCAAGTTTAGAGTGCCCTGGAGTATTAAGAGTAGCTAAGGCGGCAGGTAAAATTATTACACCAATAATTCCTGAACATAGAGGTCATTTTAAGTTTTATTTTTGCTGGAAGTAAGGAAGTCATGTTGCTTCCATGACATTCAAAAATCATTTGCTACTCTGAAAGCATATATATTATCTGTGTAAATATTGGCAGTTTTGTCCTTGGTTAAAGAAAAAGTTTATTTAAGAGCGTGTAATTCAGCCTCTTGGGCTATAGTAACCACAGGTAAAGATGCTGCCTGAACAACATCAAAAGAAGTTGCAGTAGTATCCCCAGCGCTATATTTGCCATTGTTACCTTTTAAATAAGAACCATCAGTGAACCATTAGAAGTCAACCTTACCCAAAGCAATATCCTACAGATTACCAGAGGAGTCAGGTGGTGAACCAACACCATTAAGCAGTCATGAGGGACTTTGTCAGTGATGGAGGGGAGAAGAGTCAGCAGGATTAAGGTTATTACAAAATAAGAGTTATATGAGGAGCAATTAACAAAAGGACTTCACAGGAGGTAAGGCAGCTGACTGAGAAACATTGAGTGTGAGGAGAATTCAGGAGGACTTCTATTGCATGAGGTACAAAATGGTTAAAGGAATCCCACAGCCATTTTCTTGGTGGCCTTAACCAAAAAGGCAGTGGCCATAATGGCTCTAAGGCAAAGGGGGTATCTGCATGCCACAGGGTCCAGTTGCTGTCTATAATACCCTATGAGTCAACGGTAATCCCCATGTTTTGGGGTGAGTACCCCAAGGGCATTCCCTTTGTTTTCATAGGCAAAAAGGAAAAAGGGAATCTGATTTGGGACGCCCATGTTCAGGTAGGTCTATCAAACTTTCCTTTAAGGCCTTGAAGACTCTGTCATCCAGTCCTTCTCATAAAAATGGATTGGGGTTGTTATTGTTGAGTAAAACGTACCAAAGATTTGCCCAGAAGAGAGAAATTTGGAAGGCAATTTCGGTAATAACCAACTAGCATGAGAAAACCTCACAGTTGGCACTTAGTTTTGGATTCCGAGAATCTTAGGACACCGTGAAATCTATCTGGACCTAGGTGAAGTCCTAAATATCGAACCTGGGTTTGGGCAAACTGCAATTTTCCTTTGGCAATCTTAAATCCCTTTAAGGCTGAAAGTTTTAGCAAGCGAATGCTGTCTTCCTGTGAGAAGGCTTGAGAAGCAGAGCAAAGAAGCAAATCATCCACATATTGCAACGAAGTTGAACCTCTAGGGAACCTTATATCATCCAGATCAGCCTTCAGGATTGGTGAGAAAATAAGGAGTCTCAGTAAAAACCTGGACTCATTACTATCCAGGTGAATTGTTTGTTTCTTCCCAAGTGAAGGCAAAAAGGCATAGGGTAGCTTCATCAACTGGAATACCAAGGAATGAAATGCATAAATGAATTGCAGTAAAGAATTTAGTCCCAGAAGGAATGAATGTTAGTAATGTATGAGTGTTAGGAAAAACAGGATGTTGTTTATTGCTTGGAGGTCCTGGACAAAGCCCTTAGGTTTTCTCACTGGTAAAATGGGAGTGTTACAAGGGCTAGTACAAGGGACAATGAGGCCTGAAGCCTTGTAATCTTCTATTATGGGCTTTATGCCTTGGAGGGCTTCTTCACTTAAAGTGTATTGATTAATTCTGGGAAGAGGTTTGGAAGTATCTATCTGAATCTTGATGGGAGGTGCCCTGTGAACTTTGCCAACACCAGCTGGAGATCTTGCCCATAAGGAAAGTGATAGCTTTCAGTGTTTCCAGAATCAGCTCTAATACCATCAGAGACAGAACAAATAAAAGATGTCAAAGGGTCATTTAATTCACCTGGTTAGCTTTTTTGATGATTGCCATCAAGTTCTAGAATTATTTCTCCCTTTTGGGAGAAAAAAAATTCTGGCATGATACTTCTTTAAGAAATCTCAGCCTAATAAATGGATAGAGGGAGGAACTAAAGAGAAAAGGGTATGTATCTCTCAAAGGGCCTAAACAAAAGGAAATAGGTTCAGAGACAGGAACCTCTTCAGGTTCCTTGGAGATCCCCACTATTTGAACTGTTTTAGTACTCTCTGAGGCAGGGGCTGCTTTATAGTAGTGGGATTGAACACTGGGAGTGTGGCTCCAGTGTCAATAAGGACTGGAAGAGATTCATCCCCCATCTGGAAAAATGTTTCTCTGAGCTGATTAAGAGGGAGGCTTGGGAAAGGCCCCCGTAGTTCCTTGGAGCTTTGTCATTGAGAATTGGGAGGACACTGGAAAGGCTGGTTAGAGGTCTGAAGGCACTGAAGCACTTAAATGGATAACCATCTCTTTTCCAGTGCCCTGGCTCTTTGCAATAATAGCAGAAACTAGAAGCATTTTGGTTTCCTTTAGAAGCCTTCGTTTGCTGGAGTTGAAGATTAAGAATTCTGGTTGTCTTGCTTTGAGATGACTTCATCTAGAGTTTGAGAAAGCCGGTTTGCCAGATCAACTAAATCTGGAGTGGACACAGTTTCCCATCCCATCTGCACATAAGGAACGACCTCAGTCTTTAAACATAATCTCCAGAGTCCCTGAAATCCCTCAAAAAATATTTGGAAAACTGGGATCCCATTTCTCAGATGTTATTCTATAGAATAAAAGAATAATTTTCAAACAGCTAATACAGCTCAAACAATTAAATTCAAGCAGCTTAAACTGTTCAAGTATCTCAAACAGCTTGCGACTCAAACAAACAACATGCAGGCTTAATACCAGCCAGTTCTAAAGGAACAGCTTGGTCCTGGAGGAGCCAGGCTGAAGCCTTCTAAGCCAGTTCCCATAGAACAGCCTCTATTCCCAAGTATTGTACAATTTAGGCACAGTTTCAGTGAAGCAATCCCTGTTCCCAAAGGAATGGACCAAAGTCTTATCAGCCAGTTTCAGTTGAAAGAGTCTGATCTCAAAATCAGACCGAAGTGTCAAACTTCGGTACTTGCATGCAGAACAAGGCCTTAATCAGCAAGGACGAAATCTTAAAATAAATCCAGAATAAAACCTAGAGACCTTCAAACACAAAGACGGTGGAGGCTCAGATCGAGGAGAAAAGACATAGCTTCAAGCACCGGGGTCAGCAAGAAAAGTGGTGAGAGAGACAATGAGCTCCATGTGGGTACCTCACTTCTTTGCTCACCAGCCCCAGAGCCTTCAGGGGTCGTCTCTGGTCCTCATATGGGCCACCAAAATGTTGACCTAAAACAGACTGCCAGTTATTTCCCCAGAAAAAAAAAAAGGGGGGGGGTGTTTATTTGGGACCAGCTGAGAATTGCAACCTGGGATCTGCAACCATGGCAAGCCATGTGCAAGTTCCTGCATGGCAAGGGAAGGAGACCCGTTTTACAGAGGGGAAAAGGAAGTCAGGAGACCTGTATTAAACAGGGAGTCCATGGCTTTTCATTGGCCAAGTCCTTGCCAGGAAAGAAGAGGAGTCTTTCTTCTTGTTGGGCTCTGCAATCATTGCAGGATGTGAGTGCTCCCCCCCTTTTGGTCTCCTGACTCCATGTAATTGAGGTTTCTGTTTATTGATTTTTTACACTTGTTATACTCTTCCTCTGAGCTCACAGTTCACCTACCCCAGCACACTTTGCGTAACAACTTTTTAAATAGAAGTAAACCATTTGCAAGAGGGATAATATTTTGCAAATATTAAACTAACTTTAACTTTCTTCTTAAATCTTATTGCCTTGTAGGCTTCTACCCTCCGAGGCCAAATCTTGAGGTTTATGTCCCAGGACAAAACTGTAAGCTTAAATAGCAGACTAGAGAGAAGATTTTCCAAATTCCTTTAGCTTACTGAGTACTAAGCCTTGATAATTGAGTTGTCTCTTCTAAGAACTTTGAGCCTTCCTCCCATGCAAGCTGGACCCTAAGGCTTCCTGTCCTATGGAAAGATGAGGACATCAATTAAGGGAAGAAAAAGAGAACCCTGGTCCAGCCAGCCTGTAGGAAGAAGAGAGACAGAGAAAGGGAAATAGAAGTGGTAGAGGTAGTCAGTCATGTATGTTCCCATTCACCCTTTTCAGATTTCAACCAAGAAAAAATGGAGAGGGCTTCCCTGGTGGCACAGTGGTTAAGAGTCCACCTGCCAATGCAGGGGACACAGGTTCAAGCCATGGTCCGGGAAGATATGCCATGGAGCAACTAAGCCCGTGTGCCACAGCTGCTGAGCCTGCGCTCTGGAACCCGCGAGCCACAACTACTGAGCCCACATGCCACAACTACTGAAGCCCACGTGCCTAGAGCCCATGCTCTGCAACAACAGAAGCCACTGCAATGAGAAGCCCACGCACCGCAATGAAGAGTAGCCCCCGCTCGCCGCAACCAGAGAAAAGCCCGCATGCAGCAATGGAGACCCAGTGCAGCCAGAAACAATAAATAAAAATAAAATAAAATAATAAAATAAATTTTTTTTAAAAAAGGAGAATGTTAGATACATTGAAAAAGATCTTGAGAGCAAAGGATTTTGTCCCATTTCGTGTTTGGACTCATGGAAGACTTTATCTCACACACTATCCATGCCTACTCATCTCCATTCTCCCTACTGGCAAGTGAGGGATCAGCCATGATTGAGAGTCACTGCTTCAGACTCTTATCAAGCCGAGAGAGACTGGGCAATATCACACATGTTGCACACTCAGCCATGAGGGCTACCAGGATGAACAGCAGCCAGGCAGACAAGGAACATCACCACGGAAACAGAGAAACCACAGTATTTGAGGACCACATCTTCCCAGTCGCCAGGAGATCATGCAAGCCACACCACTCCCCACACCCCCAGATGCCATTTTGGAGAGGAGAAGGTGGCGACCAAGATGGCCCTCAGCCTGACTAAACTTTAGACCAGCTTCTCCCCAGCTCTAGACTCTGACCCCCTTTTCTTACAGCATTTACTCCAGTAAATATATCATCGTAAATTCTTTCTCTGCCTCTTTGAGATATATATACATATTTTTCTAATTTTTTTACTTATTTATTTATTTTTGGCTGTGTCGGGTCTTCATTGCTGCGCGCAGGCTTTCTCTAGTTGCGGCTAGCAGGGCCTACTCTTCCTTATGGTGTGCAGGCTTCTCATTGCGGTGACTTCTCTTGTTGTGGAGCATGGGCTCTAGGCATGTGGACTTCAGTAGTTGTGGCACACGGACTTAGTTGCTCCGTGGCATGTGGGATCTTCCCGGACCAGGGATTGAACCCGTGTCCCCTGCACTGGCAGATGGATTATTAACCACTGTGCCACCAGGGAAGTCCCGATATACATTTTTTTTTAAGCCTCTTGCCAGTATTACAACCTAGAAATGTCTTTCTCAAGGATTTGGAGCCATCTCTTTGAAATGTAAGCCTCAAGGGAAATAGCACCCTTATCTTCCAGTTTCTGTGAGCCTAACTTCAGCAGGCACTTTGCTCCAATTTGTAAAACTACATCCTGTCATAAAGACACACAAAGAAGTTTGCTTTTCCTTTGGGTAAAACCAAATGCGAATACACTGATGTCCGGTGCTCTCTCTCCCCCAGGTGCTTAAAAATCCTCCTACTCTTTGTTTCAGCAGAATTGTGTTCAGACTGAGTTCTAACCTCTTTCCTCTATTGCAATAGCCTTAAGTCTTGCTTGCCTGTTTACCTTTGTCCAGTGCAATTTTTGCTTTGACAGTGGAGAGAGAAAAAGGAAAAAAAAAATCTCCAAAACACTAGTGTTTTTTTTTTCCTTAACGATATTGAGAGTTGCCCAAAGGAAATATTAAAAGTTTTTCACATCAAATTAAGATTACCATATTGGAATAAAAGTTTTTATTTTTGCATTTGTTTCATTTTGCTTTCACTTGGTATCCAGCAAGTAAAGCCTGGGAGTATAAACAGAGCAGCTTTATGTGAAATAATCAACATTTTCTCTGCTTATCTGACCATTAGAGTCCACTTTTACCATTTATCTCATTCTCTGTAACAAACTCTCAACATTCTGCCCTGTAACATCGGTGTCTACCAGAATACTGGAAGGTCCTAGAGAACAAGAGCCATATCTTAGCATCCCTTCTCCCACCCTTATCTATCACACATCTCGGCATAAACTAGACACTCACATATTTGTTTAATCCACCCATCAGTTAATACTAATGAGCAAATTCTGTGTCCCCAGCAATGTGCTAACTGCTAAGACTGAAAAGAAATGTGAATCATGGTCCTGATTTTCAGGTACTTAGAAATTAATTGAGAAGACACACAACAGGATGATGGATAAATTACAAAATCCAGGCACTTTTTGACTGAATTATTCAAAAACTAAGGTATTTTGGAAGTTCAGAGAAACAACTAGAATAAGAAGGGGAAATACAAAACTTGAACGGAACTTTTTAAAATTTTGTTTTAAAAACTACTGAACTCTCTCACTTCGTCCCAGCTTACACTTCCCCCCTCCTGTGTCCTCAAGTCCATTCTCTACGTCTGCGTCTTTATTCCTGTCCTGCCCCTAGGATTTTCAGAACCATATTTTTTTCTTTTTAGATTCCATATATATGTATTAGCATACGGTATTTGTTTTTCTCTTTCTGACTTACTTCACTCTGTATGACAGTCTCTTGGTCCATCCACCTCACTACAAATAACTCAGTTTCGTTTCTTTTTATGGCTGAGTAATATCCCATTGTATATATGTGCCACATCTTCTTTATCCATTCATCTCTCGATGGACACTTAGGTTGCTTCCATATCCTGGCGATTGTAAACAGAGCTGCAATGAACATTGTGGTACATGACTCTTTTTGAATTATGGTTTTCTCAGGGTATATGAGTAGTGGGATTGCTGGGTTGTATGGTAGTTCTATTTTTAGTTTTTAAGGAACCACTTCATAGTGGTTGTATGGACATATGTAAATTACCAAATGTAAAATAGATAGCTAGTAGGAAGCAGCTGCATAGCACAGGGAGATCAGCTCGGTGCTTTGTGTCCACAAGAGGGGTGGGATAGGGAGGGTGGGAGGGACAGGCAAGAGGGAGGGGATATGGGGATATATGTATACATACAGCTGATGCACTTTGTTATACAGCAGAAACTAACACACCATTGTAAAGCAATTATACTCCAGTAAAGATGTTTAAAAAAATAAAATAAAAACCACTGAACTTACACAAAAGTAGAAGATACAACAAACCCCCTGGGAACCCATCCACCCGTCACTTAGCTCCAACGACTATCAATATTTTTCCCTATTGTTTCCCTATTGTTTATCCCCCTTTGGAAGGATGGGCAGCATTTAACAGCAGCCCCACCTGGCCCCATGTGATACGAAGTCTTGCTACTTCTGAGACTCTGACTCGCCTGTTGAAACTTCCCTTTTGCTCATTTTGCTTCTGCCATCCTGGCCTCTTTCCTCCAGATGCAACACAGCAAAGTACCCTCATGCCTCAGGGCCTCTGCACTCAGCCTGGGGCTTACCCTCTCCCCTACCCCACCCCTCCCACTACACAGTGTGCCCCCTACTCTGTGTGGCTCTCTGTTCCAACAGAGTCTACTCAGAGAGACCTTTGCCAGTGACATTTAAAACAGCGCCCTCTGTGCCCTTTAACTGAACTTCTGTTTTCCACAACATTTATCGCTACCTGAATGGTGTGTCACACAGTCTCTTTTCCTATCTTGTCACCTGCCTCCCCAACTAGAGTATAAGTTTCATGAAGGCTGGTACCATGTCACAGGACCGAGCAGAGCGCAGGCACTTGACAGATAGATGTTAAATGGATGAAAAAAGAATGAATGCCATTCCCTTTGCTCAAAAAATCTTCCTTGGCTTCTCATCAGGGAGCAGAAGTGTGCCTGGGTGGCCCATGGGCTAAATTCAAGCAATAGAAACGTGTCGCCTGAACTGCACAAAGTTTTAAAAATTTAAATTAGTTGACGGCATTTAGAAATGGAGAGATTTCATACAAAATCTTCTCTAAACAACTTTTTCAAGTGAGAATAAAATAATTCTTTGAATAATTTCTTTAAAATCTTGCAAGATCTTGCACTGCTGGGCTCATAACCTCACATGGCAAAAATGGAGAGTAAGAAGCAACTGTCTCTTCACATAAGGCCCGAGCTTTCTGATGGTCTCCACTTTTCCCGTTGTCTTTTTTTTTTTTTTTTTGAGCCCCACGGCGTGGCTTGTGGGATCTTAGTTCCCTGATCAGGGATCGAACCCGGGCAGAGAAAGCGTGGAGTCCTAATCACTGGATCACCAGGGAATTCCCTTCCCATTGTCTTTTTCTTTTTAATTTTTATTTACTTTATTTATTTACTTATTTTATTTTTTGGCTGCATTGGGTCTTCGTTGCGGTGTGCGGGCTTCTCATTGAGGTGGCTTCTCTTGTTGTGGAACACAGGCTCTAGGTGCGCGGGCTTCAGTAAGTATGGCACACGGGCTTCAGTAGTTGTGGCTTGCGGGCTCTAGAGCACAGGCCCAGTAGTTGTGGCGCATGGGCCCAGTTGCTCCGCGGCATGTGGGATCTTCCCGGACCAGGGACCAAACCCATATCCCCTGCATTGGCAGGCGGATTCTTAACCACTGCGCCTCCAGGGAAGCCCCCCATTGTCTTTTGATGTTTGCAGCTGTGCTTGCCTTTCTCATTCATTTCCAAACCCTGCCTGGATCCTGAGGGCATTCGAGTTCACACATCTAACATCTAGGGTCTTCTTACATTAATCATTTCTGAGAACGGTCTGTACTTTTCAGCTCTGCGACTTTTACCTTACTCCATTTGCCCAGGTGAACAAAGAATCATCTTCTATCTCTGACGCCACAATCACCCATGACTTTGTATCAACCACATGGAGTGGGCACAGGTGCTTCTACTGATCCTCAATTCAGTCTTTCCTCCCCAATTTATCTATTTCTAATTCCAGAAGGCCAGGTCCTAGGTTATTTCATACTTACTGATTTTCTTTTGATAACTGAATAGTAGAACTAAAAATGTAACCACTAGGTAAGGAGATAGCATACTGTTTATATGCTAATCAGAAGTCCTGCCTTCAAACATAGCAGAGAACAATTTCTATGAATCTTTCCAACCTTCTGTAACCTCCCCTCCCCTCCCCTCCCAAATTTTGCATTAAACAATCAGATCAGTGACGTGAGATCAGCCGGGTAGGAATTAACTACCTACCCAGCCGCTCAGGAATGGTGCCTCCCCCTGTTCACCCATAATTTTGACATTGACACTTTAGATGAAATCTTTTCTATCCCGCTTATTCCCCAGGCAGGGAAAGAAAGCTCATCCTTCAGATTTACAACAGAGTATAATAAATTTTCAGGGGAAGGGTTTGTTCTGAAAAAGGGTAATTCATTCCAGATGAGGAAATATTTCTAATAATTTAAATAGAAGTCATCATCCTTTCAGGAAATTAAAGACAAAAGCAATCAGAATGATAAGTGAAATCATTTCACTGGTAAAAATAAATGAATAAATAAATCTAGCACATGAAACAACAAGGTCCTGTGCTCTTATAGCAATGTCATCAACAGCACCTGTAATTGACATAGGATGATTCTGTCACCAAGTCAAGGCAAGGCACTGCAGAGACCAGAGAGAGACAGCCCTGGTGCTAGGTGAGGGGGGATCCGGTGGTCTCGTGGCAAATGGAATAGGTCACTGGCTGCAATGGGCAGTGAAGCTCACAATTAATATAAACGGACATAGGTACAGGCTGACCAAGGAGACACAGACATAGAGACAGAGAGATAAGGAAGAACACACCTCTAAAAATATGAGGTCTGTTTGAACCTCTTCTGAAGGTGTACTAATTGTCTCCCTGATGCCTAAAGACCTCTTGGGATTTTCTGAGTGAGATTTAGGGTCATGTGTCTATTAACAGACCAAAAAACAAACAACAAAAATTATGACAATGAAAATAGGTAAGTATAAGGGTAATCGTCTTCCCTTCCCCGAGATCCTGCCTGGATCCTAAAAATAGGAGCTTCCAGCACTTAAACTCTCTTGAGGAAGTACTGCGAACATACCTGGTGTGCTATTTCCTGTCCATATTGAAGGGGTGACAGATTCACCTAGGGAAACCACTGAGAGGTTGACACCGATGGGTTGGCATTTTTCCTATGGGCAGGCATGCATCAGCAATCGCTGCTCACGTTTAACTCCATCTCTTATGATCTATCTGGTGTTTCTTGTCTTATGGATCAACAAAGCCAGAGCTCTTCAATGCCTCCCGTTGCCCATATAAAACCAGAGCCCCCTCCCCAATTAGAGTCTAATTTCAGCTTCTTGTCTATTACATCCACAACATTAATAGAACCGATAAGTCGGTCCTATTCAGCCCCTTGTGTCTGCTATCAATTGATTCAGAATCCAAAAGAGAGATCTTATTAATTAGACTCTCAAATCCCCAAAGTGTAGAGCTAAATCTCTACTTTCTTCTTCTGGCAAACAACTGAAACACTTCTAGCTTCTTAAGGCCTACTTCCAGTATTCTGATTTCCTCTGACTGTTCCGCAGATGTGAAATCAGATAGGTTAAGCCTCTTATTCATTCATTCATTCATTCAGCCTATGTCAAACCCTGTACTAGATGTTCTTACTCTGGGCGGTCCACAGATGAGCTGCAAGGGCCCATGAATCTCTTAAATGCAGGAGCATATGCAATTTTTTTTCTAGAAAATGGGACAAAAAGTTTCCACTGATTCCAAAAAAATTTCATAACATAAAAGATGTTCTATTGAGACACCTAGACAAGTAAAGACGAAATTGCAATAGGGCAGAGGTTTCCAAACTTGTCTTTTATGTCTGATTAATGTTTTCATGTGCCCCAGGTTAAAAGAAATACTTAACATTTCAATTTATTAAGTAGCTAGGTCCAAGTAACTTAATACAGTGGTCCATGTGATGTCCAACAGCTCTCTGGGTCTAAATTTCAAAATTTTAAAATATCCTGTGAATTTGCTGAAGCAACACCTCAATGAACACATTGTGAAGCTCAGATACAGTGCAACAAACATGATGATAGAAGGAACACCAGGATACTAAAGGCCCTAGGAGAGCCTGCCCTAATCTTGGGTGCGAGGGAAGGCTGCCTGGAGGATGTGTTGTCTAAGGTAAGTGTATGATGCTCAGAATTTAAGGTGCAGATGGGCTTGTGAAGGGGGCAGGTATTTCAGGAGCAGGAATGTATGTGGTCCTGGGGTGGGAAGGGTTTGGTTTGACAGGAGTGACAAGCACAAAGGTGGGAGGTGAGTGAGTGGTGAGAGAGGATGCTGCAGGGTAGGCACAACCCAGTGTACCCCAGACCTTTTAACTGTGCTGAACTATACAAACCTCATCTCTTACTCAAGGTAGGCTTTGCCGTGGTCTATAAAGTGAGGTGACAGTGACATGATCAGATGTGAGCATTAGCAAGCTTTCCCTGGCTGCAAACAAAAAAACAGGTTCAGGGCAGCAAAACTGAAGGCAGCTTAATTTTGTGGACTGTTTATCTCAATGGATAGAAGAATTGATCATGTGAAATCTTTGTATACGCACTTCAGGTAGAAGGAGCTGGCTCTCTGGAAAGTTCCTAATGATTCGCAGAGAAGGGCTTATCTAAAACAGGAGTTTTAAACTGCGCTGGGGGACCCTGGTGCTCTATGGAGGCACCCAAAATGTTGCACAGGTTTAAACTGATGGGTGAGCCTGCTTTACTTGGTGGGGTTTCTAGTTTGCAGAGAGTGCGCCCCTAAAAGTGTCCGTAATGCACGGCTTTCAATCAAGGTGACACTGTTCCTACAGTGCTCCGTCAGGTGGGGAGGTGGTGGAGACTGTGCGCCCCTGTTCTTTGTGACTTATTTTGAAAGTGGGAGGGTGAGGTGTGAAGTTTTGGGAATGAATGAACTAAATAAATCATTTATTCATCTCTCAAAAAAAAAAAAACTAAAACTGATGGTAGCAAGCCTAGTTCATTTCCAAGTACTCCAAGCAAAAAGTAGGAATAAACAGGGCAATGCAGAGAGGAGTTGGGGAAATGTTGAGTACTAACTCTTCTTCCTCTCTGTCTTTAAACAATTCTATCTGCCAAGAATAACATTAAAATACCCCAGGTAGAGACTCACCTCTGCAACAGACCAAGGCCCAAAACTTCCTATATTATTGTGAATTCTTACAACCATGCAAAACAGTATTATTATCCCCATTTTACTGTTTAGGAAACGACTAGCTCTTTCTCCTATTCCTTTCCAGGCCATATTATCATGTTGTGCTTCTTACAAAGCAACCTATTATCATGTTAGCTAATTCTGTTAAGGGATAGGAGCACCCAGTCCACCTGCACGTACCCTTATCCTACATGGGTGCAGAGAATCACGATGCTGGCTTTGTATCGAAATCACCTACTCTTTCTTTTTTTTAAGCATCTTTACTGGAGTATAATTGCTTTACAATGGTGTGTTAGTTTCTGCTGTATGACAAAGTGAATCAGCTACACGTATACATATATCCCCATATCCCCTCCCTCTTGCTTCTCCCTCCCACCCTCCTTATCCCACCCCTCTACATGGTCACAAAGCACCAAGCTGATCTTCCTGTGCTATGCGGCTGCTTCCCACTAGCTATCTATTTTATATTTGATAGTGTATATATGTCCATGCCACTCTCTCACTTCATCCCAGCTTACCCTTCCCCCGCCCGTGTCCTCAAGTCCATTCTCTACGTCTGCGTCTTTATTCCTGTCCTGCCCCTAGGTTCTTCAGAACCTTTTTTTTTCTTAGATTCCATATATATGTGTTAGCATACGGTATTTGTTTTACTCTTTCTGACTTATTTCACTCTGTATGACAGACTCTAGGTCCATCCACCTCACTACAAATAACTCAATTTCATTTCTTTTTATGGCTGAGTAATATTCCATTGTATGTATGTGCCACATCTTCTTGATCCATTCATCTGTCGATGGACACTTAGGTTGCTTCCATGTCCTGGCGATTGTAAATAGAGCTGAAATGAACATTGTGGTACATGACTCTTTTTGAATTATGGTTTTCTCCAGGTATATGCCCAGTAGTGGGATTGCTAGGTCAACTGTTAGTTCTATTTTTAGTTTTTTAAGGAACCTCCATGCTGTTCTCCATAGTGACTGTATCAATTTACATTCCCACCAACAGTGCAAGAGGGTTCCCTTTTCTCCACACCCTCTCCAGCATTTATTGTTTGTAGATTTTTTTGTGATACCTCATTGTAGTTTTGGTTTGCCTTTCTCTAATGATTAGTGATGTTGAGCATCCTTTCATGTGTTTGTTGGCAATCTGTATATCTTCTTCGGAGAAATGTCTATTTAGATCTTTAGCCCATTTTTGGATTGGGTTGTTTGTTTTTTTGTTATCGAGCTGCATGAGCTGCTTGTATATTTTGGAAATTAATCCTTTGTCAGTTACTTGATTTGCAAATATTTTCTCCCATTCTGAGGGCTGTCTTTTCGTCTTGCTTATGGTTTCCTTTGTTGTGCAAAAGCTCATTAGGTCCCATTTGTTTATTTTTGTTTTTATTTCCCTTTCTCTAGGAGGTGGGTCAAAAAGGATCTTGCTGTGATTTATGTCCTAGAGTGTTCTGCCTATGTTTTCCTCTAAGAGTTTGATAGTGTCTGGCCTTACATTTAGGTCTTTAATCCATTTTGAGTTTATTTTTCTGTATGGTGTTAGGAAGTGTTCTACTTTCATTCTTTTACATGTAGCTGTCCAGTTTTCCCAGCACCACTTATGGAAGAGACTGTCTTTTCTCCATTGTATATTCTTGCCTCCTTTATCAAAGAAAAGGTGACCATATGTGCGTGGGTTTATCTCTGGGCTTTCTATCCTGTTCCATTGATCTCTATTTCTGTTTTTGTGCCAGTACCATACTGTCTTGATTACTGTAGCTTTGTGGTATAGTCTGAAGTCTGGGAGCCTGATTGTTCCAGCTCCATCTTTCTTTCTCAAGATTGCTTTGGTTATTCGGGGTCTTTTGTGTTTCCATACAAATTGTAAAATTTCTTGTTCTAGTTCTGTGAAAAATGCCATTGGTAATTTGATAGGAATTGCATTGAACCTGTAGACTGCTTTGGGTAGTAATAGTCATTTTCACAGTACTGATTCTTCCAATCCAGGAGCATGGTATATCTCTCCATCTGTTTATGTTATCTTTGATTTCTTTCATCAGTGTTTTATAGTTTTCTGAGTACAGGTCTTTTGCCTCCTTAGGTAGGTTTATTCCTAGGTATTTTATTCTTTTTGTTGCAATGGTAAATGGGAGTATTTCCTTAATTTCTGTTTCAGATTTTTCATCATTAGTGTATAGGAATGTAAGAGATTTCTGTGCATTAATTTTGTATCCTGCTACTTTACCAAATTCATTGATTAGCTCTAGTAGTTTTCTGGTAGCATCTTTAGGATTCTCTATGTATAGTATCATGTCATCTGCAAACAGTGACAGCTTTACTTCTTCTTTTCCCATTTGGATTCCTTTTATTTCTTTATCTTCTCTGATTGCTGTGGCTAAAACTTCCAAAACTATGTTGAATAATAGTGGTGAGACTGGGCAACCTTGTCTTGTTCCTGATCTTAGTGGAAATGGTTTCAGTTTTTCACTATTGAGAACGATGTTGGCTGTGGGTTTGTCATATATGATAGCCTTTATTATGTTGAGGTAGATTCCCTCTATGCTTACTTTCTGAAGAGTTTTTATCATAAATGGGTGTTGAATCTTGTCAGTACCTTTTTGTGCATCTACTGAGATGATCATATGGTTTTTATCCTTTAATTTGTTAATACGGTGTATCACACTGATTGATTTGTGTATATTGAGGAATCCTTCCATTGCTGGGATAAACCCCGCTTGATCATGGTGTATGATCCTTTTAATGTGCTGTTGGATTCTGTTTGCTAGTATTTTCTTGAGGATCTATGTTCATCAGTGATATTGGCCTGTAGTTTTCTTTTTTGTGACATCTTTGTCTGGTTTTGGTATCAGGGTGATGGTGGCCTCATAGAATGAGTTTGGGAGTGTTCTTCCCTCTGCTATATTTTGGAAGAGTTTGAGAAGGATAGGTGTTAGCTCTTCTCTAAATGTTTGATAGAATTCACCTGTGAAGCCATCTGGTCCTGGGCTTTTGTTTGTTGGAAGATTTTTAATCACAGTTTCAATTTCACTGCTTGTGAATGGTCTGTTTATATATTCTATTTCTGCCTGGTTCAGTCTCAGAAAGTTGTGCATTTCTAAGAATTTGTCCATTTCTTCCAGGTTGTCCATTTTATTGGCATATAGTTGCTTGTAGTAATGCCTCATGATCCTTTGTATTTCTGCAGTGTCAGTTGTTACTTCTCCTTTTTCATTTCTAATTCTACTGATTTGAGTCTTCTTCCTTTTTTTCTTATGAGTCTGGCTAGTGGTTTATTAATTATGTTTATCTTCTCAATGTACTAACTTTTAGTTTTATTGATCTTTGTTAGCATTTCCTTCATTTCTTTTTCATTTATTTCTAACCTAATCTTTATGATTTCTTTCCTTCGGCTAACTTTGGGTTTTTTTGTTCTTCTTTCTCAAATTGCTTTAGGTGTAAGTTTAGTTTGTTTATTTGAGATTTTTCTTGTTTCTTGAGGTAGGCTTGTATTGCTATAAACTTCCCTCTTAGAACTGCTTTTGCTGCATCCCATAGTTTTCAGGTAGTTGTGTTTTCATTGTCATTTGTTTCGAGGTATTTTTTGATTCCTTATTTGATTTCTTCAATGATCACTTGGTTATTTAGTAGTGTATTGTTTAGCCTCCATGTGTTTGTATTTTTTACAGATTTTTTCCTGTAATCGATATCTAGTCTTATAGTGCTGTGGTCGGAAAAGATACTTGATACGATTTCAATTTTCTTAAATTTACCAAGGCTTGATTTGTGACCCAAGATATGGTCTATCCTGGAGAATGTCCCATGAGCACTTGAGAAGAAAGTGTATTCTGTTCTTTTTGGATGGAATGTCCCATAAATATCAATTAAGTCCATCTTGTTTAATGTGTCATTTAAAGCTTGTGTTTTCATTTTTTTTCATCATTTTGGTTGATCTGTCCATTGGTGAAAGTGCGGTGTTAAAGTTCACTACTATTATTGTGTTACTGTCAATTTCCCCTTTTATGGCTGTTAGCATTTGCCTTATGCATTGATGTGCTCCCATGTTGGGTTCATAAATATTTACAATTGTTATATCTTCTTCTTGGATTGATCCCTTGATCATTATGTAGTGTCCTTCTTTGTCTCTTGTAATAGTCTTTGTTTTAAAGTCTATTTTCTCTGATATGAGCATTGCTACTCCAGCTTTCTTTTGATTTCCATTTGCATGGAATATCTTTTTCCATCCCCTCATGTTCAGTCTGTATGTATCCCTAGGTCTGAAGTGGGTCTCTTGTAGACAGCATATATTATGGGTCTTGTTTTTGTATCCATTCAGCCAGTCTATGTCTTTTGGTTGGAGCATTTAATCCATTTACATTTAAGGTAGTTATCAATATGTATGTTCCTATTACCATTTTCTTAATTGTTTTGGGTTTGTTTTTGTAGGTCTTTTCCTTCTCTTGTGTTTCCTGCCTAGAGAAGTTCCTTTAGCATTTGTTGTAAAGCTGGTTTGGTGGTGCTGAATTCTCTTAGCTTTTGCTTATCTGTAAAGGTTTTAATTCTCCGTCCAATCTGAATGAGATCCTTGCTGGGTAATCTTGGTTGTAGGTTTTCCCTTTCAGCACTTTAAATATGTCCTGCCACTCCCTTCGGGCTTGCAGAGTTTCTGCTGAAAAATCAGTTGTTAACCTTATGGGAATTCCCTTGTATATTATTTGTTGCTTTTCCCTTGCTGCTTTTAATATTTTTTCTTTGTATTTAATTTTTGATAGTTTGATTAATATTTGTCTTGGTGTGTTTCTCCTTGGATTTATCCTGTATGGGACTCTCTGGGCTTCCTGGACTTGATTAACCATTTCCTTTCCCATATTAGGGAAGTTTGCAACTATAATCTCTTCAAATATTTTCTCAGTCCCTCTCTTTTTCTCTTCTTCTTCTGGGACCCCTATAATTCAAATGTTGGTGTGTTTAATGTTGTCCCAGTGGTCTCTGAGACTATCCTCAATTCTTTTCATTCTTTTTTCTTTATTCTGCTCTGCAGTAGTTATTTCCACTATTTTATCTTCCAGGTCACTTATCCATGCTTCTGCCTCAGTTATTCTGCTATTGATTCCTTCTAGAGAATTTTTAATTTCATTTATTGTGTTGTTCATCACTGTTTGCTCTTTAGTTCTTCTAGATCCTTGTTAAATGTTTCTTGTATTTTCTCCATTCTGTTTCCGAGATTTTGGATCATCTTTACTATCATTACTCTGAATTCTTTTTCAGGTAGGTTGCCTATTTCTTCCTTATTTGTGGTCTTGTAGGTTTTTACCTTGCTCTTTCTTCTGTAACATATTTTTTTGTCTTTTTTTTGTTTGTTTTTTGTTTTTGATAGGTTGTGCTGTATTTCTGTCTTACTGGTTGTTTGGCTTGAGAGGGCCAGTACTGGAGTTTGCAGGCAGTTGGATAGAGCTGGGTCTTGGTGCTGAGATGAGGATCTCCGGGAGGTGTCACTCCAATTGATATTCCTTGGGGTCTGAGGTTCTCTGTTAGTCCAGCGGTTGGGACTCAGAGCTCCCAGCACAGGAATTCACGCCTGACCTCTGGCCTGGGAACCAAGATCCCACAAGCTTCATGGCTCGGTTAAAAAAAAGAAAGAAAAAAAAAAGAAAGAAAGAAAAAAAGGAGCAGTACTATATCAAAGAATAAAAAATAAAATAGAATTAGAAAGATAAAAATTATATTAGGAAAAATAAAACTATAATTGAAACAACCACTCGCTGGGGGTTCCTCTCATCCCCTTAGGTGTCTGTGGTCCCCCCCCGTGCCTGGTAGGTGCCCTAGTTGTGAGGAGACGCGAATTCTGCATCCTCCTAGTATGCCGTCTTGACTCCACCCTGGTTACACTTAAATGCAACAGAGGGTTTCATCCAGCAGCCCAAGATGTCACCAAGCTACACGTGAGCTTCTATGTCTTAGTCTCCATCAGTCGCACTTCTTCCTGCTCCCATTTCTTCCTGCTGCTCAGAGAGCACATAGCCCTCTTTGTCTTTTTGAAGAACGATTTTGAGATCCCTCCAGCTCCTTCTTGACTTTCTAAGCAAATCTGATCCTTGGAAACAGAGAATACCTAGAAAGGACCTTTTTCATTATCTGCCTAGCTTCTGGGTCCACAACAAATTTATTAATTTATTTATATCCATTGAAAAATATGGCATATTTTTTATTGTAATAAGAGCTTCCAAACTCTCTTTATTATTTTATTAATAAAGTCTACCACACTTCTATGGTTAGACTTAGAGCTTGGCTCTCTGAAAACCAAAGCTAAGGATAGAGATACTGTCAGTAAGAAATCCAGAGTCAGTTTTAAATAACACAACAGGGAATAACCCAAGTTTATGAATAAGCCACATTCACCCAAACTTAGCCTAGAGCCTCCTTTGTGTTCCTTGGTCTAGAGTGCAAAATGGAATTTAGACTGCCTCCTTCGACCTGGCAGGAAAAACTGAAATCTTGAGCCTCATGAGTGCTCTGTAAGGTGTGCAGAACTTAGATCCCATGAAAGTTAAAGCTCCTGCCTATCAACCCGGCTGAAAAATACTGTTGATGCAGTACATGCTGATTGTTTAACCAACACATGAAGGATCTAATCCCATCCCAGCCTTCTTTATTAGCAAGCCAAACTGAAGCAGGCCAAACTTTAAAACCTAAACTCACTTGCCCTGGCCACACAAGTTAAAAGCCCATCTCACCAACATCCAACTCCATCCACAATTGTAGTAACTAGCAGCATCGCACAATACAGACACCTGCAGATGCCAAACTGGACACAATAAAAACATGGCCTGACCCATTCCAAAGTCTCAATCTCTGTGAGTGTTACTTTTCTGCCCAAGTTCAACTCCTTGTTTATTTCTCAAGATCCTCAGCCCATGTACCAGATGTTGGGATCTGGGGAGGCTCACTTAAGGACACCTCTGTTCACCATCTCCCTACAAAGGTTGACCCTGCCCCCTGAAATTTAGACAACTTAGAGGAGCAGAGCAGAATGTGTGCTTTCTGCAGCTGGACACATCACAACAAGAAAGGGCAGAGGAAAGGACCGAGCCGGGGGTCACAGTCAGATTCTACCCTCAAACTCTAGAATTGGAAAACTCAAATCTCTTGCCCTGGGTAGGGCAGAGTAAGGGATGTTAAGGAAAATATCTCTCTTTGTGGAAAATAAAAGTGGGTAATAAGTACTCTTCCAACTTTGATCATGAATATAGGACCCAACCTGAACTATTTAGTGTTTTTTTCCTAGGAACAGAGAAAGCAGAGAGTTGGTTTCATACAAGATTTTGACTTCCTTAGGAACCATGAATCCAGGGAGAGGTTGGTTTTAGCTGCCATATTTTAGTTATGAGAGCTATGTGATAGAAAAATAAATACAGGTTGATGGTCATATTACCAAAACAATATAAAAGTGATGCTCAAGGGTGACTTAACAACAGCAAAACCATGTGAAATTTGGGATGCTGTGAAATGAATAGCAGTTAATGATTATTTCCACTGTTAGGAATTATTTATGACATTTGAAATAATAAAAATTTAATGATTGTAATAATGTAATAAACATAAGAATTTAAAGATAATTCTTATAATATTAAAGATAATTCAATAATATTGAACTTGGAATTTATTTTATATTAATAAATAAATGAGTAAACAGATTAGAGTAGATGGGAGTCTGCATTTATGAGTGTACTGATGGAAATTTTCTGCCAAAGAATTTAAACAGGATTGTTTTTCTAAGGACATTTCCTCATAGAAAGGTTTTTGTAGGTTACCAAATATCCTGAGAACTACAAAACGTTGCTTGACACAGATCCCTGGCCAAAAGAACATCAACTGATAACCTCAAGAGATTCTAGCAAAACTAAGATAGATGTAAAACATCAACAGAGAAAGCAGACCTTCAAGTCACTCTAGTCCTGCATAAACAGAACCCACATGGGCATTCCACCAAAACCACAAGTGTCTCTCATTCTCTTCTTACTAAGTCTGGTCCCTCAGGTAAGGTCTCCAGCCAGTGCTAACTCTGGTGACTCACAACTAAACCATGTACCTGTCTGTAGTTGGTGATGAGATTTTGTGACAATTCTATTAAAAGTAGGAATTTCCCGTCACACTGCAAAACACTATATTGTTTAATTTGACAGAATGTCTTCTTGACAGGCAGCTGTCACTGATTTTTGAGCTATCCTTCTGGAATACTTACCAGAACAATAAAAGGAAAGAAGAAATACTTCTTATCTGGACATCACATTTTCTCTAGTGGAAACTTTCTTACTAGATAGCATAGAAACATCCTTGTAATTAAAAAGCTTTGAGAAGCTAAAATATGTGTTGGCCATGAGAAAGGGCTGTTATGGACAACAGGGGCATCAGGACACAGTTTACGATGTTAAATTGTGTAGCTGTGTTCTGCCCTGGTTTAAGTGCAGGTTAGGATTAAGCCAATGTAGTTTTTCCAACAAAAAGTAATTTTCCAAGCCCTATGTTTACGTTGCCCATTCCCTTGTTATTTAATCTTACAGAAAACCTAATAAGAATGTCCTTTGAAGGGTAAAGGAAGAAAACCAAACATTCCTTTTGGTACTTACCTAAAAACATATATATATATATTTTTATAAATTTATATTTATATATTTACATATATATGTATTTCCTCAGCAAACATTCTATGAAGTTATCAATATTCTTCCTTCCAAATTCTCAATGTCCTTCACTGTGTCTTTTTCTACAGTCCATCTGGGAAAAGAGTCACCTCTTTTCAAATAAGAACAAAAATAAGAACTTAAAAATTTGAGGAGCTTGGGGGATGGATGAAAATGGCCTTCCTTTCTATTCATTTAATGGCCCAAATCTGCACATCAGAACACTCTCCTTTCCCAGCACAGAAGCAGTCTCTTTAAAAATAATGTCAATTGAGACAAGTATATTATAAAACAAAGAAAAAAAGAGAAGGAAAACAAAACAAATCACCGCTTCACTGCTTTCCTTACCCTAGAATATCTCCCTCCCGTTCACCTTTCTATTTTTGGGCAAATCAAGCATCTGCTTTGCTGGGTCTTCACTAGCAGTAAGCTGACAACTGAAGATTTTCTGCTGCCTGGCAAGCCTTCACATGGAGTGACGGGCGCTCCTCATCTGCCCACCCCTCCCCACGCCCTCTCTTACTACCAGGCTGAGTGTCCTTTCCATCTTCCCCATTCCCAGCACTCCCAGCTTTGGCTGCCAGGCCCAGAGGATAACATACAGCCCAGGGGCTCTAGGGGCTCCCTGGGGAGTTCAGGCTTAGCACCTAGCTAATCTCCAGTCCTGCCAGATCTCTCAGAGTAGCTACAAAATGGATTAAATACTTTCGAGGTCTGGTCTGGAAGTCTATCCACCAGTTATAGCCTTCCTTTCCTAAAAGAAACAGGAGGTATGCCCTTGAATTCTCACAAAGATTTTCCACCCTCACTCTGGATGCACATATCTACAAGTCATAGGACATTCTTCCTGAGGTCTGCTATTGATCTGCCTGGATCCCTCCTGTCAAATATTCCCCATTGGTCAAAGTTTTCACCATGAGGAATTAACTTTCCCCTACTTAGAGTTTGCAATATCCAGCCCTTTCTCTTTGTTCTTCTCTCACAAAGTTAGATCCCACTCCCTGAAGTAGGGTTAAATATGAGTTTGGAGGTGGCCAGGTCTGTAGCTACCAAACAGGTGTCAGAGAATTTGTGTATTTATGCTGGTGAAAATATTATATCTAGGGAAGAAAATATAATTCAAGCCACCAGTTAATTAAACTTGGAATAATTCATTGCTAATCCCACATCTTCTGCACAGGTCAAACAAGTGGATAAAATGAAAATGTGATGGTATTCACCACCCTTCCGCCTTCCTGCCATGTCTTTGCAATTTTAGTACGGGAGGGTGGAGAGAGGAGACTTTCTTTCCACTCTTGCTACCACAGTATCCTAAACTCCACCCTTTAAGGAGCTAAAATAGGAGCATAATTATTTACTGTACACCCAGGAACTGGAGAAATAACCACAGGATGGTTTGATGGATCCATTCAGTCTACTCTAGGATGCATCTCACCTTACAGATGAGAAAACTGAGTGAAGTAACTAAGTGCAAAGTGCCCCCCAGGACAGTGCTATTAAAAACCACCCCAAAGTGATTTCTGTAATGGAAACTAGCCATTCTGTCAAAGTAGCTATGGACTCTGCTGTTTCTGACTGTTTCAAGGTCTTTGTCCTGTCCCTAATAAATACATTCTCTTCACAACTGGGGCTCGTAGAAACAAGAATAGTTCAGAACAGAATATCCCTATCGTTTATGATGTACTGGAAAAACAATTTCACATTGTCACTAAAGTCACCTGTGATTTGTTTAGACTGCATCACTTCAGCGCTTCTGAAGTTCATGCATTCTTCTTTGTCACTTCTCCACTCCAACACATAGTCATTCCAGTCATCATGGGGGCAAATGAATGTGATCTACCTTCTCCCATGATCTTGGTACAACTAATACATCATCAGACTTTGGAAGTCTTGATGGCGCATGTCAAAGCTTAGATTAAGCCTGTTCCTAGAGCTGAATGCCATTTTAAGCTTATGAGAAGGCAACATATTCTGTTCTTTATCTTGGTGTGCTTTAGGCATTTTGCAGAGCCCTTTTCTTTTACGGGCCCGAGTCATCTTTATAACTTCCATCAAATGTTATTACTATTTGTCCGTAGATTTCTGGATCCATATCAAATTTTCACCCCAGTAAATCCGTCCTAACAAAATGGATGAGAGGCTGAAAAGGCAAGAGCCACAGCCAACCCCCAAAATTCATGCCTTGAGCAAAACACAGTTCCTGAGGCTTAATAGAGATGTCACAATGATTCAGTCTCTTGCTCCTTGCCTGGAGCTGCCCAGCTCCCAACCAAGCCCTGGTACCATGTGACCCTGACTTTGTGAGTCTCTTCTCTGACCTAGAAGTTGGAGAGTTTAGCTCAGTCTTTATTAAAGCCATACTCACCAGCTCCTTATATCCCAGGAATAACAAGTTTCTGAAGATGCCAGAGATCAAGTTTGTTATTTTTTGTTTATTTTGTTATCTTAGTTGTTCTCAAAATAGCTTAACTCACTTTACAACCTTTTAAGTATCTTTAAGTGTCCCATGTACATAAAGGATAGCAGTAGAAATATGAAGTGAAGTGGAAAAACATCAGAGAGTCACAATTAGTAATTAGGCATAGTTCCCAGCAGGTATAAACTTCAGGACAAAGAGAAACATCAGTGTATGGCTCCACAATCTTGTGATGAACCATTGGAATTTTTGGCACTTTTGTTTTATGCCTTATGCTATTTCTTTGCTGTTACTCCCTCTACAATCCTCCTGCCAATGGAAAAAGTTCTAAGAGTTACCCTTGGCCAAACTTTAACGTGTGTGTAACTGACCTGGGGATCTTGTTAGAAAGTAGCATCTCACTCGGTAATGCCGGTGGGGCCCGAGATGCTGCACAAGGTGCCAGGCGATGCTGACGTTGCCGGCCCACAGACCTCAGGTCACCCCTTGAACAGTGAGGCAGATGACAAGCTCCTGGAGAGAGGGAAGAAGGCTTACCACCACTGCACCCACTTCCCCGATCACCCCTGACCCCAGACCCCCATACCAACAAATCACTCACTTAGGATTTGTTAACCCAACAATCAAGGACAGGCAAGGCTCATCACCCTCTCCTGTCATGATCACGTCCCATTCCCAAGCCCCATGACCGAGTGACTTATTGGGTCTGTGCAGCAGGACATCAAGCCCTCCCAATTTGGCCCCTGTATCTCTCTCATATGTGCCCCCTCCTTCGCCTCTATATGACCGATCTAAGTTTCTCTAGCCTGTCTTCCCTCTAATCCATCCTTTCTATTTCCCGTCACATCTTACTGAAAAACCCGAATGAACTTTTTGGCCAATTCAGTGTTTCTGCCAGAATGATCATCCAAAAGCAGGGTTCTCATTGCCTTGAGAAAAAATCCAACCCCCCAGCCTGGTAGAATACAAGCCCCCTTCACCTTCTGGCTGCTGTTCAAACTGTCAGGCTAATATCACAACTCTTCCACACGTAAACCCTGGGTGCCTGCCATGCAACGGAGGGAGGGCCAGGCTCCCAGAAGAGACCATGTTCTTTCACCTCCCTGCCTTGAACATGCCTTAATCTCTCTCTAGAAGATTCTTCTCCTCGCCTATCCCTTCTCTTTAGGTGAAACTCTTCCCTCAAAACCCAGTTCAAATGTCATCTGCTCTCTGAGGCTTTTCGGAATTCCCTTCTCTCAGGCAGCCTTCTGTCCTCTGCTGTATGCCTGACCCCTTTATGTTCTCTAAGCACACATTTTGCAATGTTTCCTTAGATGCCTTTACCTAGCTGTTTCTCTCACTAAAACTGAGGGTTCCTTGAGACAAAACTGTGTCCTTTTTTCATTGAAGTATAGTTCATTTACAATGTTGCATTAGTTTCAGGGGTACAACACAGTGATTTGATATTTTTATAGATTATATTCCATTTAAAGTTATTATAAAATATTGGCTATATTCCTTGTGCTGTATGTTACACCCTTGTATCTTATCTATTTTAAACCTAGTAGTTTTTGTCTCTTAATCCCCTTTCCCTATCTTGCCCATCCCCCTGCCCCTCTCCCCACTGGTAACCACTAGTTAAACGGGATCTTATTCGTCTTCCCGCTCCTGCCTCCACTAATGTGTAGAACAGTGCCTGATACCTAAGGGCTGCTCAGTAAAGTTTTGCTGCATAAATAAATGGGGAGTAACACAGCTGTAGAAATACATCCCAACGACTTGCATGCCTGGGTGCTCACGGCCCTAGGGAAACCTGCTTCCCCACCACAGATTTCTCTCACAGCACTTTGCCTGACCTCCAGTATGAGAAGACCTCCAGTACCTGGAAGGGGAAGAAGTATAAAGAGTAGACGGGGCCCCAGAAGCCCCAGTCTTGGCCTGACTATTTGGGCCTTGCCTATAAATGTCAGAGAGGAGCAATTTTAAAGATGTCATGCCAAAATTTCTTTCAGGAGATTAAATCTGGTAATAAACAAGCAAACAAATTTAAAGCTTAAAAGGTAAAGATCTCTTTTGTTTTTGTTCTTCTTCTTTTTTTTGTCTTGGCTAAGCACGATGTTTGAAATATTCACATGGAACGTGGGAGGCATTTCACAGGACTTATTTACGACTAACGAGTATGCACTCCTCTGGGAAAAGCACGATGCATGTGGAGCGGGTTCAGTGCCTCTGAAACCTTCATTTATTAGCTGGGGATCAACTCCCACCCTCCTGATGGAGCCTCCTCCTATCTTCAGGCTCAGAGACTGGAGTGTGTGCCGGGTACACAACCACAGCTGCTTCCTCTTCAGGTCCGCCATGAATTCCAAATGCCCGGTGGGATTTCTTCCCCTGCAGGACTTATGCTGGGTGAGAAAATTTGCCTGGACTAGTCCTGGCACTTGCTTGGCTGTTCCTATTTGCCCTCCTCCTCCCATAAGCCAAACAAAAAACACATTTTCTGAAATAGACAGCATCGAAGGCATTTCTTTTCAATGCTGTTCAATTGCATTTCTTTTTTCTTCCCACCGATCAAGTGATGAAGGAACGGGAGACAACTCCGGGGTGCTCCACTGAGCCTCTTCATTTTGCCGATGAAGAAACTGAGACCTAGTGAAAGGGAGGGGCTGAGGCAACTCTACGTGGTGACAGAGGTGGAACCAGAATCCCTGAGTGCTGGGCTAGTTCCGTCTCTAGTCACAGTATCTGACTATTAACTGTACTTTTTATTAAATTTCATGGATGTTGGAGTGAAAAGACCTGTGGTCCTGCCAATTTTTAGTTCTTCTTGATAAGATACTGAGCCCAGTATTGTCACCGATAAAACAGGTAAACAATAATTACTACTCCCACAAGGTTACTGCGAGAAACAAATGCATTATGATTAAAGAAGTGCTTTGTAAAGACTAAGACATGTTACAAACATTAATTACTGTTACCTCTTTCTAACAATCAGTTTGTCAAATTTTTTGCTATGGAATTTAATAGAATTTTGTGCCACCTACAGAATGAAGACAGACTGATTTTAAAAGTATTTACAATTCTAAAAGAACACATGTGAACTGCATAAGGTGAAGGGATTTCTTTGAGCTGTAAATTTGTCTTTAGTATTTCTTTTTTGCTACTGGCCATGTCCCAACACACCTCTTAATCAGTTTCAAGTATGTCAGTCTTGAGTATGTCAAATTTGTTTTGAGAATTAGCCAGGATGTTCCAGCCGCTGGCCCTCATCCTTTCTCCTCGGTCATTTTTTGCCTTTGGGACATCTAATGCCAAGCAGAGGTTAGGACAATCAGAGTAATGACTCAGGGGACTTCTTCACCAGGTTTCCTTGAAGATTCAACAATTCAACAGAAACTTAAGTACCAACTGTAATAACGATAACTAACACTTGCATAGACCCCACCACTAACAAAGCCATACCCACACAATCTACAGAGGAAGGGAACTTCTTTCCCCATTTGATAGAGGAGGCTCACTGATGTAAAATAACTTTTTCAGGTGCCCTAGTGGCAAGTTCTGATACTAAATGCAGTGTATTTCCTATTCAGCACACTATTGCCTTGGTTACTCCCAAGGTTTAAAAAGAGTGTATCTTCCCAAAGGAGTATCCAACGTGTGGGTACAAATAAGGGTGGGGAGAAGAAGTTCTGAGACTTCTTGAGTCGTTATTTAAATTCGGCGAAAATCCTTATATGGTGTGTATTTATTATCGTAGGCTGTTAGCATTGTTAGTGAAGCTCAACAAGAGGCAAATGAAAGATGTTAAGGACAGTTTGCCATAACGGTTGGTTTTGCATGGATATACACCCCTCTCCCTGTCGGTGATGTGACAGCACGAAGGAAGGAGGGAAAGTGTCCATGGGGACAGGCTCCAAGTCAGAAGCTGAGGGTGGGAAGCAAGGAGCATTCTGTCCGGGAAAGCCTATGAGTTTCGCCCTACTTGCCAGATGCAAACAGAGAGAACTGTGAGGTTTAGATGCATTTAGCGTTCATGCTTGCCAGCTGCTGCCCACATGGGGTTCAGATCCAATCTCCAGCAACAGCTTTGCTTTCCTGTCTCACTGCACCCATGTACCCTGGGGTTGGCGGTTCAGATCCAATCTCCAGCAACAGCTTTGCTTTCCTGTCTCACTGCACTCATGTACCCTGGGGTCGGCAGAGCCAAAGCTTTCATGATGTTTTATTGCTTCGACATCTGGTACAAGGAGAACTGTTTCCCTGGGCTACTTGAAAACTCACAAAACATGATTTGGCTGACCTCAAGTGTTCGGCGCTCAAGTGTAGCAATGATGTTTAGTACGAGAAGTTGACAGGTTGTCAGAAACACCTCGACTCAGACACTGCACCTCACAGCCACCTGGTTCTTGGAGCTGCTAGCAGCCGCCGTTTCCTCTTCCTGGGCCCGTTCCCTCCAGGGTGCTCACAGAAGCCACCCAAAGGCCGAAAATGACTAGGAAGCCTCATTGGGTACTACACGCCTCTGCGGCCAGTTAGGGTCTGTATCAAGGTGACTTGACTGTCCCCCAGGCCCCAGATGCACTTGCCTGGGCCTCCTTTAATGAATATCCTCTAGTTTGACCCAAACACAAAATCACTGACTCTTGAGCTCTCCCTGATCTTTTCAGGCCTTCCAGGGTGCTGAAGATTTCTCTACCCTGTGTGGGAGGACCAGGCCTGGCTACATCATTTGTGGAGCCCAGTGCAAAGTGAAAATGCAGGAACCTTATTCCAAAAGCAGGAGAAAACATGCTTTAAAAGTGCTTATATACAAACTTTGTCTTTCTTCCATGGCTTCTCTCTTCACTCGTCATAGAATTTTTTAAAATTTAGTATTTAATATTATTATAAATTTAAAACATTTTAAATTTTAATTTATAGCCTGAATTTGACCATTCATCTTGATATTGTGCAACGCCAGTTTTAAATGAAAATACAAGAGCACTTACTTCATATGCAGCATCACCAAAATTACACGATTTGTATATCAGAACTGGTACAAGCATATGTATGTTTTTCTAACCAGAAGAGTGGGAAAAACTGCACAAAACAAAATCACCGGGCTTCCCTGGTGGCACAGTGGTTGAGAATCTGCCTGCTAATGCAGGGGACACGGGTTCGAGCCCTGGTCTGGGAAGATCCCACATGCCACGGAGCAACTGGGCCTGTGAGCCACAACTACTGAGCCTGCGCGTCTGGAGCCTGTGCTCCGCAACAAGAGAGGCTGCGATAGTGAAGAGGCCCGTGCACCGCGATGAAGAGTGGTCCCCACTTGCCGCAACTAGAGGAAGCCCTCGCACAGAAACAAAGACCCAACACAGCCAAAAATAAATATTAAATAAATAAATAAAATATTTTAAAAAAAACCTAGTATTTAAAAAAAAAAACAAAAACAAAAAAAACAAAATCACCTGTTTTTCTTTCACTTGTTTATATATGCATATATGATCTAACTATCTTTTTGGCTTGCTGATGAGAAAGGAAGGAGCGAAATGAGAAGAAACTCTGGGTTACCCCATCTTTCCCTTTCCTTCTATGCCATCATTTCAGCATAAGTGGTTGGCTAATGCAGGGAGGTACAGGAGTGGGAAAGAAGGTGATAGAGATCCTTGGTCTTTGTGTTTCTTAGGACGCTACTGCCTTCTTTCTGTGCTTGAAGCAAGTTCTGGTTAGAATGGAAAGCATGGATTATCAGGATTGTCACCATCTCCTCTCAATCCATCCTAGATGTAACACGCTTACCTTGTCCCCGCCTTGAGTCTCACTGATCTCCCATGCACCGTCTAATCATGGGTACCCTGTGCTGATAGCACCCTGTACTCATGGGCACCCTGGGCTCGTAGAATCCTGTGTTCGTGGGCACCCTCTGCTCATTGTATCCTGTGCTCACAGGGTGCCCTGTGCTCAAGGGCATCCAGTGTTTTGGCATCCTGTGCTAATGGACACCCTGTTTTCAGAGACACCCTGTGCCCACAGGCATCTTGTGCTCACAGGCCATGGTGAGTGCTATAAGCAAGTGAGGAGGGAAATGACTGACCACAAGCATATTTCACATATCTCCTTCCTCTGCATCTTTCATCGCCCCATTGTACTAAATGTATAAAGATGTAATTATCAAGAATTTCAAGATAGCAACAGCAGAAGGTTAAACCCAGTTTGGGGCTCTCTTGATCACAGGTCCCTTTTAAGCACTATTCCTCAAGGGACTGCACAGGTCACAGGCCCACGAAGCCAGACTGAGGCCCAGTCTTGTTGGTTTTTGTCCTCCTGCTGGTTAACTCTCACTGTAACGAGCCCTGGGATTCTTGACACCTTTTCTTACCATCTCCCAGATTTAACCCACCTGATGTCATGGAACTCTGAGTGGTGCAGGTATGTTAGGGCCCTCGCTCCTGCAGTCTCCTAATAGTCTCCTGTCCTGCCCCCTCTTGCTGACCTCCAGCCACTACTAGTGTTGCAAGGGAATCAAAAACAGGCAGCTTCTAGGAAACCACTTGGCAAACGCATCCCTGTGTTTGCATATTTTGGTGTGCCACCTGCAGTGTAATTCCTGAAAACAGCCAAGATAAAATATAATCACTGTCTGTGTAATGATTTACTAAAGTAACACAAGCTATGATTGTTAACATTTTCCTAGAGCAATAGGTGGTCTATGAAGCATCACTGAGGCAAAGTCAGGTTTAAATCTAGAATATGCCCTAACCATTATAAATCAGACAGAAGAGTTCAAGTTTCAGCTCTACCACTAATGATACAAATAGCTTAGCTTCCAGGAGCCTTGGTTTTCTCCTCCATAAAATGGATAATTCATCTCACAGTATTGTTTTGAGTCTAAGGTGGTAATGACTGTAAAAGGACTTTGCAAACTCTAAAATGCTATACAATTTGTAAGATGACACTATGATGTGAATTGTAACTTAAGTCTGGAAATAAAAAAAAATCTTTAACATTAAATTGAAAAGTGAGTACTCTACCCCCAAAAGTACAAGGTTCAGAGAACATAGGAAAAGTGTCACCTCCTCTGTTCCTTGTCTACTCCCTCACCCCTAGTTTCCATATGCCCAGAGAGGGGGGAAAAGATGTAGACTTTGGAGGTGAATGACAGTGAGATGGGGTAGACACAGTTAGACACTTCATTGTAATTTGGTTAGTTAACAGCGTGTCTTCTCTGCTTACTACTAATCTCCACAAAGGTAGACCTTTTGTCTTGCTCTCTGCTGTATCCTTAGAAGCTAGCACATTGCTGGGCATGCAGTAAGTGTTCAGTGGTTATTTTTGGAATGAATGCATGAATAAGGAGTAAGGGGAAGAAAAACAGACTGAGCGCATGGCTGAGGATGCAATGAGGAGAGGAGAGGGCGGGCGGAGGCATCGAGATGCTGTTTTGCTAAGCCCATCCTCTGACTTCTAGTTCTCATCCCAACTACTGATTTATCCAGATGCCAAGGTGAGAATGCTAATGTACAATGTGTACAATATATCCTTGCAGCTTACTTATTTTATACATAGTAGTTTGTACCTCTTAACCCCCTACTTGTACCTTGCCCCTCCGCCCTTCATCTCCCCACTGGTAACCAGTAGTTCGTTCCCTTTATCTGTGAGTATGTTTCTTTTTTGTTATATTCACTAGTTTGTTTCATTTTATAGGTTCCACATATAAGTGATAACATACAGTATTTATCTTTCTCTGTCTGACTTATTTCACTAAGCATAATGTCCTCCAAGTCCATCCATGTTGTTGCAAATGGCAAATTTTTATTCTTTTCTTTGGCTGAGTAGTATTCCATTGTGTATATATGTGTGTGTGGTGTGTGTGTGTGTGTGTGTTGTGTATATATAATGCTGCACCTTCTTCATCCCACTTAGGTTGCTCCCATATCTTGGCTATTGTAAATAATGCTGCTGTGACATTGGGATGCATGTATCTTTTTTGAATTATGTTTTCTTTTTTTTTTTTTTAGATGTATACCCAGGATTGGAGTTGTGGGATCAAAAGGGGATCATATGTAGTTCTGTTTTTAGTTTTTTGAAGAACCTCCATACTGTCTCCACAGTGGCTGTACCCTGCTTAAAATTTATATATGATTGCTGGAACTACAGTAGCCATACTGTCACCATGAGGCACTTGAGGCTGGAAGCCAGCACGAAAGTTTTCACAGCAGAATGATGGAGAGAATTTGGTATATTTATAATATTGTACCACCACTGCTACAGTGCTGAATGCTTCCTCCAACCTTCATGTTACGTGAGAGAGAAATAAAATCCTGTCTTGTTTAAACAACTATTATTTGGGTTTTCTTTTACAGGCAGCCAGATTAAAGCTCAACTGAATCTCAGCTTAGTAGAGCAGACTGAAAAATCTTAAAAAAAGATGAAAATATTACAATATTTTGTTAAGAAGATATGTGATAAAAATGATAATAGTGATGTTTTCATATCGGGAAATAAAAGATAGACAACTCAATAAATGTTATTGGGAAATGGGATGGGATAACCATCTGAAAAAAATGAGATCCCTACTTCACATGTTCACACTAAATTTCATATGTATCAAAGATTTAACTGTAAAAAATAAAAGCATAAAAGTGCAAGAAGAAATCATAGAATTTAAAAAATTTTTCAGAGGGAAGAAGATCTTTCTTAACACAAAAGGTAAAAGCCATGAAACAAACGATTGAATTTTATGTAAATTCAGTTACAGAAAAATAAAGAAAATGTATACAACATTGCAAAAATTCATAGGCAGAATCAAAAGAAGACTAATAGACTGAGAAAAATATTTGCAACTCATATCACAGCAAAGGAATTTTTTTTGATATATAATGAGCTCTACAATCAATAAGTAGAAGACCATCGATGCAGTAGAAGAGTAGAGGGTGTGAATAGATGGGTCACAGAAAAAAAGCAAATGACCTCTCAGCATAAGAAAAGATGCTTAGTTTCATTCTGGGCAATACAAATTAAAATTAAACGGCATAGCATTTTAACTCATCAGACTGACATATGGTGGTAAGGAGAAACAGGACTTCACTCGTATATATTGCTGGTGAGAGTATAAATTGCTTCAAACATAAATTGAGAAAATTTAGCAATATCTTTTGAAATTTAAAATGCACGTACCCTTTGACTTATGGATTCAACCTCTAGTCATTTATCCCCAAATATACCCCTACATGTGTGAAAGGATTTATCCATTCATTCAACAAATGAGTGCCTACTCTATAGAAAGCTCTCTTCCAGGCACTCTATATACAAGGATAGCCACTAGATAGGAGATTAGAAACAAACTAAGTATCCACAAATAAAGGTCTGGTTAAATAAATTATGGCACATCCATGCAAAAATAGATTATGAAACTATTATAAAGAAGCAGGAACAAATGTAGTGATATGGAAAGATATTTTGAAATATAAGCTTCCTGAGGACATGGATTTTTCTTTTGCTTACTGTTGTATTCCTAACGCATAAAACAATGTATAGCACACATTAGACTTGCAACAAATATTTGATGAGGTAATAAAGTGAGAAAAAGCAAGGCACAGAATGGTGTGCTACAATTATTATATGTGGGGAAATATGAATATATATGAATATAAGATATACGAATATAAATATGAATATATATATACATACACGCATACACACTTCTAAATGCATAGACCATCTTTGGGTGCATAAGAAACTGGTAACATGGACTGCCTCCAAAGAGAGTACTAGGGAATGGGAGGCCAGGGAAGGAATTAGACTCCCTTCATACCATACCACCTTTTTTTTGAATGTTGTGCCACATGCATTAATTACGTCTTTAGAAAAGAAGTACACAAGTTCGCCACATCTGCATCTCTTCAGATCCTATTTTGCTTCCCCACAGGTGCTGGCTCAGGTAGGAATCAGCACACTTTGGTGGTTTCTGAGACAATTCCAGCAAAATGCTAGGCATTTTTCATAAATGTATTCCTCTTGCTAACATTTAATAGAGGCATGGCTATTAACCCTGCACCTACTCACAAGCAATTCAACTGAGATGACAAGGGACTGAAATGACTCATTCCCAAATACAAAAATGTGTGTGGATCTTCCAGCCCCTTGTAAGAAGACAGTAATCTTCATGGCTGCTCAAAAATTTCAGCAGGTATTATTTGTTAGTTAGCTCTGCTCAGAAACCTTTCCTGAGACCTCATCCTACTGTCACTCCCCCAACACACATGCTCTCAGTATGGATCAACATTCCACAGCTGTATTTGCAAAGTGCCCTGCGATTATATCTCTCAAAACTTTAACTCAGGACATTGAACTTTCTTATATTCTTATCTGTCTCCCACACTAGACCGAGAACTGACTCCTTGCGGAAGGGACCATGTTTCAATGTTTCTGTAACTCTGACAACTAGCACAGTGCCCAGTTTAGTAATTTCTCAGCAAATGATTGAAAATTTAAAAAAGGAAGGATTGAATGAATAGTTCAGATGCCTTTTGCAAGGAAATCCCAGCCCCACAGGTAAGCATTTTTGTGACAGGCTAGAGGCTTGACTGGGTCAGATGTTACCCTCAGTGGAGAGGTAACCTAAAACAATGGGTGGATATAAAATATATCCACTAAAATGGCCACCATTAGTACCAGAGGAATAGTACTGAGACTCCAGCAGAAGGGCAAGTCAGAGGTCCAGTCGGGAGAAGAGGTGAAAGGCCAGGGCTCTGCAGAACCAAGCAAGATGCAGAGTTCGAGACAGAACAAGTTCAAACTCTTTAAAAGGTTGACCTTGAATGTGGCAAAAGAGCTCAGGCCTTGGTTATCAGGGTGGGCCAGAAGTTCAAGGGAACACAGAATGGCTAAAACATATAAGGCTGGGCTGAGCAAAGAGTTAGTTCTGAGTTTACATCAGGGATCTTATCCCACTGTGCCAAGAATTGTTCCCATACAACACCATCCTACCTGTGCAAGAGCTGCTGACATTTCCCCATTTTGCTTATTGATCACATCCAGCTGAAGTTGCGATTGTACTGATGGCGGGGGAAGGCGGTGGGAGAGGTCTCAACATCCAGATTTCATCTGTTGAACTCTGGGTCGATAATTTTCAGTGTTGTATTTAATTGTTCCTAATTATTCTGTGGGTGTTAATTGGGCCTCCCAACTACATTAGAAGCTCCCCATAGGCAGGAAACCTTCTTGGCATCCTGCATGAGGCCTTGCAGAGTGCTGGGCACATACAGTGATCACTTGCTGATTGACTAATTGAAATATGCATCCTGCCCACAGGCAAGACTCAAAATAGTGCACTATGTTCTTGTTCAGACAATGAACCTGTTTGAACTCTGT
This sequence comes from Balaenoptera physalus, assembly GCF_965194825.1. Taxonomy (NCBI): domain Eukaryota; kingdom Metazoa; phylum Chordata; class Mammalia; order Artiodactyla; family Balaenopteridae; genus Balaenoptera; species Balaenoptera physalus. The sequence continues at coordinate 70,946,638 of NC_138888.1, forward strand.
CATGTGCAAATCCTTTTCACCTTGCTGAGGAATGTACCTTTTTAGGATAATGTACATATGTATCAGTAGTAATGTTAGGTTAGCTCTTCTTGGCAGGCACTGGTTTTTATTAGCATCCTTATTATTCTGAAATTCTATTTGTACAAGCACCTCACAGGGTAGAAAATTTGTTCTGGATTTAGGTACAAATGTGTCAGTTGAGAGTCTTCTGATGAAACATACGAAGGGAGACTCAGGCCCTAGCCTCAACTCTCCTGCCAGCTAATCACAGGATCTGGGCAGGCTCTCCATCCCACCCCCAAGCCCCACCTCCAGCCTCATCTTCCTTGACCCTAGGTGAGGCTCTGGGCTGGATGGCTGTTAAGGTCTCTCCTAGCACTGGCCTTCTGTGACTTTACCTGTGACCTCTCTCTGCAGTTAATAGTGCACCCTGAAGGTGGACAGACCACATTTAGCCTTTTATTTACAATCTCAGGAATAACTCAATTTTAAATGCTGGGGCTAAGGAGACTTCTTCCACTCAGTTATAACTGGAAATGACATTACTATGCAAGTGGTCTAGAAATCTTATTGCTAATCATTTCTTTTACGTAAAGATATCAATATTCCTGCGAAATATGCAAATTTGGGGCATGAGGGATAACACATTATCTGATGTGCTGGATGTTTCAGATTGACCACAGCATGGAAAAGATTCTGAAGGACCAAGCAAAGGATTTAGCATGAAAAAATGGAACGAGCAATGGAGTTAAAATTTACTCATCTGTGTAACATGTGGGGCTTAGTTTCTTCATCTACAAGATGTAATAATAAAATCTCTTCTATTAGCTTTTGGGGAAAGAATTAATAATACGTTTGTAAATCATTTACATGTAAAATACAATAAAAAATTTTTTAAATTTGTATTGAGCATTCCTATTGTTATTTTTGGACAAAGACCGTTCAGCAGAAGTGAAGGATCATGAAAGGAGAGAAGCATCAGGATGGAGAAAAATAATGTACTAGCATCTCAAAGCCACAAAAACAACAAGCATTACAAATAGGTGTATTGTTTTCCAAAAGCAATGTTTTGATATTTTTCAAATTATTACAACATCAGCTATGTAATAGTAATTTTTCTATAGAAAAATTACTATTATCAACAGGACACCAACCAGTGAAGATCTCACCGAGGAGACACACCTACATGTAATCTGTAGATGACTGTGATCAAGGCACAATCATCAGACCACACAATTGGACAAGCAAGGAGGAATGAGGGGGACAAGCCTTTCCAGTAAGAGCACGGCCATGTGTCATAGTTGCTCCGCAGAAGTAGGATGGATCCCTATCCAAACTTGGCTCCATTGTCAAGACTGATGAGCCCACACGCACTCCAAGAAGGTAACAAGAGATTCATTTCTCAAACACTTTCTGGGGAGAGCAGGACAGGCACTCGAGCTGTTCTGAAAACGGCTTGAGCAGCTTGAGAGAGAATGGGAGCTGGTAGTCTTGGTTTTTATAATGTGCAGAGGTGCAGGCTGGGGCTTGCATGATTTGAACTTTCACCCATGCTATGAAAGGGAGCACACTGGCTCTCATATTGGCTTACCCAGATGTGGGGCAGAAGGGGAAGGTGGAGATGGGGCTTGAACATTATCGGCCATCAAGAGTCAAAAATGGAGTCAGACTCTTTATTATACTATCTGTTGTTATGTCTTTATTATAGAGCCTATTTAGATTTTTTATATTTATTATATACTCACTGACTAAGTAAAGAAAATGCTGAAAGCCTTCACGACAGGCTCAATCTCCTTAATTTTCACTGCATAATACCAACCCTGCCCCTAACTCCCTCCAGGATCTAAAACATTTGAGTCTCTTTTCTCAGCCAATATCCCAGAACATCTGCATACCTCAGATAGTCCAAAGAGAGCTAAGTCATCCTATAAATACAGTTTTGCAATTTGCTGTCTCCTCCAATCAGTAAATAATAGACAATCTTCTTTATTGGTAGTACAGATCTACCTCATTCTTTAATTGGCTGTGTCATATTATTTAACTATTCACCTATGTGTGTCCACTTAATATACACACATTAGTTTTTTGTTATTGTGAATAATGCTCCAATAAACATCCTTGAACATAAATCCATTCCAACTGTGCCAGTATTACTGTAGGCTCAATTTCCAGAAGTAGAATTTCTGGGTCAAAAAAATGCACATTTAAAATTTTGATCAAGATTTGATCAAATTGCCTTTAATCACTGTACCAATTTGTACTGTTTGCCTTTTTTACTAAAACTATTCTGCAGAAAGTCAACTGTACTTCAATTTTTAAAAAGTGTACATGAGTGTTTTACATTATAAATAGTCTTTAATACTTTAAAAAATATAGGTTATAAAGTTTTAAATAAGTAGCTGGCTAAAGGTGGTAGCACCATAAACAATCAGGTAGCAGATAAAACCTGCCTTTTTCACACTGGTGGTAGAAGTCATAGCAATACTTTTCTCTTCCAACTGGATTGCCAAGGTCAGTCCCCTGCCCTTATCTCAAGATCAGAGAGGAATATCCAGGCAGACTAATTTCAAAAATGGGGTTTTCAGTTCTGCACTGTTCAAAGATACATAATTCAGGACCACAGGGAGACTAACTTTGCTTTACATCCTTCTGTACTGCCTAGCATATAGGGAAAAAATAGCAGCAACTTTGGGCTGTCCAACTGAATGCTGTTTATATTGTAGTACATTTTCTGTAGAGCATAGGAAGATATGGAGGCTAAATAGAGATATCAGAGTGGAGAAAAATGATACTTCACACTCTTCAGCATCTTTCTAGGTCAAGGCTCAGATTTTATATCTTGGGAGCAGTGATATGTGGTCATTTAGATGTAGAATTGTCAGGTAGAGTGAGAAAAGGACACCTTCAAAACCCAGATATCTGAATTTTCACCACAGTTTCCATATACAGCTCAATTCACCAGGGATATTTTATTTTACTTGCAAGCTCCCTGTCAAATGGGGCTCCTGTAAGTAGTAAGATAACATAACAAAAAGTGATTCAATGTAAGGTTTTATTTTTTAATAATTACTGGAAAGCAGGAATTGTAACAGGTTAAATGGGGTAAGAAGACACAAGATGGGAATGTAAGTTTTTAAAAAGTTGGTTCTGGAGAAAGGGTAAAAGAAGGGCTGCTGAAAGACACCACAGTCTTTACAAGAAAGGATTAGTACATGCCTTGACCATATTTTGAACTATGAAGTTGTGGACCTGGGAATGAGGAACAGTCAACAAGGTAGTGAGGGTAATCGTCTTGTAGACTAGAATTTTTTTTTAAATCAATTGAGCATTATAATAAAAGATTCCTTTTAGGAAGCTGTGAGCAGGTAGAAGAATCAGTGAACTTGAAGATAGGACAGTTGAAATTATCAAGGCTGAGAAACAGAAATAAATATGATTACAGAAAAGTGAACAGAGCTTAAGGGACCTGTGGGACACCATCAAGCAGACCAACATATACATTATAAGACTCCCAGAAGGATAAGGGAGAAAGAAAAGTAGAGAGATTATCGGAAGAAATAATGGCCTAAAACTTCCAAAGTTTCATGAAAAACATGAATATAAATATTGAAGAAGTTCAATGAACCTCAAGTAGGATGAACTCAAAAGACCCAACTGAGACACACTGTAATCAAACCACTGAAAGACAAAGACAAAGGGAGAATTTGAAAGTGGCAAGAGAAAAGCATCTCATCACATACAAAGGATCCTCGATAAAATTATCTGCATATTTCTCATTAGAAAATTTGGAGAGCAGAAGGTAGTGAGATGATATACTCAAAATGGCAACCAAAAATCCTATGTCCAGCAAAACTGTCCTTCAAGAGTGAGGAGGAAATTAAGACATTCCTAGAGAAACAAAAGTTGAGGGAACTAATTACCACTAGACCTGCCCTGCAAGAAATGCTAAAGGGAGCCCTGCAGATTGAAATGAAAGGACACTAGACAGTAACTCAAAGCCATATGAATGAATAAAGAAAAATAACCTGTGAAATGGGAGAAAATATTTACAAGTCTTATATCTGATAAGGGGTTAGCATTCTAAAATACGTATGAAATTCATACAACTAAATAGAAAAAAAAATTTTTTTAACCTGATTTAAAAATAAAGAAAATAATGATGTTAAAAAAAAAAAATAAGACTCTGCACTTCCACTGCAGGGGGCGGGGGTTTGATCCCTGGTCCTGCAAGATCCACATGCCGTGCAGTGCAGCCAAAAGAAAAAAAATAAACAAACAAACAAAAACACTAACCTGATCCTGGGTAAGAGCAGACAAGATGAGAAATCTGGAGACTCCAGTGTGTGCAAGGAACCCGACCAAAATCTCTAGGGCTGGCTGAGCACCTGCTCAGAGTATGAACCTAATGAATAGGGAGAATGGAAAATCTGACCTCAGGATCCTACAGGGAGGTTGCTTGTGCTGCAGAAGAGGGTTCCTGCTGGATGCTGGAGATGAGAGCAGACAAGCAAGGCATGCCTGGTGTGCAGTTTTGGAGGCCAGGGTTAGAAGTTTTCATTGGATATCTAGAGTAAAACTCAGAAGCTACTCAAGGATTCTGAGCAACACAGTGAAAAGAATAGATAATTACATCTACTTTCTCTTCTCAGTTTTCCTAATATGACAATGAGAGCTATTGCCCACATATATATAGAAGACTTGTATGAAACCAGTCACTTGAATTTTCCCTGGGGCTGTCAGCTCCCCTTATCTAATATTTAGCCAAATTAGTGGTATCTTGTCTAAGAAGTGTGCATAATGCCATTTTTTGTTATTCCTCTTTTTAAATTATTTAAAAGAATTCCCCTCTTACAATCAAATGATTTAAAGGCTGCTGTAGAGACTATACTTCTGTTAATTCATCCCCATTTTGTTTGTTTCTCCACGCACATATCACTATTGATCACACTGAAGTCCAAGGCTACTATCAATCAATAAATAAATAAATAAAATAAAGCTCTCTGTAGGGCTAAAGTCAGGCCATTCCCATCACTTCCTGTTTCCGCCCTCAGTGGGGGGAGGAAAGGAGCCTTTATCTTGCTGCCTGAATCCCCAGGGCCATGGCCTTGCTCTTCCCCTTCTCCCTCTCGCTATGCTTCTGATACACAGATAAGCCACCTAAGACTCAGAAAGGAAAACCACAAAAGAAATGCTCTAGAAAAAAGACAAGTGATTAAGATTCAAGTACATTTCCCCTATTTTCTTATTAAAAAAAAAATATATATATATATATTATATATATACATATCTATGTATGGCAATGATAAGGTGTTCCATTTCTCCAGTTAGTATATAACTTTACAAAGGGAAGGATTCAAAGTCAGGAAATGGAATAACAAGAGGGTTGTAATTTGATAAGGGAAAAGAGACAATTGTACCTGCCACTTTACTAAACACAAGGAATCTTGCTTTTGCCCTCTCCCCATTACAGGCATGGAAAATCTTCCCAGACCATACAGCCTACTCTCATTACTGCACATCCTATTTCTGTCTGCCTATCTAATTACCTTCTTAGAAACAATTCTCTAAAGGGAGACATTTCACAGAATAGAAACAATATACCTAAAGTAGTAGACCTGAAAGGGAAGGGCTGCAAATCAACACTAACAGAGGAAAAATGCTGGTTCATAATGGTACCCTCCATTTTCAGGCCTCTGTTCAGGCTTGGGGCAAGGCGGGGGTAAGGTTGAGGTGCTTCACTTGCACCCCAAAGGTTGGTGGATGGCTGTTTGAATACATACAGATTGGCAAAGAAAGGTCTTTATGGGGATGAAAAGAAATAAAGATGTAGGGCTTCCCTGGTGGCGCAGTGGTTGAGAGTCTGCCTGCCGATGCAGGGGACACGGGTTCGAGCCCTGGTCTGGGAAGATCCCACATGCCGCGGAGCAACTGGGCCTGTGAGCCACAACTACTGAGCCTGCGCGTCTGGAGCCTGTGCTCCGCAACAAGAGAGGCCGCGATAGTGAAAGGCCCGCGCACCGCGATGAAGAGTGGCCCCCGCTTGCCACAACTAGAGAAAGCCCTCGCACAGAAACGAAGACCCAACACAGCCATAAATAAATAAAAATTAAAACAAATAAATAAATAAATAAATAAAGATGTAGAAGTGGCAGCCCTCTGCCCAGGAGGCCACAGTAGAATTAAGTTCTGCTCTCTGTATGCCCCTGTGTGTAACTTGTCTAAAATCAGGGTCTATTTCCCTTTCCTTTTCTGGACAGAGGTACCTCTTCTCCAGAGGTTCCTTCACACCAGGCTTTCAGGCAGCGCTACTGCTAAACAATAGGGAGAAACTGTTACCAGTAATGTGCTTCTAGAAGGAGGCCATCTGCTCTCTCTGAGAAGGGGAACCCACTGCTGAAGGTAAACTTTAGGCAGGCGAAGAGGCAGCTGGCTACCTCTTGTTAACTTCAGAGTTCTAAAAGCAGCAGCCCACACCAAACACACAAACACATACTCGTGCTTGTCATAAACCGAAAATGTCCCCACCACAATACCACCTTACTATCACTATCTCGCTTTAAGACAGTGAATTTTGGGGGGCCTGAAGGTGGAGTAGAGAGGTTCATGAAGCAGAGAGCATGAGAAGGAGAGTGAGAAAACTTGGGGACAGCATCCCTGCTATGTACCTTCCGAGCTTTAAGAACCTAGGCAAACCCTCCCAGGCCTCAGATGCCTCAAGTGTGCGATAAGAGAGGAGTACAGGTTATCCCTAAGGCTCTTTCCAATCGAGTGTTTCACTATTCCATTCGATCTCATCAGATACTCTTCGGGCCAACTGAGAAGCAGAGGGGGTGCGTTGGAGAACGCAGGTGCATAGGAGTTGAGAGCTACCCAGGTCCTGTTCCTGGCTCTGCCACTTACAAGTTAAGCATCTTAGCCCTGTTCTCACTGTAGGGCAATCATGGGGATCAAATGAGATAACATGTATCCATCCATCAGCTTTGGTGCATAACAAACCACGCCAAAATGGCAAGAAATAACAAGCATTGGTGAGGATGTGGAGAAAAGGGAATCGTCATGCACTGTTGGTGGGGATGTAAATTGGTGCAACCGCTATGGAAAACAGTATGCAGTTTCCTCAAAAAATTGAAAATAGAACAACCATATGTTCCTGCAATTCCACTTCTGGGTATTTATCCAAAGAAAATCCAAAAGAATATTTATCGAAAAGATATATGCACCCTTATGTTCATTGCAGCATTATTCACAATAGCCAAGATATGGAAACAACCCAAGTGTCCATCGATAAATGAATGGATAAAGATGTGAAATGTATATTTATATATTATATATATAAAATGGACTACTACTCAGCCAAAAAAAGAATGAAGTCTTGCCATTTGCAACAACATGGATGGACTTAGTGGGTATTATGCTGAATGAAATAAGTCAGAGAGAAATACCACATGATTTCACTGGAATGTGGAATCTAAAAAACGAAACAAATGAACAAACATAACAAAACAGAAACAGAGTCATAGATACAGAAAGCAAAGAGGTGGTTGCCAGAGGAGAGGGGATGAGGGGATGAGGGAAACAGGTGAGGGAGATTAAGAGGCACAAACTTCCAGGTGCAAAATAAGTAAGTCATGGATATGAAATGTACAGTGTGGGGAATATAGTCAATAATATCTTTGTATGGTGATGAAAGTGGTCAAAACATACAAACGAACAAAAAAGATATATTATAAATTTAAAGGAATACTGCTAATGTTCGTTTCCTTGCAAACATTTGGTTTGATTTTTTTTTCTAACTTTAAAAATGCTTTTGTTGCTGCATTATCCACTGAGTCCTTCATAACCCTCTGCATTGTCTCGGAGCAGTTTACCTGAATAATTCATTATCACTAATGTTACCAGCTGGGCCCTAACATATGAGAAAGAAGAGGTAAGGAAAGGGTGAGAGAGTGAGGGTATCTGGGTAATGTGAGGGCACCAGGTGGCATCCAAGACCTCTGGCTTCACAGTCTTCCAGGCTGATTCTGGTTGTGGAACTTGAGTAGCTGCACAGAACTGACAGTACCTCTGCCCGGGGGTTCTGTATAAAGGGAATTATCCTAATTCAAGCAGGTCAGAGCATGAGGCAAGCTGTGACAAAAGCTGATAGGAAAGAGGGGGGACAGGCATTTGGAAGTGGACTGGAAAATCTAACCTCAGCTACAGGAGGGCCTCCTATACTAGCACTCGTCTGTAAGACATTGTCAGAGCAAGTTAACTGATCCATCAACAGGGCCAAATGGCTATGGTAGGTTGTGAGCAGCCAGGATAATTAAAGGCTAACATTGGTTCCAATCTATTCATAGCAGAATCCCAGCCAGTGGCTGAGCACATTGAGAGAAAGATCTGATTTTTCTCACCTTCCATCCTGAGAAGACTTGCAAAAGCTAGGCCAAACCCAGAGCTGCAGAGAAGCTGGTTGGAATTCAGAGCGGTCCCAGTCTCAGGGATATAAAATTCAGGTTGGAGAATTGAGCTGAAGCCTCATCCAGCTGCCAAGGCCACTAGAGCAAAGATTAGGGAAAGCTCAAATTGCGACTGATGGCAGGGGACAGTCAGGATTCACTCCAGGGACACTGGGTCTGTGCCAGCACAAATAATTCTGTATTCACCTACTGCAGCTGAGTTGTTAATAGGCTTCTTGCTCTCCTCAGAATTGACTCAGGTGCCACATGGGTCTGAGTCTGCAAAGGAGTCTTCAGTTACCCAAGCTAATGGGAGCAGAGAGCCCCTCTAACTGCCTTAATCGCAGATCTGCTCACCTATTACAAAGGAGACAAAGCAGTGGTTCTGAGCACCAGCTATAGAGACAGGCCCTGGGTGGAAAGTCTAGCTTTGCCAGTTACTGCCTATGTGACGTGGGCATGCTTCTTCACTTCTCCATTAATCAGCTTCCATAAAATACAGATCATAATTGTCCCTACCTTGAAGGATGTTGAGAGAATTACTGAATTGAGTTCATGGATATAGGGGGTGTAGAAGTACTAGCACCTTGCAAATGGTAAGTGCTAGTTTTACCATTTTGAGTCTTTCTTCCCTCTGCTAAAATTGTCCATCTACCATGGTGTTTAAGAAAAGAGTAAGATCAGATGTCTTATGCTCAGAGCTCTTAAAAACTTCATCTTTTAAAATTGTGTGACCATCCACTTTTAATTAATATTAAGCAGGTTTGGTCAGAGACTCAGATTACTTCATTCTTGCTGAAGTTTTTTCTCTGTATTTGGCAGTTCTAGCTGAGTCTATCTATCACAGCAAAAGGAAGAGAAGAAGCTTATAAGTATGAAGTTATAAACACATTTAGAGGTAACTTCTGGTGCTCCTTCTGGAAGATGGTTAGCCAAGGGCAAAGCACCTTTGAACCACGGGAATATAATAGCCATTAAAATATAGTATATAGGTGACCCTTGAGCAACACAGGTTTGAACTGCGCAGGTACACTAATACATAGATTTTTTTTTCAATAAATATGTACTACAGTACTACATGATCTGAGGTTGGTTGAATCCGTATGCAAAACCACAGATAGAAAGGCCAATTGTAAAGTTACAGGTGGATTTTTAACAGGGTGGGAAATGGGGTTAGCACTCCCAACCCCCATGTTGTTCAAGGGTCAACTATACAACTGCTGGTGAGCATGCAAAATGGTGTAGCTGTATGAAAAAGAGTATGGAAGTTCTTCAAGACATTAAAAATAGAACTACCATATGACAGAGCAATCCCACTTCTGCATATTTATCAAAAAAATTGAAATCAGGATCTTGAAGAGATATTAGCATTTCTGTGTTCATTGCAGCTCTATTCACAACAACCAAGATATGGTAACAACCTAAATATCCATCAATGGATAAATGCATAAAGAAAATGTGGTGTACACATACAATGGAATATTACCCTGCCTTTCAAAAGAAGGAAATTCTGCAATATGTGACAATGTGGATGAAGCTGGAGGACGTTTTGCCAAGTGAAATAAACCAGTCATGAAAGGACGAATACTGCATGATTCCACTTATATGAGGTTTCAAGAATAGTTAAATGTCTGGAATCAAAGAGTAGAATGGTGGTTGCCAGGGCTGAAGGAAAGGGGAAATGAGAAGTTACTAATCAATGGGCATTAAGTTTCAGTTAAGCGAGAAAAATAAGCTCTTGAGATCAGCTACACAACGTTGTACCTACAGTCAACAATAATGTACGCTTAAAAACCTGTTACATGGGTTAAAAAATAGATAGTGTACAAACATCAAATTATATACAGCTAGCCCTCCTTATCTGCAGGTTCTGCATCTATGTTTGGTTGAATCCGTGAATGTGGAGGGATGACTGTACCATTCCACTTTACATGAGGGACTTGAGCATCAGCGGATTTGGTGTTCATGGAGGTCCTGGAACAAATGCCCCTTGTATAACAAGGGATGACCATAATGTTGCTCAATTATTAAGAGGCAAATGGTGACATAATCTCATAAGGTTTTGTCTCCCAGCTGTCTTCTGAAGATTGTACATCCTTCAGCTGTGTTTGCCCCTAAAGAGAACTGTGTCCTGAGCAGCTGTATACAAGTGACCAAATAAAGCAAAATATCTAAGGCTCCCAATGAAAGAGAGTATATGCTGTGTGTCTGGCTCTAAATCCCACATTTAGACTTTCTGAAAAGACAGAAAGTGTCTTTTCTAAGTTTCCCTACAGCCTAATGGTCCTACTTTCGAAGCATTTCCATTTAGCCATGTATTCTCAAAATAAGATTTTTCAGCTGTGGCAAATGGCTGCAGCAAGCCCTGTGAGGAGTTAAGAGGGGACACCAAATTTAGGTTTTAGCACCTATCTGGATGCGTATGACAGTTTAGTTGTATAATGTGCTCTCTGTCCCACAGTATCTCTAGAACAAAAGATGTGTCAGGGAAGACAAAATGAGAAGCTACGGCCTCTTCCTTGGAGAAATACATGAAATCAGAGAACAGTACAAGATGGGATAACAGCTCAGAGCCATGTCCCACTTTAAAATATGTAAAGAACTTGCCTGTACATTATATCATGTAACCCTCAAGATCTGGGGCTTTCTGAACTAATGTCCACATTTGACAAGTGAGGGCCTTGAGACTTATGAGGGATAACTGACTTGCGCAAGATGACAATGCTAGTTTAGAGTTGATGTTTGGTCTCTTAGCAGGTCTGTGAGGTTTCTTTCTGATTCCCCAACCCATGGTTCTATCACTGAATCACCTTGATGTTCAGTCTGCCATCTAGGTTTAGGGAAACAGAGGGTCCAGTTAGAAGTCCATTTGGTCTGGGATAGACACTTCATGTGGACAATTCCAGGGAAAAAAATTCATAGAAATATGGTGCTGCTGGGTAGAGGCCAGACACGTTTGGTCCCTGAACCCCAGTTCCCCAGATGGAATTAGCTCTAGGGGCCTAAAGATGAACCAAACAAAAATGAGGACCACTATAATATAGAAACTTAAAGAGTGGCCACTCATATTTCCCATCTTTAGTGGGTAATATTTCAGGATGAACCACAAAATGTCCTTTTGATTCTAAATTCCTCTGTGCTCTCTTTCCTTCACTGGAAACTATGTGGCACGGCATTAGGAAAGCTCTATCAGATTTACTTCAAATATAAATCACAGAAAACTTACATAAGATAAATAACTTACAAGGACCCACTATATAGCACAGGGAGCTATACTCAATAGTCTGTGATAACCTATATGGGAAAAGAATCTACAAAAGAATGAATACATGTATATGTTTAACTGAATCACTTTGCTGTACACCTAAAACTAACACAACATTGTAAATTAACTACACTCCAATAAAATAAAAAACAATAAACAAATAAAATAAATATCACAGAAAACTTTACCTATTTCGTATTCTTGTGTATACTTTTCTGTAACTTAAAAATTATTAGCCAATACCATAGGGGTGAGTGAAGACTACTTACTCCCTACTTATAAAATGCAAAGTATAACTATTTGAAATTACAATGCAACACTCAAATTGTGTGCCTTGTTAATTAAATAGTGGCTAGCTGCATCCTTGTTAGCTTTCTCAGCCATAGGCTAAAGCAGGCTGGTTTTCCTCAGATGCTTGTTGACACCCACGCCTATTAGTGCCATCTGCCGCCTCCACAGGGCCACCACCTGCCCTGGGGAGCTTCCTGTGTTCTTCTAGTGGGCCACTGGGTCAAAACCACAGATGCTTCTGTATCTGTTCTCCTATTCCCCAATGACCCATGCCTTTTTAAAGAGAAGTGCATCAGACCATATGCCCCAATTCTCTCACTCAAGATGATCACCCAGACACTTTCAAGGGTCCCAAACCTCTTCCTTCTGAAAAAAATCATAAAGAGAAGTAGAACTATGTGGGTGTTAATGCAAGATTGGATTTTTGTAGATGATCTCGTTTAATTCCCCCATTAAATGAGGGAAGTAAGCCCAATTAAGCGGTTAGATCAGTTTAGATGATAAGAGGTAAGTGAAGAGGAGTCATTCTGTGTGCAGGACAGTATTATGATTTAAATAGTGTTTAGGGGGCTTCCCCTGGTGGCACAGTGCCTAAGAATCCACCTGCCAATGCAGGGGACACGGGTTCAAGCCCTGGTCTGGGAAGATCCCACATGCGGCAGAGCAACTAAGCCCGTGCGCCACAACTACTGAGTCTGCGCTCTGAAGCCTGCATGCCGCAAATACTGAGCCCGAGTACCACAACTACTGAAGCCCGGGCGCATAGAGCCCGTGCTCCACAACGAGAGAAGCGACCGCAATAAGAAGCCTGCGCACCGCAACGAAGAGTAGCCCCCGCTCGTCGCAACTAGAGAAAGCCCGCACGCAGCAATGAAGACCCAACGCAGCCAAAAATAAATAAATAAAATAAGTTAAAAAAAATAGTGCTTAGGAAAAATTATTAAGGCAATAAAACATCAATTTGCTAGAAAGGACCAGAAGGGAGAGGAATAGCTAAAAAGCAATGGCAATAATCCAAGGTTGAGGTAATGAAGGTATTGGAAACCAGGGTAGGGGAGTGGGAAGGAAGCAGGAAAATACAGCAAGGTGTGAATCAATGACACACATCAGAGACCACCCCCTAGCTTTGCGCGGGTAACTGGAAGGGAGGTTTGTGATACCATGAAGTTATTCAGCGGATATTAGTAAAGTGTCTTATATGTGTCACTCTGCCAGATGCCAGCAATGTTACTGAGAACAAGAGAGACAAAGCCCTGGCCTCATAGTGTTTATGAAAAACATTAGGGAGGAGGGCTTCCCTGGTGGCACAGTGGTTGAGAATCTGCCTGCCAATGCAGGGGACACGGGTTCGAGCCCTGGTCTGGGAAGATCCCACATGCCTCGGAGCAACTAGGCCCGTGAGCCACAATTACTGAGCCTGCGCGTCTGGAGCCTGTGCTCCGCAACAAGAGAGGCAGCGATAGTGAGAGGCCCGCGCGCCGCGATGAGGAGTGGCCCCACTTGCCACAACTAGAGAAAGCCCTCGCACAGAAACGAAGACCCAACACAGCCAAAATAAATAAATAAATAAATTAAAAAAAAAAAAAAACATTAGGGAGAACTGGTTAAGTGATAGAAAAAGGAAAACAACGTTGTTATGAATGTTGGAGTGGGACCCAGGGTTCAGCTGGAAAACAACAGTCGATGTGGAGAATCAAAGGGACCTGGAGAGAGAAGGAACTAAAAGGTCCACACTCACCAACACTTGTCAGTTTTCTCTGCTCACTGCCTCTTCCAACCTTTTTTATCCAGTATGAGGCAAAACTAGGAAGCTGATTTTTTTTCTCTCTCTGAAATCCCTGCTCTCCTCTCTACAGGTGTCCTTTCCTTGTAATTGTCCCTCAGGTGCATCTCTGAAAGGTCACGTTACATCTTTCAGCGCAAATAGAGTGATACCTGGAAGACAAGCCTTTCTCTGCCTGGCCACATCCCCCCTTGGTTTCACTGCACCCGTGACCCATCTGGTTGGCTTCTTCAGGTTTTCTTTAGTTCTGCCATTTCTACCAAAGGTGGATGATAGAATTGTTTGATCACCAGGACAGAGAGTCCCATGTCTTAAGAATTAACCTGTTTGTCTTTCTCTCAACCTTGACCCGGATTTTCTATTTATTTTAATGGTGCAAGCCCCCAACACACCCAGACTGTGATGCCCAAGCTTTCTTTCTTCCTTTCCTTAAGAAGAATATGTTTCTGGGCTTCCCTGGTGGCGCAGTGGTTGAGAATCTGCCTGCCAATGCAGGGGACATGGGTTCGAGCCCCGGTCTGGGAAGATCCCACATGCCACGGAGCAACTAGGCCCGTGAGCCACAACTACTGAGCCTGCGCGTCTGGAGCCTGTGCTGCGCAACAAGAGAGGCCGCGACAGTGAGAGGCCCGCGCACCGCGATGAAGAGTGGCCCCCACTTGCCACAACTAGAGAAAGCCCTCGCACAGAAACGAAGACCCAACACAGCCAATAAATAAATAAATAAATAGATAGATAGATAGAATGAATAAATAAATAAATAAATAAATAAAATTTAAAAAGAAGAAGAATATGTTTTTGTCCAGATCAAAAGCAAAAGTGTGGAAAAGTTAGGTTGCTTCTCCAGACAATGAAATGGCTCCTTAGGTAGCTAGTGAAGTGTCTGGCTTGACATCCACATACTGAGAAGGAGTGTGCAAACATATTTTAGTACCTTTAATGAGACCTTTGTACCCTTGACACTCGGGGCCAGATGTATCTACCAAACTAGGGGAACAACAAAGATGGATACTCTGTCCCTGAAAAGTTGGATCCAGAACAAAATCCCCAATCAAGTTTTCAGTAGCATTAGAATAAGAGAACCCGACTCTGAAAATATAGCCTCAAACGGTGCAGCATAGAGTATTTCTCTTTCTTGATTTCTCTTGCTCAACACTAAATGTATCAGTTCCCCAAATCCATCCCCAAAATAAAAATAAAAATAAAATAAATGTCAATAACTCTAATTATGAAATAAGGACAAAGCTTAGTTTTGACAATACAATGCTTCCAACCCAAAAAGAAACTCTATGATTTTACCGGGTATAAAATGAAGATTCTACTGAAAAGCACAGATATATTTTTCAGACTGATGAAAAGAAAAGAAAACTAATATTTATAAAATACTCTGTTTTAGGCACTGTGCTAGAAATTTTCCACAAAGCAGAGTTCTAGTAGGACGAATTAGACATATGACAAGCCAAAATGCTAATTTTTAAAAACTTGAAAAAGAGTATCATTTAATGGGCTGCTTTTTTCATGAGTTATTGACTACAAAGCTAAAAAGAAATAAAACGTGATTTGAACTGGTTGCAGTAAGTGAGATTACTGGAGATGAGATTGCAGTTGATTTTCGGCACTTGGAGGACTTATCGTCATCAGAATCAGAAATCTTGATTGGAAGCCAAGATTAAATATAAGATTGAACTTACAAAGCTGTAGCTTGTCATTTCATCCAAACTGTTATATTACTAGCTATTAATTTTCAGTTTATGTCTTTGTAGGACGTAGTGGGAAAAAATTAGTCCCACTTTATATATAAGGAAGCGGAGCTAAAGAGAAGTTAAATGATTTTTTATTTAACCTTCCACAGAACATCAGTAACTGATATCAAATTAAACCAAACTTGCAGCTATAAGAATTTATGCCCTGGATGTTACCATTTTTCTACAATGAAAATGAATTCTTATTAGACCATCTGTACAGCTTTAGCTCTCAATTACTGAGGATTAATTTGTTAAATACACCCATTACTCTCAACCCCTCCTTTCTTGCTTCTACCCACAATGCAATCTTTAGAGAAGTTGGAGACTGACCTTTGGAAGTAATAGCACATTGTTATCCAGCTGCAATGAAATGAGTCAGCCCTGGGGAGACCGAGTCCCAGCATTCCATCCAGAAAGCAGTCCACTCAGGTATTACAAATCACTCCTGAAATAGGTCTCCCTGCAATTATCAGAGAAGAAAATCTGAGAGAGGAGAAAAAGAGAATTGAGGAAAGCAAAATCAATTGTTTTAAAATTTAAATCAGTTCTTTCAACGTTTTGTTAGTGTTCCTCTCATAAAGGACAATTCATTATCTAGTCCTCCTGGATTTACTGGAGCAAAGGGTGATGATTTCAATATGAATTTCATCTGTGGGAGATCAGAAAAAAATCAGACATCAAATCTACATACATACGACTGGGGAGCAATATACACTTGGCATGGAGGCAGTCTAAAGACAGCGGGAGCGCTGGAAGAGCACAGGGTCGGGAATCAGGAGATGTGTGCTCTGACCTCGGCTCCACCCTTCTCTCATTACGTAGGCCTTGGCAGTGCATGACTTCTCAGAGTCTCGATGCCCTTCCTCATCAGTAAAATGGGTATATTTTTCTTCACTTCTTCCCAGGGTCGCTGTCAGTGTCTCATTACTCAGGAATGGACACGCGCATGTAGCTGCACTGCATCAACTTAGCTAGAATGCAACTGCATTTCCCAGAATTCCCTTCCCTGCATAGTTCTGGGTTAGTCTGGGCTGCAGGAGGCATTAGGAAGGATGTGGAAGGTGGAAGTGACGCAGCACCCATCTTTTCGGAGGCTCGGTGCAGAACATGACGCAGTGCTGCATCTCACACTCAGTGTTGCTTTTCTGCAGAGCCCCCTGGAGGGGTTGGGGCAGCAGCCGGGCCTCAGCGCCCGCAGCGCTCACGGTCGTGCTGGCTGCTTCTTCAGCTTCTCTGAGTCCTAGGCCAGGAGCTTGTTAAACGCCATGATATAGAGGCCCAGCTTCACCAAGAGACACTCCACCATCAAGGCTTAAAGGCAGGGAGACACTGACAAGAAGTCCAGTCCATCCTTGTGGGTTACAGGTCATCCATTCCTTGCTGCCCCACTTCACATCCATCTGCCCCTCTCAAATGCCTGCACTGCCGCCTCCAGAATGAAGCTTCGGATACAGAAGAAATAATCTCCCACAGACTATTTAGCTTCCACGATTGCATAAGGTCAAATCTCTAGAATATACCCACTACCATATAGAGAGAAGTCTGGATATAGATATAGAAGTAGATAGATATAGATACTGATAGATAAAAATGTGTCCTATTGATTCCGCTTCTCTAATGGAACCCTGACTGATACAGCATCCTCTTCTTAAAAACATGAACTGTTTATCTCAACTTTCTCAGCATCAAGCACATCACTCAACGCAGCAAGTTCTCAACAAGTTATTAAATTCAAAATATTTCTTTGGCAAATTTTCAAGCATTCAACAAAAGTAAGGTATTATTTTAAATGCAATGATCACCAAAACAAAATGGCAATTAGCTAATGTGTGGAGTTTCTTGATAACATATTAGTAAGATGAATTGTTGTCTAGAAATATTTTCTGCCATAATCAGATAAATTTATATATAAGAATTTGCTATGTCTGATCCCTTTGCATAAAATTAAAATTAAACCTTGCAAAATTTAAATTTGAAAACATTTTCATGCACTGTTTTTTTTAATGACACAAAGAGGAAGCTGTTTGCACCCAACTAGTGGTGATTATTCCAGATTGTAAATAGAGAATATTTATGATGAAAAATATACTAGTGAACACATTTGAAATGGGTCATATTATTATGTATAAGTGGGATGTTTTTATCCTTTCATTCTCTAAGATAGTAAAAAACACATATTTACTGGTTTTAAGGATGATCACAAGGTTAAAATTATCTAAACAAGGTTTTTAAAAAAATTTTTATTGGAGTATAGTTGCTTTACAATGTTGTGTTAGTTTCTGCTATACAGCAAAGTGAATCAGCTGTACACATACATATATCCCCTCTTTTTTGGATTTCCTTCCCCTTTAGGTCACCACAGAGCACTGAGTAGAGTTCCCTGTGCTCTACAGCAGGTTCTCATTAGTTATCTATTTTATACATAGTCACAATAGTGTATATATGTCAATCTCAATAAGGTTTTTATTTACCAAATGTTTACCAAAAAGAAGATATATGCATATTTTGGGGACTTCCTTGGTTGTTCAGTGGTTAAGACTTAGCCTTCCAACGCAGGGGGTGGTTAGATCCCTGGTCAGGAAGCTAAGATCCCACAAGGCTTGCGGCCAAAACACCAAAACATAAAACAGAAGCAATATTATAATAAATTCAATAAAGACTTTCAAAATGGTCCACATCAAAAAAAAAATCTTTAAAAAAAGAAGATATATGCATATTTTTAAAAAATTGTAGAGAACTCTATAGGCATCAAAAATCTCTCAGCTGTAATAATCATGTTGCAAAATATGACTCAGCAAAGGAAGTAATGGCAGCAAAATACCAAAGACTTAGAAAGCCAGGGAATTGAAACTAGATGCAATCGTGGCCAGTGGGGCAGCCACTGGGACTTTGAGGTGCAGAAAGTCAAAACACTGACAGCCAGGCAGGAAAGACATTGTACCAAGAATGTCTGTTCATAGTAAGTGGGCTCCCAGTCCTCGGAGGTATGGTAGTAGAGGAAGAAGTATAAACAATGCAATTCCTGCACCAAGGGTATGGGCCATGAATTCAAGGACTGGATTATTCATTCATCTATTCCCCTAGATTTCTCTTCTTCTTGTTTCTCAGTCTACACAGCCCTCCTGAGCCATGTTTATATCTACACCTTTGGCTTAAACCACCAGTCATATTGTCATGTTTCCTAAGTTTACATTCCAGCCCCAAGTTCTCTCTGTAGTTAGAGCCATAGAGCCCTATGAATCCATTACACAGCATCTCATGGGTGTATCACAGCATCTCAAATTCAACAGAACCTGGTCCTCTTTCCTATATTCCTTAATTTATCTATGAACTCTGTTAAACATACACTGAATGCCAAACATTTGCCAGGTTCTCAGGATTCAATGACAAATTAGATGTTCCCACAAGAAATTTAAAGTCTAGTGCAACAGTTCTCAGCCCTAGCCACAAATGAAATCACCTGGTTTCTTGAAAATGTACCAAAGCATGGTCCCTCCCCTTAGATATTCCAATTTAACTGATCTTTATTGAAGGGGAAAGCACACTGTTATTTTTTTTAAAAGTCCTCTAAGTGATTCTAATGTGTAGCCAGGGTTGGAAAAGCCTGGTATATTGGAATACCAGCCTATGGTCCATGTAAAAAGAAACTTGGAAGTTACATTAGACCTCGTACTTTCTGCTACTTCCAATATCCAATTAGTCACCAGATCTTATGGGAATGCCACAAGATCAGTTCTTAAATTTCAGGCCCTATTGTCACTGTTATTTCCACTGCCTTTGATCTGGCCACCCTAATTTCTCCAAAATTTTGGCAATCATCTCCTGACTTGTCTCCCTGCCACTGGTTTTTCCTCCTCAAATCCATTCTCTACACAACAGCAAGAATGATTTTTCTAAAACACAGTTATGGTCGTACTAAACTCTAGTTGCATGTATCAACATATGAAATAAATATATAAACATATAAATGCAAAATAAGAATGTTAAATGAAAAAGCAAATCATGTAAGAATATGTTCAGTCTGATTCCATTTTAAGATCAAAAAAAGGCAAAACCAAATATGTATATATATTTTTTAAATAAATTTCTTATTAAAGAAAGACTTACATGGAGAAAAGTGCTCAAATCAAAGTCATACAAGCTGAAGCATTTTCACAAAGTGAAGGCAGCCCCTACTCAGGTTAAGAAATGAAATATTACCAGCATCTCAGAAGTCTCTGCTTGTGTCCCATGCCCCATCTCTTCTCTCAGATCAGATAGTTGTATCTGATTTCAAATACAGATTTTCCTGTTTTGAACTTTATGTAAATAGAGTCATATGGTATATATTCTTTTATATCTGGCTTCTTTCAACATTACTTTTGTGAAATTCATCCATGCCATAGTATATAGCAGTGGTTTGTTCTTTTCATTGCTATGCAGGATTCCATGTATGAATATTCTAATTTATTCATCCATTCTATTAACGGCCATTTGGGGCTTTTTCCACTATGGGAAATAATAGTGCTATGAACATTCCTGAACATGTATTTTAGGGCACTGAGGCATGCATTTCCCTTGGAATATTTCTAGAAGTGGAATGGCTGTGTCATGGGGTATGCAAATGTTCAGCTTTAGTAGAAACAGTCAAATAGTTCTTCAAAATGATTGTACCAGTTTATTCTCCCAGCAGGGGTATCTAAGAGCTCCAGTTACTCCATCACTGACAATTGTAATTTTCAGTCTTTAATTCTAACCCTTTGGAAGGTTGAGTAGTGCTATCCTATTTTGTTTTTGGTTTTTTGCTTTTTGTGTTTTTTTAAATTTAATTTTTATTTTATATTAGAGTATAGTTGATTTATAATGTGGTATTAGTTTCAGGTGTACAACAAAGTAATTCAGTTATACACATACATATTTTTCATAATTTTCACTTCCCTGATGACTAATAAGAATGAGCATCTTCCATGTGTTTGTTAACTGTTTGGATATACAGTTGAGTCTTGAACAATTCGGGGGTAGGGATGCCCTACCCTACAGTTGAAAATCCACATGTAACTTTACAGTTGGCCCTCCGTGTCCTTGATTCCACATCCACAGATACAAGCAGCTATGCATCCTGTAGTACCATAGTATTTACTCTTTTTTTTTATTGGAGTATAATTGCTTTACAATGTGGTGTTAGTTTCTGCTGTACAATGAAGTGAATCAGCTGTATGTATACATATATCCCCTCCCTCTTGGACCTCCCTCCCATCCCCCCACCCATCCCGCCCATCTAGGTCATCACAGAGCACCAAGCTGAGCTCGCTGTGCTATACTGCAGATCCCCGCTACCTATCTGTTTTACGCATTGTAGTGTATTTATGTCAAACCTAATCTCCCAAGTCATCCCACCCTCCTCTTCCTCCCCGTGACTGTAGTATTCACTCCTGAAAAAAATTCACGTATAAGTGAACCTGCACAGTTCAAAACCATGTTGCTCAAGGGTCAACTGTACTCTTTTGTGGAGCATCAGCCAACTATCACCTTCAAATTGCCTTTGTTTAAAATCTATTGACCATATATAGGTCATTTTCTGGACTCTATTTTGTTGATTTGTATGTATATCCTTTAGTCAACCCCACAATACTTTGATTACTGTAGCTTTTTAGTAAGTCTCAAAATAGAGTAGTGAGAGTCTTTTGACTCTGTTGTTCTTTTTCCAAATTATTTTGGGTATTCTACTTCTTTGCCTTTCTGTATAGATTTTAGAATCAGTTTGTTGATTTTTACACATACACACACACACACACACACACACACACTCAAACACAAATTCTGCTGGATTGCAGCATTATTCACAATAGCCAAGATGTAGAAACAACCTAAGTGTCTGTCAGTGGATGAATGGATAAAGAAGATGTGAGATTATGTATATGTGTGTGTGTATACATATACACATATATGTATATAAACACACACACACAAAACAATATTATTCAGCCATTCAAAAGAAAGAAATCTTGCCATTTGCTACAACATGGATGGACCTTGAGGGCATCGTGCTAGGTAAGGTAAGTCAGACAGAGAAAGACAAATGCCGTATGATATCACTTATATGTGAAATCTAAAAAAGCCTAACTTGTAAAGCAGAGAGTAGAATGGTAGTTATCAGGGACTATGGGGTGGGGGAACTGGAGAGATGTTGTTTAAACGTACAGACTTACAACTAGTGGACAAATAAGTTCTGGAGAGCTAATGCACAGCATAGTGATTATAAGCAACCATACTGTATGATAGGGGAGCTTGGGGCAGAATGGATACATGTATATGTATGGCTGAGTCGCTTTGCTGTGCACCTGAAGCTATCACAGCCTTGTTAATCCATTATACTCCAAAATAAACAGTTAAAGAATAAATGCTGTATGATAAACTTAATAGTTGCTAAGAGACTAGATCTTAATTATTCTCACCACAAAAAAGAAATGATAATTATGTAACACGATAGAGGTGTTAGCTAATGCTAGGGTGGTAATCATATTGCAATATATACATGTATCAAACCTTTAATTGTACACCTTAAACAAACACAATGTTATATGTCAATTATATCTCAATAAATACATATACGCATATATACATACATACATATAAAAATAAACAAACAAAAATATATGAACTGGAAAAAAAGGGGAAAAAAAATTCCTCTCATAGCCTCCAGAAGGAAGCAACAGTGAATTAGGAAGGAACAACAGCGGTCTGTGAAAATTGATAGTTTGAGCAGTACCATTTCATCTTATTCAAGAAGGTATCCTGTTTTCTTCAGACAAGGAGACAAGGCCTGTCTCCACAGAAAAGGGGAAGGAAGGTAGTTCTGCGTGAAGGGATCTTATCCAGCCTTTGCAGGACCTGGGACAGGAGATATTATCACGTCTTCAGCTAGATTTTTTTTTTTTTTTTTTTTTGCCGCACCCCATGGCATGCATGATCTTAGTTCCTTGACCAGGAATCGAACCTGTGCCCCCTGCAGTGGAAGCATGGAGTCCCAACCACTGGACTGCTAGGGAATTCTCTAGACTTTTCAAATTGTTATAATTTAGTCTTACATGAAGAGCTCTGCCCCTGGGCATAAGAGAGGTGTGTGAGTATATTTTTCTATGTCTGTGCCCGTCTGTGTTTGCATGTGTGTTTCTGTATATGTCTGTGTGTGTCTGCTGGGAGCTAAAACAGTGTGTATCCCACCTTAATGATGCCTGTGGATTCTGTTCAAAGTCTGGACACCCAGGACAGCCTGCTGACACAGCTCTTCCTAGGGTGTGGCCAGGGGGTGTCCTAGGATGTCCACTGTACCCACCACCCCACAGTTCCTGCATATTCCCCACAGTTCCTGCATATTCTCAAGTCTGATTGTCCAGATCCCTGTGAATTCTGTGAGCTACAGGATTACCTCATTGAATTAATTCTGCTTGGTTAGAGTTTGTTTCTGGTATTTATAGTCAATAACCCTGATTGGTCCACATGCTTACAAGGAAAAATTACCGCCACAGCACCTGCACCCAGAACTCTGAAAAATTTTCACACAGTGAATGCAGCCCCTGCTCAGGTTAAGAAATGTATGCATCAGGGACTTCCATGGCAGTCCACCAGTTAAGACTTCACCTTCCAATGCAGGGGGTGCAGGTTCGATGCCTGGTCGGGGAGCTAGGATCCCACATGCCTTGCAGCCAAAAAGCTAACACATAAAACAGAAGCAATATTGTAACAAATTCAATAAAGACTTTAAAAATGGTCCACATCAAAAAAATCTTCAAAAAAAAAAAAAAAAGAAAGAAGAAGAAATGTATGAATCAGCTTCTCAGTGCCTTGGGGCTAGATCTGTTAAACAGAAGGACAAAGAGAAGTAAAGTGTGAAGTGAGATAGAAAACCCAGGGAAGGTGTGTTGAGAGACTACAAAACTCATCTGACCCCAAACAATTGAAAACAGGGATTCAAACAAGCCCACAGACATGCATGTTCATTGCAGCACTGTTCACAATAGCCAAGAGGTGGGAACAGTCCAAATGCCCATCAACTGACAAACTGATAAACAAATTGTGGTTCATCTATACGATGGACTATTATTCAGCCATAAAAGGAATGAAGCTCTTTTACTTGCTATAGTGTGGATGAACCTCAAAAACTTGCTAAGTGAAAGAAATCAGACACAAAGGGCCATATATTGTACGATCCCACCTATATGAATGTTCAGAATAGGCAAACCCAGAGAGACAGAGCAGACTGGTGGCTGTCAGGGGCTGAGGAGAAGGTAGGGAAGGGGAGTGACTGTTTAGCAGGTACAGGGTCTCCTTTGGGGATGATGAAAACGAGATAGAGGTGATTGCACAGCATTGTGAATGTACTAAATGCCACTGAATTGTTCACTTTAAAATGGTTAATTTTGTTTTGTGAATTTCACCTCCAATAAAAGATTAAGATAAAAAAATCCTGGTGGAATTTTGGTTGGACTTGCAATTAAATCTATAGATCAATTTGGAGAGAATTAATATCTTAACAATATTGAGTCTTCCAATCCATGAACATGATATATCTCTTATTCAAGTCCTTGATTTCTTTCATCAGTGTCTTTTAGTTTCCGCATACAGATCTTGCATATATTTTGTTAGATTTATACCTAAGTATTTCATGGTTTTGGTGCTACTAAAACTGATACTTTTTATTTCAATTTCTAATTATTTATTCATAGTGTATGAAAATATGATTGATTTTTGCATAGTGACCTTGAATCCTGCAACGTTGTTAGATTCACTTATTCTATCGGTGGGAGTTTTTTATATACAGGAAGTCACATTGTCTGTAAATGCCGACCGTTTTAGTTATTCCTTTCTCATTCCTTTTTTTATATACAGGAAGTCACATTGTCTGTAAATGGGGACAGTTTTAGTTATTCCTTTAGTGTGACTTTCATTTATTTTTCTTGCCCACTGCAAAGGCCTATAATACAATATTGCATAAGAGTGAGGAGAGGGGACACCCTTACCTTGTTACACATCCAACATTCATAAAGGTTTTCAGGAAGACATCCTGTAGATGATTTTGAACAACCAATTGAATGTTTGTGGATGGTACGCCACATGATAGAGTGAAAAGAGACTGGGCACTGGAGTCAGCTACATTGGGTTTAAAAGCTGTCTCTCCCGTTAACCAGATTCCAAGTCTTAGTTTACTCACCTATAAAATAGAGGAACTAATATTTACGTCATGAGTCAGGTTGTACGAGAATTAAGAGACGATATGTGGAAAGGACCTGAGACAGTACCTAGCACCTAAGAGGTGTTCATGTAGTCCCACCTCTACCACTTACTTTGTGACTTTGGACTTTGTAAACTTTCTGGGTCTCAAGTTTCTCATCTCTTAAAATGAACATAAGTTATCATACCTACCTCATAGGGCCATTTAAATTAAATTAGTAATTTAAGCAGAGTATTTAGAAGAGTGCTGGCACATATGAGGTATCATATAAATGTTAACTGCTGTCATCACCATCATTGATATTTATTACTATTACACTGCTAGTTTACTTAGGTATCGGTTATTTATTGCTACAAATTGCTCCCCAAAAATGTGGCTGAAAATAATAAAAAGCATTTATTTGCTGATGATTCTGCAGTGGGAGCAAGGCTGCACCTCACAAGATGTCAGCTGGAGGAGCTTAGATGGGCTGGAGAACCCACGATGGATCCACATCCACTTCTCCCAGTGGGATTGCCACCGGGGTGGCTGGAATGGCCAGGGAAAGGCTGAGTTTCTCTTTCTTTGTAATCCCTCATCATTCAAGGCCTTTTTCGACATGGCCACCCACTTCAGGAAGGTAGTCAGACTTGTTTAAATTGTTGCTCTGGGCTCCGAGAGGGCAAAAGCAAAAGCTGCAAGGTCTCTTAAGGCTTAGGCCTGGAAATTCTAGAATGTCATTTCTACCACATTCTGTTATTCAAAGTGAGCCTTTGAAGCCAGGCAGATTTAAGGGAAAGGAAATAAACTCCATCTCTTGATGGGAAAGGGCAAAGTCACATTATAAAATTGCATGCTGGATGGGAGGAATTGTGAGGCCGCCTTTGGAAACAATCTACCACAGTTTCTGTACACTTTCTCAGAAATAGCCTCGGGTAACTACACCCAGACCCATCTTCACATTGTACAAGAAAATCTAGAAAATACCTTCTAAATCAGCTATTGACTCAGCTAGTTATGTATTCAGTAGCAGTGTCTGGGCAGGAGCCTCTCTTTGTGTTATAGCAGGGTCCTGCCGGGTGGGCTGGCTGCATCTTGTCAGGAGTAGCTCTGGATGTGGATTTGAGAATCTTTTCATAATGAGCACAATTTCAGCCTCATTTAGTTAATGGAGATCAAAGCTAATGTACAGCATCTGCTTTTTGGCTAGCTTTGCCGGCCAGGAGTAAAGGACTCACACCTAGAGAGAAGCAGACCTAGTGTGTGCAGGCAGGTACTTCTTGTGAAAGGAGAATGCCCATTAAAGGAAGATGTGTGGAAAAGGAGGCACAGGCTTCTTAAAATATATCTAGTTGCCGCTGTGGTCTCTCAGTACCATTATAAGTTTGTTGTTTATATTTAAAGTACATTGTATTTAGAGATTATCTGTATTTGCATAGGCCTCTTTGGCTACTAAGGTAATCATTTAAGGTCTGTCCATAGTTTCCATTTTGATAAGCAAAATTTAGCATGCTTATCTACTCCCAGGCTCAAAATATAATTCCCATTGGGAAGCAAAAATAAAGTTTCCACCTGCCCACTTTAAAAATTAAATGATTTTTTGAAGTGTTCTTTATCTGCAGTGTCCAGGCAGATCTTGACAAAACTCAGAATTGCAGCTGTTCTTTTCACCATGGCAATGTAACTTAATTAATCCATGAACGGTAGACTTCCTGTGGTTGCCACTGACCCTACCCAGCACCCTCTGTGAGGCCAAAGTCAGCATTTGCAGTATTATCCTCTTCCCTCCTCTCCTAATAAAACCAACTTCTAAAGTGTTGGCAACGTCAGGGGATACAGAGTTACTTAACACACCTCAGCAAAACTTTCAAATTCTCCTCCTTAGATCTCTAATATCTTCTCTGCAAAAGTTCTTCTCCCACTACAGAACCCCCATGTCTCCCTTGCAGCCCCCCTTTAATCCCTGTCTATTCTCACAGGCATCTTCAACTTCAATACTCCACTCAACAAAACAAAGCCTTCTGTGGCCGACCTTCCTTATCCCCTTGCTCCAAAGAAAGCAGTTCTCGAATTATCGATGTTGATGAGGGTGGGTCCAGTGAGAAGGTTCCTGCTCTTCTGTCTCCAAACAATGTACTTCACCAGACAAAGCATATCTTTTGGGGGTAGAGGGAGAGAAGTGAGGTAGGGAGTGCTTAGAGCAGGGAGAGACTCTGCTTATAAGAAAATAAAGAGCAACATTGGCATAGAAAAAGTAACTGTCTTATCTGTCCTCTCTTTTTCTGTTTTGCCTATCAGATAGACTCCTTGCCCCTATTACATGAGAAAAAAAATATGCCATCTTCTAGTCAAAAGCAACCAACGAAGAAGCTTGATTTAAATGTGTCACCTTCCTACCATGAGCCCAGCACTGAGCTAGGGACAGGAAAGTGCAGCAGAATTTTCTCTCCTTCTGAAAACTATCAACTTTCTGGAGACTTCCAGACATGTGATTCCTAAAGAACAGACACTATAGGAAAGAATCAAACACCTAACATGTGATTCAAAGATCAGAGCTATAGAAATTCAGAGAAGGGTGTGGTCAGAATTGACTGGAGCAGTCAGGAAAGATTTTAAAATCTGTCTATGCAGGCATGGTGACATCATGACCAACGCTGAAGACAATCTTGCTGGGTATAGATTTTGGGTTGACAGGTTTTTGGTGGTTGTTGTTGGGTTTTTTTCCCCCAGTATTTTAAAGATGTTGATTCATTGTCTTCTGGCTTGCAGAGTTTCTGAAGGAAGTCTGCTGTAATTATAATGTTTCCTTTGTTCCTCTGAATACAAGGTGTCTCTCTGTGTTTTTAAATTTTCTGGATGTTTTCAAGATTGTCTCTTTATATTTGGTTACTAGATGTTTTAATATGATGTGTCTGAGTGATTTTTTCTATATTCATCCTCAGTGTGGTTCTCTAATATTCTTAGATCTGTGGTTTGATATCTTTCATAATTCTTAGAAAATTATCAACATTATATCTTCATATATTATCACACCACATTCTCTCAATTTTCCCCTTTGGAGAGTCCAGTTATACCTATGTTAGACTGTTTGATATTATCCCAAGCTCTTGGGTGCTCTGTTTTTACAGGCATACCTTGTTTTATTGCAGTTTGTGGCAATCCTGCATTGTCAGATGATGGTTAGCAATTTTAGCAATAAAGTATTTTTAATAAAGGTATGTATGTTGTTTTTTAGACATAATGCTATTGCACACATAATAGACTACAGCATAGCATAAACATAACTTTTATATGCACTGAGAAATCAAAAAATTTGTGTGGCACACTTATTGCAATATTTGCTGTATTGCAGTGGTCTGGAACCAAACTGCAATATCTCTGAGTTATGCTTATATTCATTTCACTTTTTTTCTTTGAATTTCAGTTTGAGCAATTTCTTCAAGTTTACTAATTCTTGTCTCAGCTGTATGGAAACTACTCATAAGCCTACTGAAGGCATTATTCATCTTTGTATTTTTTATTTCTAGCATTTTCATTTGACTCTTTCTTATACCTTCCATCTCTTTGTTAAAATTCTCAACCTGCTATCGCATGTTTCTTTTTCCATATTGAAGCATCTAACATATTAATCAGACTTATTTTAAAATCCCTGTCTGATTTCAATATCTGGATTATCTCTGAGTCTAGATTTGTTCACTGTTTTGTCTCTTCACAGTGGGCTTTTTTCTCTATTTTTATGTGTTTCATAATTTCATGATTTTCAGACATAGAGTATCTAAAATATATACTGAGGTAAATAATATTTATGCTTGGAAATTTAAGTCAATTTAGCCAGGGGCTAGATTTGTTTTTTGTTGTTGCTATGGTTACTGCCAGTGTACCATCAGCTTCAAATCCCTCTGGCATTAGCTTTCCATTTTTTTAAATAGAATTGGGTCACTTGACATTTCTAAACGACTTATTGGCAAGGGGGATGGAATTGCCATAACTGATTTAGACTAGCAAGCAGGAGTCATTCCTTGAGTCTGGATGTGATCAGTTTCCCAGAATAATCTATCTATCCAATTTATGAAGAAAATCAGAGTCTGTTAGTAGGGGAAAAGTAGGAAATGACTGTTAGATATACATCAACTTTTAGATTAATGCACCAAGACTAAATTTTGGTGAGTTTTGTAACTTACCTTAACCCTATGTCTACTGTTCCACCCCGGGCTTTGAGAACTTGCTACTCTGATGATAAAATGTACAGAGAGCTAAACTTAAGCTAACAAGAATTTCTCCAGAATCCAGGCCCATTTATATTTCTTGCTTTTTCACTGTATGCCACCCTCTAATACTGTGGTCCAGCGGTGTCCCTGAGTCTGTGTGGATGTTGGAGGTTCTCCTACTCTGTATTGGACTGGGTGATATTGTTTGTCCTTTCACTGGAATAGTAGCTCTCAAATTCTAGTGAGCCATCTGTGCAATCATTTTCTTCCTAGCATCTTCTCAAAAATAAAAATACCTAACATTTATATTAATTCTTTACTAATTATGAAACTCTCTTGCATATAACATTCCCCAAAACCTTACAACAGTAATTGAGATAGATCTGACTCAACCACCCACATTATTCATACTACAATTTCTTGCCTCTAATTTGCTGCACCTTTACCATCTAGGTGATGCCAACCTCTTGTCTTTTGGTCTTGCTCTCCAAGATTTCCCTAGCATGTACCCAGTACCTACTTGATGTCCGTGGTTATCCACTCAGAAAGTCTTCCTTAAAGTCACCCAAATTATTGCTTCCCTAATTCTAATTAAAGTTCCTATCCTCTAAGTGCCCTGACTTCAAGCTAATTGTAGTGGGGGAAATTCTTCTTACCAGCTCACCCTAGGGTGTAAAGTATTGACAGAAACTTACTGAGAGGATCAAATATGAATTAGGCATCAAAAAGTGTCTTCATAAAAATTATGTAAGTCTGAATTAGGTATTATTTCACTACAAAAGTTTTTGAGATGACATCAAATCCTACTGTACACAAGTAAAATGAAGTTACTATCTTCTTCAGGTTTTAAAGTCAAACATTATTGTTAACTGATGGTGATTAAGGAAAATGTATGTTGTTATTATAAGAGCTGTCTTGATTTATATCAAGCTTACATTAGCTTAAAATAAAAGATTTCAAAGAAAAGAAAATACAACGAGGTTTAGATTTCCATTGATTTACTTCCTTGCTGAATGTGTCTTGCAATTATCCAAATGCTCTGTGGCTTTGGGAGAGCAGCAGAGGAAAACTGAAGCCATGCCTTTGTCAAGTGACATTATGCAGTCCATAAATACTCATAGTTGCTTACATTTCTTCTAATATTTTGTGGCACATCACGGAGAAACGGCTGTTACACAATGTCCCTTCAGCATGGATCTAGATGAAACTCTGCTCTATCTATGAAGGCAGTGCCTGGTTTTCAATCATTATTTGCACATTGATAACATCAAAGAAAATTTTCAATTTTATGAGCCTTTTTCAGAAACTTCAAAGGCTATCAGTGTCTTTTAAAAGTTGGGGAGTAAAAAGAAGCACTTTGCATCCGGAAGCATTGCTGCACAAATGCTTGTGTTCCAAGTGATCGGCAGCTCGTCACTCTTTATACCTTCATATCTCATAGATTTTTGCATAAGTCTTCATTGGCATGAGTGATTCAGTTCTGAGCCCATCCTCTTCTCATAACTTCTTAGGCAACCATATACGTCCAAAGACAATACTATCTCTCATATGATGCAGTGATCTCCAGCTGGTCTTGATTTCATTCTTGAGCCTCTAGGTTCACTCTCTACACAGCAGTCAGTGAGGTTTTAAAAATCTTTTAAAATGTTATATGAGATAATTTCTAATTTAAATCTCTTCAATGGTTTCCCATTACCCGTAAAATAAAATACAAACTTCTCACAATGCCATAAATGATCTGACCCCTGCCTACTCACCTGGCCTCAGTTCATATCATTCTCCCTTTTTCCACTATGCTCCAACTACCCTAGCTTCTCTAAGTTCCTTGAGCTTATAGTAGGATTCTAAGTTCAGGAACATTGCACTCAGAATTCTATTTTTCCTGACTTTCATATAGCTAGATGTTTGTTGTTGTTTGTTTGTGTGTTTTTGGTTGGTATTTTGTTTTGATTTTGCCATTCAAACTTCAGCCTATGTACATTATCTTCCTTGATCATCCAACCATCCAATCCAATCTAAAGTAGCCATCTAGCTATACTGGTTAGTTTTTTATATTTCTCTGTACAGCACTTTTCATCACTATCTAATATTTTCTTTTCTTATTCATTGGCTTTTTATTTGTGTGCAACTACCCATAAGAATGTAAACTGTATGAGAAGAAGGATCTGGTCTATCTGGTTACTGTTGTAACCTGAGTCCACAGGGCAGTGTGTCTTACACATTGCGAGAGCTCAATAAATATTTGTGCAATGAATGAATTGATAAATGGATGAATGAGTGTCAACTGCACATTGATACGGCCTTAGCTATCTGACCTCATCATGCCTCTCCAATCCCTTTGT
Source organism: Balaenoptera physalus (assembly GCF_965194825.1). NCBI lineage: Eukaryota > Metazoa > Chordata > Mammalia > Artiodactyla > Balaenopteridae > Balaenoptera > Balaenoptera physalus. Next base: position 70,977,903 of record NC_138888.1, read on the forward strand.
CTCTTCCAACTGGCTTCCTTGGCCCAAGCATTCCTTCCCTGTCTCTTTGCCTAGGGGAAGCCACTTTACCCTTTAATTCTCAACTAAAATGAACAAATGAAGTTTATTTATCCTTACTTGGTGGATTTTTTGTGGGGAACAGCATAAACATAAAGTTAATCTTTTGAAACACAGCCCTGATGCCTATAAAACCAATCATTATGAGCGTTAAATAGAAGTATGTCAGGGGCTTCCCTGGTGGCGCAGTGGTTGAGAATCTGCCTGCCAATGCAGGGGACACGGGTTCGAGCCCTGGTCTGGGAAGATCCCACATGCCTCAGAGCAGCTGGGCCCGTGAGCCACAACTACTGAGCCTGGGCGTCTGGAGCCTGTGCTCCGCAACAAGAGAGGCCACGATAGTGAGAGGCCCGCGCATCGTGATGAAGAATGGCCCCCACTTGCCACAACTAGAGAAAGCCCTTGCACAGAAACGAAGACCCAACACTGCCATAAATAAATAAAATAAATAATAAAAATGAAGAATTTCTTTAAAAAAATATATATATATAATAAGCAAACTTGTTTATATATTAAACAGCACAATCGTAATGCTGAAGTTCAATATAAAAAAAAAAGAAGTATGTCAGTAGGTATCTAGATCTGATGGAAAGATGTTCCATAAGTATTACTTCACTTCTCTCTTTCCTTTACCACTGGACCAGGGTTGGTCCTAGAGAGCATTGCATATGGCTTAATACCTCCTCCAAATTTTTGTTGGGACAGCTCACACATTATTTCCTTAGAAATTTGATGGGAAGGTAGTATATGAATTGGAAGAACTGATTTCCACTTCCATTTCCTTAGCTTCCTCATGTGTGTTTTATGAGGATATTTAATCTCTTTGTTGCAGTCTGCAATGAGGCAGTTATGTCAACATCATGAGAATAAACAAAATGCAATCTCTAGAACCATACTTCTTCCATTCCTGGCTTTAGCTCCCTGTTCTCTCCATTGAAAAGCCTTTTTCCTCCAGCTTCATCTGGTGAAACATCATCTATCCTTCAGAAGGACCGAAGTCCTTCCCTTGCATATCATCTTCAACAGCCCTACCCCCAGGACAAGAGTACATATATGTGTATACGTGTGCATGTGCACACACACACACACACAAACACGGACACACACAATCCATGGAGTTTTTTCCCCAGCAATTTGTTTATCTTCTTTGACACTTCTAATGTCATCTACATAACTATTTCCCAACAGATTATGAGTTTTTAAGGACGGCATATGCTTATTCTTTCACAACCCCATGGCATGTGTGCATTGAACACAGTAACAACAGAAAATGAATTGACTTTGGTGTCCATCTCTGTGGAGAACTGGGAATTTACAAATAGTTTATCTTTCATGTCCTCAAAATAGTACAGAGAATTTTATACCAAAGTGATGTAAAGTAAATAACCTGAAGAAAAATGAGAAAATTGGAAATAATCAAGAATTTGCTCACCACTTCACTGAAGCAACTTTAACATATGTATATGAGAGAGGAAGCAGCACCCTGGGAACCACTCAAGGACTAGCATCAGAAGAAAATACTCCCTGCCTTTTCTGCGGGGATCCTCCAAACTCGCCAAAAGTGCCAACACTTCAAAAGTCCACCTAAATATCCCTTCTGATGAAATAATATTCTAAGATACAGTGGAAGTACAGTCTTCGGGCTCCACATTTTAGGCACTGTCAAAAAAAAAAATGTATTTTGATCAATACTATCTTCTCAGCAAAAGCCTGACTCCGGTCTTGTGGACTCTGTTAATTGAGAACAGTTCCAAATGGCATCAATATGTGTTTCTGCAAAAAGGCTGGATACCTGAACATATTGAAGAGCAAGTGGCAAGTAAGAGCTGGGTACTGCATTGTACCAGAGGATTGGATGAGCCCCAGAGATCTGGACAAGTCATGATGCGAAAAGGGAAACAACCACCAAAGAGCATGTATATAAAGAATGAAGCCACATGCTGGATGAGCAGAAATTAATGAAATAGAAAATAAAGATCAACAAAGTAAAAAGTTTACTCTAGTAAAATTGCTAAACGAGGTAAAAGACACATAGAGTACACAGAACTGATTCATATTTTCTAATTTAATTTTATCTCCAATATCTCAAAGAAAATACTGGCTCAGTGATTAGAAGAATAATCTATAGCTCGACATGAACATGTATAGGGGTTTCAGGATGATGCAAAATATTCTAATGCCATTTCCATCAGGATGAATTCAATTCACAGAGTCAGCCTCTGATGGGCACCTGGAATTCTCTCCCCATTGACCTTGCGGCCCCTCTGCTATTTCACAACTCAAACTTCCTTTCAGGGTTTCTACTCCATATTTCCCTTAATTTTTATAACCCAGGGGACCTATTTCCTGGTATGACCCTGGCTGGGGAGATATATTCCTGGCTTTATCCTAGAAGAGAATGTGGATCCCCACGTTCTTCAAAGCAGAGTACCAACAAGACAAGCCAACGTCTCTCTTGCTAATGTTTATTACCTTTTGTAGAGAAACTCAGATGTGTGGGTAATCAGCATATTGACCACCATCAGGAGTAGGATTGCACTGATGACAGACACAACCTTGGCTAAATCATATAAGGTTTACTTATTGAAAATACAAAGAAGGAAGACAGTATGCAGTTCTGGAAGCTAACACCTAAAGGACTGAGCACCAAATCAGACTTGTGGAAGCTCAGCTGGCCCCCTTCAAGGTCAAAGTTATATACAACAGAACTTATGTACACATAAGACTGCAACAGTTCTGTATGGAGTCTAGCTTGGAAATGTGCAAAAGACCACCCCAGCTAAGCCAGCTACACACCATCAGTCTCAGGGTTGTACAATGGGCCACATGACCACAGAGCTTCAGGCGTGCATGATATGCTTTCCTCATCGATACCTCACAGCCTCTCCACACCTACATAGCCTGGTCCACCTATATGCCTGAAGTGAGAACCTCAGACTTAGAACAAGGGTTTCTTGCCCAACTGTGGATGTCAAGGTCACAATCATTTAAGGTATTACCAGGCAAGTCCTGCAGTGTATTGTTATGCTAAAAAATCCTTCCCCCAGTAAGGATGGGAAGAATGAAGCAGAGGAAGAAAAAGAGCCCCTCTCCCCCACTGGTTGGAGAGTATTTCATGGTATTTTACTATCGGTTTCTGTAATTTTCAACCCATGTATAAAAGCCTAAATTTTAAAACTAGTTTTAAAAAATGAAATAAAGTGTAGTGCCATAGGAGTCCTTTAAGGACAAACACCATGGTCCTACCCATCTTTTTTTTCTCTCTTTAGGCATGTTGTAATAGAACTAAATTAGGAGAATTAGCCCCGCCTAACTGGTTACTTGCTCTTCTAAAAAAAACAAAAAAGGAATTCTTAATCTCTGAATGCTAACAATTTTTATCAGCAGCCTTGGTGAGAGGCATGTTTGCAATACTGAGGCCATAGCTTCCCATTTGGGAGGGACTGCTGTCTCAGTCTAGAACGATGGCTAATTATCATGGAGTATATGACAGAAGCAGGACCTTTTTCTATCTTTTCTTCATCTCCTATCTTCCACCTACTCAATATACTTAAATATTCCAGTCCTCACTAATTTAATCTCTCCTTTTTTTTTCTTTTTAAAATTTATTTAAAAAATAAGGGGCTTCCCTGGTGGCGCAGTGGTTGAGAATCTGCCTGCCAATGCAGGGAACACGGGTTCGAGCCCTGGTCTGGGAAGATCCCACATGCCGCGGAGCAACTAGGCCCATGAGCCACAACTACTGAGCCTGCGCGTCTGGAGCCTGTGCTCCGCAACAAGAGAGGCCGCGATAGTGAGAGACCCGTGCACCGCGATGAAGAGTGGCCCCCGCTCGTCGCAACTAGAGAAAGCCCTCGCACAGAAACGAAGACCCAACACAGCCAAAAATAAATAAATAAATAAATAAAAATAAAATTAAAAAATAAGGTTAATACAACCATAGAACCTTGGGTCATCACTCTTATTTCTCAGTGTTCTCATATTTCTCCACCCTGTTCTCGGCATACTTCTTAAAAAACAAAAATATTTCCCTTAAAAACAACATTTCATTCTGATAAAGAACCTGGATATGTGTGAAAGGAGTTCTTATTCACTTGGATCTCAGGAGTATAGGACTTACTTTGTGATTTGGTTTTTTTTTTTTTTTTTTTAAAGTACAAGCTTATTTATTTATTTATTTATTTATGGCTGTGTTGGGTCTTCGTTTCTGTGCGAGGGCTTTCTCTACCTGCGGCAAGTGGGGGCCACGCTTCACCGCCGTGCACGGGTCTCTCACTATCACGGCCTCTCTTGTTGCGGAGCACAGGCTCCAGACGCGCAGGCTCAGTAATTGTGGCTCATGGGCCCAGTTGCTCCGCGGCATGTGGGATCTTCCCAGACCAGGGCTCGAACCCGTGTCCCCCGCACTGGCAGGCAGATTCTCAACCACTGCGCCACCAGGGAAGCCCCGCTGTGATTTGGTTTTATACAATACCTTACGTCACCCACTAATTTAATTTTTACATGATCTACTGAAGGCTTAGAAGAAATTGTTGTATTTTAATAATCTTCCTCTCTGAACCCTTGTCTACATGTCCTAGATGTACCCACATGTAAATATATGTTCCCATTTCTGGAGATCCGTACCCTCTGATCTACACAGAGCAATGTCACGAATTCTATTTTAGAAATTCTTGCTCCTTCAAGCCTTGGTTTAACTGAACAACAAAGTTTGGAGCTCTGACCTTTCAAGGGGCTTAAGAATAGAATTTTGGAACCCTTTCTGGCACAGTCTACAGCTATTTTCCCCATTTTTGGAATCTGTCTGCTGTTTTCGTCATACAGAAGAAGGCTGCACATGTCTCTGCCGTCAGTCAACCTGAGAAATTCCCCCTATTATTTATAATCTAGAAACTAGAATTTCTCATAATATAAGAATTTTGCTCTGTTTAAAAAAGACCAGCAATTTTGCAAAAGTTTCCCACCTTTGGAACATTTTCATAGGGGGAAAAAAAGACCACCTTCTTCACTTTGTCCCCCTTTACTACACCTGAAAGCCCAACCTTGCTGGACTGAACAGGAAGACAGACTGCTATCAGTGAGGATAGGATGGAAGACAGAAATTATTCATTCATGCCAGAAGCAAAAGCAAGGCCCAGCAGAATTCTGAGATCTCAGTCTTGGATTACCTGTAAGGTTGATAGAAAGCTGAAATGGCACTTGGAGAGAGACAAAGTTCTCCGATTGCAGTCCTTGTAGGCTAACATTCTTCAGAAACTCTCATCCTTTAATTAAAGCAGGAAATTGCAGACAATGCTCGGAGAAGAGCTACACATCCATGATTATAGGGACATCTTCTGGCCTAGGGCTTATTACAATGAACTGTATTCTTCACTCTGCTGAGAATCATGCAGAGGTTTGTGGGCAGTTGCCGAAATACTTAGGATAGGCCCAAGGATTGTACGGCAGCCCACCCACTCATGGTCACAGGCAGTTTCTCCTCCTGAGGAAGGGACTTGTTGTTCCTGGGACTCTATCAGGAGTATGGACCTCTTTTTCCACAGGCATTAATTGAACAGCAGTGAGTTTGCAGACTGACACGCAGTTCGGGTACCATTGATCTTAGGTATAGTGTTAGAAAAATCCAATGCACCGCTTTAAAGTGCCACAAAAGCATCGTGCTTAGGATTCTATAGTTAGAAACAAGGAGAAAATCCATTGAACCCAAAGTGATGGGAATGGAATTATTTACTGAATCAATTGAGATTCTTATGAGAAAAATTAATGGTTCAGATCAGCCCTGCAAAAACTTTTTTAAATGCTTCTCTGAAAAAATATTATTTTACCTTAATTTATTCTTTGAGATCCAAACACCTTTACGAAATAGCTGTCTTCTTCCACTGTTTCTGATACCATGTCATAAAAAGGACTATTACTGCGTTATGAAGGAAAAAACTCTGATTTTACTGCAGTTCTGGCATTTACCATCTATTGTTTCTTTTTTAATTTTTATTTATTTATTTATTTTTGTTTCTTTTTTTAAAAAGGCTCTTAAATCTCTGTAACTTGATTTCCTCATTTCTAAACTGAACAATATATTCATGAAATAATATGTTCATGACCTCATGTGAAGATTTAAAAGTTCGTAAAATATTTTAAAAGTTAAAATCACTATATATGTATAAAATATTAATATTATATACATGGTACATACATCAGAAAAACATGAGATCAGACTATAAGTGATATAAGATGACGATAAAGTAACTCATCTGCTTTTTTGAATAAATATGCCAGAATTTATACATCCAAATATGTGCTACCTTTTTCAAAGAGGATTCCCTGAGAGGCACACTAATTTAATAGGAAGCTACTACTCAAAATATGTTTGATTTTTTTTTCCTGGAACTGCTATCAGAAGCCAATTTACAAGCAATAAGAAAATCAATCCTAATTAGTTTGCCATTAAATCTTTTTTAGCATCAAAACCAGCAGTCCTAGTTTGACCCCCATGCCACATTCATCAGACTTAGGTCTGTTCAGCTCATAGCACTTAAAAAATTAGTCACACTAAAAAAAAAAAGATAACTGGCCAGGATTTTCAAAGTGAGTGTTACAGACTCTGAAAGCAATTCCAAAGTAATAGTTCCATAAATTCTTTTTTAATAAGGCAGTATTATTGGAATAATTGTGAAGCTTCCAAGATAATGTTTTAGATATGAACAGCACTATTTGCATGACTAAGTTCTATGTTTTTCAAAAATCAGTTCCAATACATACTGGCCCTGCTTCAAACATTACAAGGTCCCTCAAGGACTCTAGTACCCCTAAAGGGAGTAGAGGATTGACTGATGAGAAGTCCATACCTGCTACCACCTAAGCTGATAATTGTGAAGTTGTGATTTTTTCCAAAATTCACCTTAGACAATAATACGTTTTGAAATATTAATCTATTCATGAAATTCTATTGATCAATTAAATCTGTATGTTTAAATATCAGACTTTGTCGGCTAAGACAAAATGAAGTGATACCAAATATCAGGTCAGAGGCAAGGACCGAAAACAGACCTCAGTTATTAAAGCAACAGTTGCCCTACATCATTTTTCTTGTTTGAATTAGTCAATACTTAACGGTAGATTAAAGGCAACCACAAATTCTTTGCCCCTCCTGTCAATATCCCCTTCCTTTGAATCTTGGCTGGCCCTGAGACAGCCCTCACCAATGGAATGCAGTGGAAGTAATGCTGTCTAATTTCAAAGGCTGAACCTTAAGAAATCTGCATCTTCTGCATTCATGCTTGAAACATTTCCTTTGACCACCGTACTGTTAGGATCTCAAGTCCCATGAAGCAGCCATATGGAGGAAAATCGAGACACTGTGGTTGACAGTCCCAGCTGAGCTCCTAGCAAAGCCAGCACAGACTGGGAGACCTGTAAGTGAGCCCTCTTGGTAGTTTCAGCCTCATACAGTCTCCAGATAATCACAGCCCCAGCTGACACCACTTACAGTATAATCTAACACTACCACTTACTATTTATATTTCTGGGGTAAATTATTTAATCCTCTGTGCCTCAATTTCCTCATTCTAAAACTGCAACAATAATAACACCTTCCTTATTGGTTATTGACGAAAGGGAAATAAAATATCGAAAGCATCTTCGTAACAGAGTAGGTTTCATCAAACCAATATATAAATTTGCCCTTGCCACATTGTTCTTACTTAATAAACCTTGCCAGCAATCTAATGCAAGCTAAGGAGCACCCTCACACCTGATATCTCCTTGAGAATCTCTTTCCACTTCTTATTCTTTAGCTTTACTTCTAGGAAATGTCAAGAACATTGATTAAGGGCTTCCCTGGTGGCGCAGTGGTTAAGAGTCCACCTGCCAATGCAGGAGACACGGCTTCGAGCCCTGGTCCAGGAAGATCCCACGTGCCGCGGAGCAACGAAGCCCGTGCGCCACAACTACTGAGCCTGCGCTCTAAAGCCCGCGAGCCACAACTACTGAAGCCTGTGCGCCTGGAGCCCGTGCTCCGCAACAAGAGAAGCCACCGCGATGAGAAGCCCGCGCACCGCAACGAAGAGAGTAGCCCCCACTCGCCACAACTGGAGAAAGCCCGCGTGCAGCAACGAAGACCCAATGCAGCCAAAAATAAATAAATGAAAAAAATAAAATTTTTTAAAAATCTAAAAAAAAAAAAAAAGAACGTTGATTAAAGGGACTCACATGGCAACTGGACACCTACTCGTTTCTTGATGAGGACATTGGCAACAACTCAGCAGGAGTTTGTAACAGATTTTTCTTCAATTGAACATATTCTGATTGTCATTGTCATCATCATCATCATCAGCTTTTGCTTATTTGTCATGACTTCTATGAGTTTTTGATGAAAATTATCCAGTCAGATTACATTTATCATGTGCAACTACAGCTTCTCTCCTCCATTGGACAAATACCCTAGAACAGCGGTCCCCAACCTTTTTGGCACCAGGGACTGGTTTCGTGGAAAACACTCTTTCCACGAATTGGGGGGGGGGGGGATGGTTTAGGCGGTAATGTGAGTGATGGAGAAATGGGGAGTGGCAGATGAAGCTTCACTCGCTCGCCGGTACCAGTCCGCAGCCCGGGACTGGGGACCCCTGCCCGAGAACCAGAGGTCATGTCATGTCATGGAACACTACTGCACAATAAAAAGTAACCATCATTGATACATGCAATAAATTGGATGGATCCTGAGGACATTATCCTGAGTGAAAAAAGGCAGTCTCAAAAGGTCACTACTGTATAATTCCATTCATCTTATATTCTTGAAATGACAAAATTTTAGAGATGGATGACAGGCTAGTGGGTGTCAAGAATTAGGGATGGTGGAGGAAAAAGGGTTGGCCGTGGCTGTAAAGGGATAGCAGGAGGGCGATGTTTGTGGCGATGGAATAGTTCTGAATCTTAACTGCGGTGCTGGCTACACAAATATACATAGGTAATAAGATGATATAGAACTATACACACACATCGTATCAACGTCAGTCTCCTGGTTGTGATATTGTACTATGGTTATGTAACATGTAAATACTAAGGGAAACCGGTTAAAGGGTAGGCAGGACCCCTCTGTACAATTTTTGTAACTTCCTGTAGGTCTATAATAATTTTTAAATTAAAAATCAAAAAAGGAAAATGCTAAACGTTAGTGAGAACTAGGATCAATTAAAAGTTTCAAACACTTTGGAAACAGTAACTAGTCAACTAAACATATACCTACCTATACCCTAGCAATGCTAGTCTTGGCCATATACCCAAGAGAAGTGAATGCTTATGTCCATCCACCAAAAGATATATACATGAGTGTTCAGAGTAAGTTTACTCATAAAAGTCATAAACTGGAAACAATCCATCAGCTGGAGAATAAATAAATAAAATGTGGTGGATTCATCCAGGGGAATATGGCATGGCAATAAAAAAAAAATCAAACTGCTCATGGATGAAACACTTGGATAAATCTCACAGACCTGGTGTGGAGCAAAAAAAAAGCCAGATGCAAAGGAAAGCGTTCTATATGTAGAGAAGTCAGAAAAATGGTTACTTCTAGGATGGTGGCATTAACCAGCAAGGGGCATCAGGAAACCTCCTGGAAATATTCTATATCTTAATCTGTGTAGTGGTTACACAAGTGTATACATATGTAAAAACTCCTTAAAATATATGTTTCAATTAATATACCTCATTTTATGCATTTTATGCCTCAGTTAAAAAAAAGAGGGTGAAAATGCAGAATGCTGAACTTATTGGCGTATCATGATACATCAAACAAGACAAGCCTCCTGAACCAGGTAAGCATCAGGATCGCCTCTCTTGCCCTGTTAGTTATGTGTGTGGCACTGATGATAGGAAGTAGGTGAAACAGAGAAGCAAAAAAGAAGATATTCTAATATTGAAACTAATAAAATCCTGTGAAATTTGTCAGTCGGGCTTGAACCAGGGTCCTGACCAGAGTCCACAGAATGGTAGACACTCTATAGGACACTCTGTAGGTAATGTGATACACATGGGGGTCTTTGTGTCCCTTCCAACTGCCCCAAGCCCCTGGCACTGGATGAATGACCTGGTGCCTCTAACATAATGTAGTTATGTCAGATTTTTTTTTTTTTAAATCTTCAGGGAAAAAGCAAATCAAAGTAGCATAATTCTCATTACTTCAAAGTTGTGCTAATTCCACAAAAATGGTCTGCCTTTAATTTAAAACATTAAAATGAGATTTTTTCAAAAAGCAAAATTTTTGACACGCTTCTGTCAAGAGGTCTCGGGATGAACGATAGAACAAGCTGAGGTTTGAACTTCTTAACTTTTACGTTATATTTTAATTATGCTGCTATTTTTATTTGTGGTTCTTAGTATGTTTCTGTCACCATCATAGAACACTGGGGAATCCCCTTTGCATCTAACATAATATGAAATAATTCCCTTACTCAGTAACCCAGAACTGCAGAGCCTTGGGTCACAAGCTGAGGATTACCACACGTCTGCAGGGGGAATCATTTCTATTGGTTTCACTAAAACTATTTTATTACTTTGCTGAAAAAAGCAACAGGATTCTGGCATCAAGGAGGAAACAATTCATAAACTTGCATAAAGTTTATCTGCTCTTTGCTTATGTAAACACAGCAGTTTAGGGTAAAAATCTGGTTGTGTTTAATGTAACCCAAAAAGCATTTCTATGACTCCAGCCCTTTCAGATTCCTCTAGGAATCCTTAGAGGGTGTCTTTCCTGGAATTATGAAGCAGTTCTTTAGGCCTCCATGCGACGGATACCACTTTCCGGTCTGGATTCCCAAAGGCCTCTTGCTGAAGCCAGTGAGACTGGCCCATGAAGCCCATACAGTGGCACCAATTGTACATCCTCCCCTACTTCTTTGTTATTCCACTTGCATATCAGTCTAGTTACTACAGTTCATTTACACTCTTTTTATCTTTACGCCACTTTACATAGGATCTGAAGCAATTAGACCTGCCACCTTAAAAACATCTGGCCTTTAGGACAGTGAATACACTCTGATACCATAAAGATGGATACATGTCATTAAACTTTGTCCAAACTCATAGAATGTACAACACCAAGAGTGAAACATAAATAAATTACGGACTTTGGGTGATTTATGATGTGTCAGTGTAGAATCATCAATTGTAACAAATGTACCACTGTAGACTATGGGAGAGTCAAGATGGTGGACGAGAAAGACATGGAATTCGCATCTCCTCGCAACTAGGGCACCTACCAGGCACTGGTGGGGGACCACGGACACCTAAAGGGATGGGAGGAACCCCCAACGACTGAGTAGGATGTGGGGCATGAGGGGGAGTGAAGGGGGAGGAGAAGTGGAGGCAGGACGGGACTGGTGACCCTGAGGGGCAGCTGGGGGAGGGAAGGGATCCCACGCCTGAAGGAGGAAATTGGAGAACCACTGGGAGGGCAGAGGATGAAAAGGGAGTGTGGCCAGGTTTCCCCTGCTCACTTGGGCCCCCAGGAACCTGCTGAGCTCGCGGGCCTGAACCTCTGCCCACCGAGGCCCCCTCCAGCCACGCAGGTCCTGGGGGAGTGGGAGGGATGGAAGGGGGAGCAAAAGTAAAAACCGGACCTCTGGGACCAGCGACCCTGCGGGGCAGCTGGGGGAGGGGAGGAGTTCCTACACTCAGCAGGACCCACCCACGGTTAGGGGTCCAGCAGCGACTGGGGAGACCCTGGGGGAGATGGTGGGGGAGGGGTGCAAAGGAAGGGAAGGGAACGCTGCCAGCGCTTTCCCTGTACACTTAGGTGCCCGGGAGCCTGTTGGGCTCTGGGGCCTAATCCTCTGCCCTCGGAGCCTCCCTCCTGCTGTGCAGAGCCCAAGCCCCGCCCCTGCACTCCCACCCAGGGCCCTACCTCTACCCTCCGAGACCCCCTCTGAGACCCCTCCAACCGGGCTGGGCTTAAACCCCACACACACACCCTCACCCAGGGCCCTACCTCCAAACTCTGGAACTCCACACTCTGGAGACCCCCCCACTTTGGACGTGCTGCCTCTCCCCTTCCACGCAGGTCCTAAGCAGAGGCCCCACCCCACGCATGAACATCGCTGGCCTAGGCCCCGCCCCATGCTCAAACGTCACCCCCTAGGCCCCGCCCCACCCTAAACCCTGCCCTTGCCTAAGTTCCACACACCTAAACTCTGCCTCCCATACCAAGGTCTTTTTTTTTTTTCTTCTTTTAGGTTGGGGCTCTGTCTTACCTTGTTATTGATTCATTTATATTTTTATTTTTTCTAATAAATCATTTATTTTTCTAATTTTATTTTATTCTGCATACTTTGTTATTGTTCTGCTCCTTTTGGCTTGTTCCCTCCCCCTCCTTTTTTTTTTTTCTCTTGTGGTTTTGCTTTACCTTGTTGCAGTTCCTTCAATTATATTTTTATTTTTCCTAATATATTTTTTATCTTTCTAATTAAATTTTATGTTTTATTCTTTGTTATTGTATGGCTCCTTTTTTTCTATTTTTTTTTTTGCCCCACCACACAGCTTGCGGGGTCTTGGTTCCCAGGCTGGAGGTCGGCCTGAGCTCCTGTGGTGGGAGCGCTGTGTCCAAACTGCTGGACTAACAGAGAATTCAGACCCCAGGGAACATTAATTGGAGTGAGGCCTCCCAGAGGTCCTCATCTCGGCAACAGGACCCAGCTCTACCCAACTGCCTGCAAACTCCAGTGTGGGACACCTCAGGCCAAATAACCACTAAGACAGGAATACAGCTCCACCCATCAAAAAAAAAAAAAAAAATGAAACGACCAAAAAAATGTGTTACAGAAAAAGAAGCAAGGTAAAAACCTACAAGACCAAATAAATGAAGACAAAATAGGCAACGTACCTGAAAAAGAATTCAGAGTAATGATAGTAAAGATGATCCAAAACCTCGGGAACAGAATGGAGAAAGTACAAGAAACGTTTAACAAGTATCTAGAAGCGCTAAAGAGCAAATACACAGTGATGAACAACACAGTAACTGAAATTAAAAATACCCTAGAAGGAATCAATAGCAGAATAACTGAGGCAGAAGAACGGATAAGTGACCTGGAAGATAAAATGGTGGAAATAACTTTCAGGGAGCAGAATAAAGAAAAAAGAATGAAAAGAATTGAGGACAGTCTCAGAGACCTCTGGGACAACATTAAATGCACCAACATGTGAATCATAGGGGTCCCAGAAGAAAAAGAGAAAAAGAAAGAGCCTGAGAAAATATTTGAAAAGATTATAGACGAAAACATCCCTAACGTGGGAAAGGAAATAGTCAATCAAGTCCGGGAAGCACAGAGAGTACCATACAGGATAAACCCAAAGAGAAACATGCCAATACACATATTAATCAAACTATCAAAAATTAAATACAAAGAAAAAATATTAAAAGCAGCAAGGGAAAAGCAACAAATAACATACAAGGGAATCCCCATAAGGTAAACAGCTAATCTTTCAGCAGAAACTCTGCAAGCCAGAAGGGTGTGGCAGGACATATTGAAAGTGATGAAAGGGAAAAATCTAAAACCAAGATTACTCTACCCAGCAAGGATCTCATTCAGATTTGACGGAGAAATTAAAACGTTTACAGACAAGCAAAAGCTAAGACAATTCAGCACCACCAAACCAGCTTTACAACAAATGCTAAAGAAACTTCTCTAGGCAGGAAACACAAGAGAAGGAAAAGTCCTACAATAACAAACCCAAAACAATTAAGAAAATGGTAATAGGAACATACATATCGATAATAACCTTGAATGTAAATGGATTAAATGCCTCAGCCCAAAGACACAGACTGGCTGAATGGATACAAAAACAAGACCCATATATATGCTGTCTACAAGAGACCCACTTCAGACCTAGGGACACATACAGACTGAAAGTAAGGGGATGGAAAAAGATATTCCATGTAAATGGATATCAAAAGAAAGCTGGAGTAGCAATATTCATATCAGATAAAATAGACTTTAAAATGAAGACTGTTACAAGAGATAAGGAAGGACACTACGTAATGACCAAGGATCAATCCAGGAAGAAAACATAACAATTATAAATATTTATGCACCCAACATAGGAGCATCTCAATACAGAAGGCAAATGCTAACAGCCATAAAAGGAGAAATCAACAGTAACAGAATAATAGTGGGGAACTTTACCACCCCACTTGCACCAATACACATATCATCCAGACAGAAAATAAATAAGGAAACACAAGCTTTAAATGACACAATAGACCAGATAGACTTAATTGATATTTTTAGGACATTCCACCCCAAAGCAAAAGAATACACTTTCTTCTCAAGTACACACAGAACGTTCTCCAGAATAGATCACAACTTGGGTCACAAATCAAGCCTTGGAAAATTTAAGAAAACTGAAGTCATATCAAGCATCTTTTCCAACCACAATGCTATGAAATTAGAAATCAATTACATGAAAAAACAGTAAAAAACACAAATACATGGAGGCTAAACAGTGTGCTGCTAAATAACCAAGAGATCACTGAAGAAATCAAAGAAGAAGTAAAAAAAAATACCTAGAAACAAATGACAATGAAAACATGACAATCCAAAACTTATAGGATGCAGCAAAAGTAATTCTAAGAGGGAAGTTCATAGCAATTCAAACTCACCTCAAGAAACAAGAAAAATCTCAAATAAACAATCTAACCTTACACCTAAAGCAACTAGAAAGAAAAAGAACAAAGAAAACCCAAAGTTAGTAGAAGGAAAGAAATCATAAAGATCAGAGCAGAGGTAAATGCAATAGAAATGAAGAAAACAATAGCAAAGATCAATAAAAATAAAAGTTGGTTCTTTGAGAAGATAAACAAAATTAATAAACCACTAGCCAGACTCATCAAGAAAAAAAGGGAGAGGACTCAAATCAATAAAATTAGAAACGAAAAAGGAAACATTACAACTGACACCACAGAAATAAAAAGTTCATAAGAGACTACTACAAGCAACTATATGCCAATAAAGTGGACAACCTGGAATAAATGGACAAATTCTTAGAAAAGAACAACCTTCCACGATCGAACCAGAAGAACTAGAAAATATAAACAGACCAATCACAGGTAATGAAACTGAAACTGTAATTAAAAATCTCCCAACAAACAAAAGTTCAGGACCAGATGGCTTCACAGGCAAATTCTATCAAACGCTCAGAGAAGAGTTAACACCTACCCTTCTCAAACTCTTCCAAAAAATTGCAGAGGAAGGAATACTCCCAAACTCATTCTACAAGGTCACCATCACCCTGATACCAAAACCAGGCAAAGATACTACAGAAAAAGAAAATTATAGACCAATATCACTGATGAACATAGATGCAAAAATCCTCAAAAAAATACTAGCAAACAGAATCCAACAGCACATTAAAAGGATCATACAACATGATCAAGTGGGATTTATCTCAGGGATGCAAGGATCCTTCAATATATGCAAAACAATCAATGTGATACACCATATTAACAAATTAAAGAATAAAAACCATATGATCATCTCAATAGATGCAGAAAAGGCTTTTGACAAAATTCAACACCCATTTATGATAAAAACTCTCCAGAAAGTGGGCACAGAGGGAACCTACCTCCACATAATAAAAGCCATATACGACAAACCCACAGCAAACATCATTCTCAATGGTGAAAAACTGAAAGCATTTCCTCTAAGATCAGGAACAAGAAAAGGATGTCCTCTCTCGCCACTATTATTCAACGTAGTATTGGAAGCCACAGCCACAGGAATCAGAGAAGAAAAAGAAATAAAAGGAATCCAAATTGGAAAAGAAGAAGTAAAACTATCACTGTTTGCCAATGACCTGATACTGTACATAGGTAATCCTAAAGATGCCACCAGAAAACTACTAGAACTAATCAATGAATTTGGTAAGGTTGCAGGATACAAAATTAATGCACAGAAATCTCCTGCATTCCTATACACTAACAACGAAAGATCAGAAAGAGAAATTAAGGAAACAATCCCATTCACCATTGCAACAAAAAGAATAAAATACCTAGGAATAAACCTACATAAGGAGGCAAAAAACCTGGACTCAGAAAACTATAAAACACTGATGAAAGAAATCAAAGATGATACAAACAGATGGAGAGATATACCATGCTCCTGGATTGGAAGAATCAATACTGTGAAAATGAGTATACTACCCAAAGCCATCTACAGGTTCAATGCAATTCCTATCAAATTACCAATGGCATTTTTCACAGAACTAGAACAAGAAAGTTTACAATTTGTATGAAAACACAAAAGACCCTGAATAGCCAAAGCAATCTTCAGAATGAAAAACGGAGCTGGAGGAATCAGGCTCCCGGACTTCTGACTATATATATTACAAAGCTACAGTAATGAAGACATTATGGTACTGGCACAAAAACAGAAATATAGATCAATGCAACAGGATAGAAAGCCGAGAGATAAACCCACGTACATATGGTCACCTTTGATAAAGGAGGCAAGAATATACAATGGAGAAAAGACAGCCTCTTCAATAAATGGTGCTGGGGAAAATGGATAGATAATGTAAAAGAATGAAATTAGAACACACCCTAACACCATACATAAAAATGGTGTAAAGACCTAAATGTAAGGCCAGACACTATAAAACTCTTAGAGGAAAACAAAAGCAGAACACTCTTGACATAAAACAAAGCAAGATCCTTTTTGACCTACCTCCTAGAGTAAGGGAAATAAAAACAAAAATAAACAAATGGGAGGACCCAATGGAACTTAAAATCTTTTGCACAGCTAAGGAAACCATAAACAAGATGAAAAGACAACCCTCAGAATGGGAGAAAATATTTGCAAACAAAGCAACTGACAAAGGCTTAATCTCCAAAATATACAAGCAGCTCATGCAGCTCAATATCACAAAAACAAACAACCCAATGCAAAAATGGGCAGAAGACCTAAGCAGACATTTCTCCAAAGACATACAGATGGCCAAAACATACAAAAGATGCTCAACAGCACTAATCATTAGAGAAATGCAAATCAAAACTACAATGAGGTATCACCTCACACCAGTCAGAATGGCCATCATCAAAAAATCTACAAACCATACATGCTGGAGAAGGTGTGGAGAAAAGGGAACCCTCTTGCACTGTTGGTAGGAATGTAAATTGATACAGCCACTGTGGGGAACAGTATGGAGGTTCCTTACAAAACTAAAAATAGAACTACCATATGACCCAGCAATCCCACTACTGGGCATATACCCTGAGAAAACCATAATTCAAAAAGATACACATACCACAATGTTCATTGCAGCACTATTTACAATAGCCAGGACATGGAAGTAACCTAAATGTCCATCAACAGATGAATGGATAAAGAAGATGTGGCACATATATACACTGGAATATTACCCAGCCATAAAAAAGGAACAAAACTGAGTAATTTGCAGTAAGGTGGATGGACCTAGAATCTGTCATAGAGGGTGAAGTAAGTCAGAACAAGAAAAACAAATACCGTATGCCAATGCATATACATGGAATTTTAAAAAGTGGTACTGATGAACCCAGTGGCAGGGCAAGAATAAAGATGCAGACGTAGAGAGTGGACTTGAGGGCACAGTGTGGGAAAGGGAAGCTGGGACGAAATGAGAGAGTAGCATTGACATATATACACTACCAAATGTAAAATGGGTAGCTAGTGGGAAGCTGCTGCATAGCACAAGGAGGTCAACTCGATGCTTTGTGATGACCTAGAGGGATGGGATAGGGAGGGTGGGAGGGAGGCTCAAGAGGGAGGGGATAAGGGGATATATGTATACATATAGCTGATTCACTTTGTTGTACAGCAGAAACTGACACAACATTTTAAAGCATATATACGCCAATAGAGATGTGGAAAACAAAATGTACCACTGTAGTGGAGGATGTTGTCAATGGTGTAGGCTGTGTATGTGCAGGGACAGTGGGTATATGGGAAAATCTCTGTACCTTCCTCTCAGTTTTGCTGTGACCCTCAACTGCTCTAAAAAATATATTCTCAATAAAATGTATATCAGAGAATTTAATTAATAAAATTGGTGGGCTTTTTTGTTATTACTTAGTTTTTACTATCACTTTTACAAAAGCTCCTCTTCCAAGGGCTCAGATTAGACTAGCTGACAGTACGGTCTCCACACAGTCCGTAAAATCACCTTCCCCCTCTCCTGGTCCACTGGCCTTGAACCAAATTTGTGTGTATCAACTTTTCTTTCCTTAGTTTTAATTCTTCATAGGAGACTCTTGGGTGCCATGGGCAAAAAAAGACCCAAGTAAACCAATCCTGTGCAGACGGGTCACAATGACACCCCCCAACATGGCTCTACACTCATCTGGTTCATAGACACTGGCCCAATCTCACCAAAGCAAAGGGAAGCTGCCAATGTCTCATCTACCAGCCTGGGACACGAGTCATGTAGCGACCATGAAGGAAATCTGCTTTGGACTATGTGCCTCATTATTTCAACATTTTTATCCCAGAGTACCATATTTGAAAAGATGACAAAATTGGTCCCAATTTCATAAAACGTATTTTCTCAGTACATCCACCTTGTGGCTTTTGAGTATTATGTCTTGTATAAATGGTCATCTTCTTTTCATTTTAATTGTTTAGTACTTACTCCTTACATTTCCTCCAACCTCCACCCAAAGGGACCAGGTAAATGTCTTCCTGATTGAGCCCTGATGTCTGAGAACTCACTCAATAGTGGGGAGAAGTCTAAGGTTAGAATAACGCACCCTGAGACTCAGGAAGAGAGTATGGTCAGTAACTTAGAAACCACATTTCATTTATAGACTTATGAGGCATTTCTCTATCCCACTGTGTGTACCTAAACTTGAAAAACAAAAGTTACTAATTTGTTCTTCCCTGCAGCTTTCCATAGCCAAGCAGAGCCTTAAAACTTACCTTCTACATACCTAATGATTTTGTTCTCATTCAACTGTGTATATGTGACCAGAAATTAATAAATACCATTTTCACTTTGTAATTAATTCCAGAGGCTAATTTGTTTTCAATAAGGGTTCATTTAATTCTGTCTCTTGGAAAGAAACATTGGCATGGAGCATCCTTTCATGATTATACTGGTCCTTTCTCTCGAGTGCACAGAAAAGTCCCTTTAGGCTGCCATGCCAGCAGCAAGAAGAATGGTACAGATGTTAGTGGGTTTGTGATCATGTATCTGCTGACATTTCAGTTGTATGCTGTCTCCTCCAGGGTTTTCTGTGCTCTCAGAAAGTAAAATCCATCAATTCTTCTTCTCTGAGATAAACGTTTATGATTTGTCCACACTTTCCAGAATACTAATGTTGTTTAGGATGCAGACAAGCTCTCTGAAACCTCTTCAGAGGCTTCAGGGTCCTTAGAACTGGGAAAAACTTTTAAGGTCACCCAAATCGTGTTATAGCCTCAGGGAGTTTGAGTGACCAGCTCAAGACCACCCAGGCTACTAGCAGCAAAGCCAGGACACGGCCAGTATACCTGATACCCAGTCCTATATTTCTTAAGTAAATTTGGTTTTTGTCATATCCTACAAGAAGCATTCCTTACAGGGTTGAACCTCCCATCTCTCAGCTCCCACTTTAATGCACAGAAAGCAGTAGCAAATATTGTGAGAACAGCCCATAGAAAGAGACTGGAGTACAATGTGAGGAGCCCCGGGTATCAACTTGTCTGGGTTGATTGTGATTTTTTTCACATAATTTCAGCTGGTTTTGCCCTTCATGAGACCAAGGATAAAGTGGGCACAGCTCCTTATCTACAGGGTTATGGTGAGGTCACCACTGTGAAAACAGGTTGCAAAGACAGAGAGGTACACTTAGCATTCTGTTATTATCATGCACTCTTATTTCCATACTCCCAAAAGAATAAAAGGATTCCATGTTTAAGGTATGCAACATTGATTGATTAGAACGTGGAATCAGGACTGCTTTTAGATCACTTACCCACACAAGCACTGGGTTCTAGGAAATCTCTAAGCTTATAAAGGCAAGAGAGGAAGGCTGGGTCTTGATTTCATTATAGCATCTGCATTTCTTTCAAGAGTTGGACCTTGCCCTGTGATTGGTGAGATACCTTTTCTCTTTAGCTGTACTATTCTCCACACACTTCTTATTCTGGTTTTCATTCCAAAGTTTGGTCCTCATTGCCAAAGATTGGAAAAAATTCATGATTAGAAGTACATATCAGTGCTAAGTGTGGCCCACATTTGTTAGGCTCCAACCATGGTTTCTTCTAATCAAGCAAAAACCAGAGAAAAGGAATGTGGTCTTGCAGTAGGATGTGAGAATTATGACACAAATCAAGGCTTACAAGAACTTTTCTAGGCAAGTCCAAATTGAACAGTAAATTTCATGAATGTTTAACAAATAAGTAATAAAGAGACACTGAGGCCCTATATGTGACCCATTATCACAAGTTCAGAAGATGGTCTCTGAGAGCCTGATACACTTGTCCTATAAAAAACTGATTTTCAGTTTTTATCAACAACTGGGTCGTTTTATAGTTTCTAGTTTGTAGACTTAAATGACCCTAAGTATACCTCTATTGCATTTTTCTTCACACCTAAGAGAATGTTAATACCATTTAAGCATTTTTAGACTCGTGGACTAAAGCATAATAATGATTATGTGTTTAAATGCTACTCCGTCAACTTCTTAAATTGTCCTAGAATACCAAATTTGGAAGTGACTTCTACTCCTATTTAATATTTACTTGAATAAGATTTCCTTGGGACAGAGCCAGCTGTCAAATAAATTCTGAATGGATTCGACTATGATATGAAAAGACTTCCGTTGACTAATATTGTTCAGAAGTCTTGGCTATATAAGCAGTAGTTTGCATTTAATAGAAATTTCAAGGAAATTTGGTCTCAGCTATACTGAAGAGGCATTATAATGTTCCAAAAGCAATAGTTTATTTAGCGAAAATATAACCCCAGGTGGGGAGGCAATACTCAATGGCTCACATATCAGTTTAAAATATCAGCCTGCTAGGAATATGTCTTATGAAAAATATCGTTCATCTCTGCCTTCTTTAAGCACCCTCACCCTTCTCACGTCATTGGCCTATTTGTGCATAACACATATCCATTCAGAAACACCAATGACCCATCCTCTTTTTTCTTTTCTGTATCTTTGGTTTTACAGAGACCAGAAAGCAGAATTTTTCTAGACATTTAGTCTATATATGTTTGTTTTACTTTTTAACCAATCATGTTTAGCATGATAGCTTTTTCAAATGTATTTTATTATTATTAAGGGATTCCTAGGTTAAAATGTGACTATTAATGAAAAAAGCATAGTGAAAATTATGTTGATAAAGAGATCTGTTATAAATGCATAAAGAATGAGACCCACTGTATTAGCTAATTATTGCTGCATGACAAATCACCTCTAAACTTAGTGGCATAAAACAACAAACATTTACTATCTCACGGTTTCTGAGGACGCTGAGTCCTTTGGCTCAAGGTGTTTGACAACACTCTAGTCAAGGTGACAAACAGGGCTTCTCTCAGCTCATAGCTTGACTGGGTAGAGACTCACTTCCCAACTCACTCGTATGGTTGTTGTCATGATTCAGTGCCTCACGGGTTGTTGGACTGAATGATTCAGTTCTTCACTGGCTTTCGGTAAGAGACCACCCTCAGTTCCTTGCAATGAGCCCTCTCCAACACAGCAATTTATTCACTGAAGTGTGCCAGTAAAAAAGTCAAAGAAAGAGAGAGAATGCCAAGTAAGATGGAAGTCACTGTGCTTTTTAATGTACTCAGAAATGACATCCCATCACTTTTGTCATATGCTATTCATTAGAAGCAAGTTAGTAGGTCCAGCCATACTCAGGGGGAGTGGATCATACAAGGACATGAATAACGAGGAGGTGGGGATCACGGAGAGCCATTGTAGAGGCTGCCTACCACACCCAAAGATCTAGCTGGCGGCATTCCAATAGATTCAGCCATTTGTGATATAGTCATAAAAGCCAAAGCCTGCAAAAGGAGCAGCAAAGGAGAGAGATCTTCCAAAGCATTTGCCCTTCTTAACAAACAGATGAAGTTACCCTTAAACCTATAGGGGAAAAAAAGCCAAGCTCACTTGAAAAAAATGGTTAAAATTAAGCTTACTGATTTTACAAGCTTAGGTGGTTTTCCCAAGAAAAGTTCAGTTCTAGTTATATATAAGAGGTAACAGATTAAAGATGATAGGGAGAAAAAAAAGAGATGCTAAAAGTTGATATACTAGAGAGTGTTCGGTGGTGACAATTGAAGAAATAGCAGAGATTGCTTCAATTACCAGTGATATTGCTACCTGGGGCATTTAATGTAGAGACAAATGGAAACATTATCAGAGGGCATCAGACCAGCACATGACATCCTTCAGGGGATCAAAACATATAGTACTGTAAAACAAAGGAACCCCTTCACACGTCCTCTTGAAGGACAGAGCAATAAATCAAATGGTGAATAAGAGTGCCTACCCAGCAAGGCACAGGATCTCTGCACTGTTAGAGAGTTCTCTGCAATCAAGGGTAATGGGAAATAAATTCTGAGATAAGCCATAATCTAGATTTAAGTTTGGAGTTTTGTTTCGATTGTTTCATTGGCTGAATCTTTCACCAAAATTGCCAACAAGGCACCAGACTAGGAAGTGTGTAAGATACAGGTATAACCTAGAACCTGCTCTGAAAGAGCACAGCCTTTATGAGAAGGAAGCTGTGTTTCCAGCCAACTCCAATACAAGGCAGAGTGGTGACAAGGCTGCACTGTGATAAATACAGGAACCCTGCTCCTCAAAGTAGGTCCAAAGTCCAGCCGCACAGGCATCCACTGGGAGATCATCAGAAATGCAGAATCTCAGCTCCATTCCAGAGCTACTGACTCAGAATCTGCATTTTAACAAGACCCCCAGGAGACTTGAGGTACAGTGATGTCTGAGAAGCACTGCTAATAAAACTTGAAAGCGCTTTGAGAGAACCATGGAGAAAAAGACTCAGTTCAACTAGAGGAATTAAAGAATGATTCGTAGAGAAGGTATCATCTGAGCTGAAACATGAGATGTGTATGATTTCAACAGAAATAGAAGGCTTTCTTTGGGGAGGGGGGAAGTTAAAGCACTGACGAATGTCTAGTGCAAGGAAGTAGACCATTCCTGGTATTAAAAAGAAACACCCTTAAATTGAAGCCAGATTACAAAGGGCTTTGACTACTTGCTAAGGAGTTTTTACTTTATTCTGTTGGCAATAGAGAGACATTGGAAGTTTTTGAGCAGAGCACAGTAGCAATAAGAAATACTGTATGGTGGCAGTGTGGAAGATGTATCGGCATGAAGAGAGGCCAAAGACACACCAGTTGGGAGTGATTAATATAGATAGACTTAGAAGCTATAGTTCAGGGTTGAGTTTATTCGACCTTGAAACGCTAGAGCAGTAGTAATGGAATTAAAGGGGAAGTGATGGAAGTCAGAGGCATTTCAGAGGTGGAAACTATGGCTCTTGGCAAACATTAGAGGCTTTGTGCCTGAGTGATGGGGAGGAAAATGACGTCATTCAAAAAGATGGGGTCATGGAAACATGAGCAGCTTTTGAGAGGAAGAAGATAGTTTGTCCTTGGTTATGAGATAGTTGCTGAAAATTTTGAAAATGTCAGTGATGTTATAGCCTTTCCTGCTTCCTTCATGCATACCATAACCTTTCTGGTTTCACAACTCTTGGGCTTTTCAGTGTCTTCCTGAGAATTCCAGCCAAATACCTGAAGAATTCAGTGCACCTCAATCCAATTGACAAAGTATTCTTCTTTTTTTTTTTTTCAGTTTAAGGTGTCCACATGGAAAAAAAAAAACTTTGAAATGCAAATCACATTTTTTTTTTTTTTTTTTTTTTTTTTTTTTTGCGAATCACATCTTTGTAATTTCTTAGAAAGCTCTCAACTCAAATTTCACATTGGACAAATTGAATAAAAGGAATCCCTTTCAGTAGAGTCCAGAGAAATTGATTGTGTCAGATTTCGAAAAAGAACAGAAAGAGAGTGTGAAAGAATGGTCGCTATTACCCTGATTGGAAAGAGAGAGAGAATCTTCACAGTCATTCCACAAGGAAAGAAATCAGTGATTCTTTTTTTGAGGTAGCCCAAAACTTCTTTAATGATTAAAAATGATAGGGTTTTTGGTATGCAAGGCAGAAACAGAGACACAGATGTAGAGAACAAACATATGGACACCAAGGTGGGAAAGTGGAGGGGTGGGATGAACTGGGAGATTGGGATTGACAGATATACACTAATATGTATAAAATAGATAACTAATAAGAACCTGCTGTATAAAAAATAAATAAATAAAATAAAATTTTTAAAAATGTTAGGGCTTTTACGAGACTTGTTATAAAGGTGTTTCTGAAAAGCTACTTGCAAGCTGTGTTCAGCACAGGGTGCTTTCAGTGGGTGGAAGTGATACTCATTTTATAATGCACTTAGTGAAGTGTTTCACAAGACTTGGAATACATTAGTTTCTAACAAGCTACTTGCAAGCTGTGTTTTGCACAGATTTCTTTAAGTGAATGAAAGTGATACCCATTTTGTAATGCATGCAGTAAAGTGTTCAAGAAGGTTGTAATAGTTTCTGTCAAGCTACTTACAAGCTGTATTCAGCATACTGTTCTTTCAGTGAATGGAGGTGATATCCATTCTGTAATGCAAATAGTGAAGTGTTTAAGACTTGTAATAAAGATGTTTCTAACATGCTTTAAAAAAATGATTTTTTTTTGGGGCTTCCCTGGTGGCGCAGTGGTTAAGAATCCGCTTGCCAATGCAGGGGACACGGGTTTGAGCCCTGGTCCTGGAAGATCCCACATGCCGAGGAGCAGCTGGGCCCGTGAGCCACAATTACTGAGCCTGCGCGTCTGGAGCCTGTGCTCCGCAACGAGAGAGGCTGCGATGGTGAGAGGCCCGCGCACCGCGATGAAGAGTGGCCCCCACTTGCCACAACTGGAGAAAGCCCTCGCACAGAAACGAAGACCCAACACAGCCATAAATAAATAAATAAATAAAATTTAAAAGAAATAAGCAAAACATTTAAAAAAAAAAATGATTTTTTTAATTGAAAAGTGTATTTTTCTCCCTTGTTTCATAACTTTATTGCCTTCCTGATTAATTATTATGTTCCATTTCATTATCATACCATTTGTCACTGAACATTCATGTGAAATGCTTTGTTTTATGGTGTATTCTCCATAAAAGCCCTGAAAGACACATCCTTTTATATTAGCGGGTTTAGATGTCTTCAAATATGGCAGGGGTTGCTGCTCAATTAATCACACAGTAAGTCTATGTTGAAAGTATGGCAACAGTCACAATATACCCCAAAGGGCCTTCCATAGGTCATCTGGATGAAATATGATATGAAAAAAGGGGGAGTTTAACTAAAATTAATGAGGCCAAATTCCATTCTATGTTGGATAGCAGTTAAAATGGAGGCTGCAGTCACAGTTCCACCTTAATGAAGCTATCTCAAACAAGAGCATCAAAAATGGCAAATGAAGATTTCCTCTGGCCTTAGAGAAAGACATGCACCTTCCTTTTCAAGATTAACCTTTATACCTGTATTCTTGTTACTACTCTTTTTTAACTTTCTTCTTCTGGAATTTTACCTTCGCCAATTTGTTAAGTGGGCAGTATTGATCAAAGGACGTTTGTATTGCATTGTATGGCATTATAGTCATATATAATATGACTATATTATATTGTAGTCATTGTATGAAAAAAGATATCAAGTTTAGTTAATAAAAATACAACGAGTTTATGATAATTTTAGGGAAAAGCATACACTTCATCAAATACATATGAGGTATATATCCTTATCGGTGACTCTAAGAATGGTACGAGATAAAAATAAAACACATTTGGGGCTTCCCTGGTGGTGCAGAATCCGCCTGCCAATGCAGGGGACACGGGTTCGAGCCCTGGTCCGGGAAGATCCCACATGCTGAGGAGCAACTAAGCCCATGCGCCACAACTACTGAGCCTATGCTCTAGAGCCCGCGAGCCACAACTACTGAAGCCCGTGTGCCACAACTACTGAAGCCTGTGCGCCTAGAGCCTGTGCTCTGCAACAAGAGAAGCCACCACAATGAGAAGCCTGTGCCCCGCAACAAAGAGTAGGCCCCGTTCACTGCAACTAGAGAAAGCCCGGGCACAGCAGCAAAGACCCAATGCAGCCAAAAATTAAATAAATGAATAAATAAATAAATTTTTAAAAAAAACACACACATTTAAAATTTGACCAAATGATGCAGAAGATACAACTGAGACTAAACTGAGCATTTACACTCCAGGTTACCTCAGAAATGGGCAAAGTAGTACATGGAATAGGAGGAAGGCTTTGTTAGGAGGAAGTTTTTGGGGCATATGGGGGAGAGTTTGAACAGTCAATAAATGATGAAGTAATAAGCTAAAGAATTTGGATTATGTTTTTAAAAGTGTTAAGCTGGGCCCACATATCAAGTATCTTCTATTTATTTCTCAATTATTATGGTAATGGTCTGAGCAAATATCTTAATGTTTGTGGATCTACAATGTTATGTGTCTTTTCACTTCTATATGTTGGCACTGTTTTCTATAGAGACTTTGAAAAGCAAAAAAAAAGCTTAGTCACTTGTGAAAGAGGGCTAGGAATTACATAACAGCAGCAGTATTCTGCTTCTGGTCTCTCCATCCCTTTGCTCTCTACTAAGAAAGAGGGTGAGTAGGCACTGCACACTTCACTAAAACCAGACTTCCACCTGGATCTCTGGTGACCTTCACAATCTATAAGGTGGCATTTCAGGCAGGTGATAGAGACATTACTAATAGACGTTCAAAATGGGGCACAAAGAGCAATTATAGGGAGAGTCAGAAAGATAACTGGGTTAACAATTGAGCTGTAAACCAAAGAGCAAGCAAAATAGATGGATGTTTAGATGTGAGTCCATTTGGACATATTTCTTCAAACTGTACCCTTAAAAGAGAGAAACTGAATGGAGGGTTAGAGGTACGTGCATGTGTATGATACTGTATTTAACCAAAGGCATCTTAAGGGGCTGCTTCGCCCTCTGACCGATTTTTAGGTCAGGTTTCTAATGCTGCTTATTTAATTGTATTTCTTTCTGGAAATGTTAATGTTAATGGAATCCTTAATTCTAATTTTCTTATTAAGTAAATAATTCATAAGTTCATTAATTTTTGGAACATCCTTTTTTTATATTAAGTCTCAAATGAATAAGAGGAGAGTCAAATACAGGACATTTCTGTTTAGTAGAATCCCTTACAGAGTATATCCATATACTTTACACATTTTCCCTCTCTTCCCCCTAAAATTTAGTCATAGTTTACTCATAGTGATTAAAAAAAAAAATTCGATAAGGAGCAGAAGATACGAATTTTTAGGTAAACTTGCATCTCAGTTGTCTAATTTTTCAAATGAGTTTTGATAACCGCCAAGTCCTAAAGGTTTCCTGGAGAAGCTTCTATTGCTGCTGCAGGGGAGAGGGAGTAGAGGACAGTGGTTGAGCACCAGACTCCAGGGCACTTCAACCCCGGCATAGTGTCACTTGTGATACATATTAAGGTTACAGAGGGAAAAAAATGTAATATGTACCAAAACTGACCATGTTCTGTGCCATAAACCACATCTTAACAAAGCTCAAATTATTGAAATCATGCAGAGAATATTCTCTGACCAAAGTGTAATTAAGCTAGGAAGCAATAAAAACGACATAATGAGAAACGTTCTTCATATGTTTCACGTTTAAGAAAGTCATTGTTCAACAAGTAATGTGTCAAATAAAAAACATTCAATGGAAACTTTAAAAATATTTTGAACTAAATGATAACAGAAAAAAATCACATGTCAAAATTTGCGCAATTCAGTGCAATCTATGATTAGAGGAAAATGGACAGCCTTAACTGCATAAATTCATAAAAGACAAAAGGCTGAAATCAAGGATGTAAGCATCTGTCTCAAGACATCTATGAAGAGAATATTAAATTAAACCCCAATAAGACAGAATTAAAAGAGAAGAGCAGAAATTAATGAAAGAGAAAATAAAGATCACCAAAGTGAAAAATTTATTCTAGTAAAATCATGAAACAAGATAAAAGAAAGAAGGCACAAATAAACAATGTTAAAAATGAAAAAAGAGACATTCTTACAAATCCTGTGTATAATAAAATGATAAGAGAGTATTATGAACACGTTATACCGATAAATTTCAAAACTTAGAAGAAATTGAAAAATTCCTGTAACAAAAACAACTGATCAAAATTCACACAAAATGAAATAGAAAATCTGAATCATCCTATATTTTTTAAATTGTATCTGAAATATGAGGTTTTTTCTACAAAAAAACTATAAGCTTAGATATCTTTACCAGTAAATTCTACAAACATATAAGGAAGAGATAAAACCAATCTGAATGTATTGTTTCAGAGAATTGTAAAAAACCAAACACTTCCCAATTTTTTTCTGAGTATACTACTGATAGAAAAACTTGACAAGAGCATTATGAAAAACTAAGATTTCTAAAAGGCTAGCCGTGGACTAGAAGAAAATTTGGAATATATATAAACACCCTCTATATCTATATCTATATCTATATCCACAATACATTAAAAATTCCTAAAAAGCAATAAGAAGAAAATCCAATAGAAAAATAAACAGGCATTTCACAAGAGCATATCCAAATAACTTATAAACATGGAAAGGTGCTCAATCTCATAAATTATCAGAAAAATGAAAATTAAAACCAAAATGAGATATCACTATCCACCCACCAGAATGGCTAAAATTAAACTGATTGACAATACCAAACGTTGATGAGGATATGAAGCAATTGGCATCCGCATACACTGTTGATAGGAGGGTGAATTTGGCAGTTCCACTCTGTCTTAGTTATCTGTTGCCATCAAAAAGCTTGATAACAACCAGAAAACCTCAGTGATATACACTAAACATTTATTTAGCTTATAAGTCTACTAGCCAGTGATGGTGATGTAGCCGGGCTCAGTTGGGCTCATCTTTGGGTCTCAGCAGGGTTCACTCATGTGTTTCTCTCTGTGAGAGCAATGAAATGATAAGCCACATGTGTGTCATCTTATGTTAAGTTAAACTTGCATTATTCTCATGGTGATGGCACAGAAGCAAGAGCAAGAGAGCTCAACAGCACAAGTGCCTTTTAGGCCCCTACTTATACTACTAATGCTAAAATCCCTTTAGTGAAAGCAAGTCATATGGCTGAGTCCAGAGTCAGAGGACAATTGTATAACAAAGTTATATGTGGATGAGTGTAGATACAGGGAGGAATGACGAACCTGGTATGCTAAAGCAATAAATGTGTTACATACGGAAATATATGCACATGTGCACTAAGAAACATGAAAAATGTACATAACATTACTATTGGTGCAACTGTAAACCACCCAAATGTCCTTCAACAGAATGGATAAAGAAATTGTGGTATAGTCATGAAAATGAACACAGCTATACAAAAATAACGTGCATGACTCTTAAAAGCATAATAGTGAATAAAAGAATTCAGCCACAGGAAAGGACATTCTGTATAATTCATTTATATGAATTCAAAACCATGCAAAATTAATCAGTGGTGTTTGGGAATGCTTGATCAAAGAGTAAAACTATTTCTTTAATCAAGCAAATTATTAACAAAAAGCATTACTTCTTAACTAATATTAATAAAAATTAACATTATGGCTGCACTTCCAAATGCAGATGGTGGTAATAACTGAGAGGACCATTGAGGGAGTTTCTGAGGTGCACCTTTCTATTTCTGACGCTGCTTATGTGGTCACTTTGTGTATTGACCTGCATATTTTTGTTTTAGCACTTTTTCAGGTGTTAGTAAAAATGATCATGAACTTCCATTATGGGTTTCTCATCTCCTGAATAGTGTACAAAAGCAATAAAGCCAAACAGATGGAAAAAAGTCTACCAAGACCATTTTCAGCAACATCAGAAAATGAACATAATCTTCAGTCTCTGAAAATGTGGAAGAGCTTTTAAAAGAAGCTAAGAATGGTTAAAAGAGTTGAATTGGGAATGAGAAAAGGTGGGGAAGAAAATGCTGATTTTCATTATAAACCTCATAGAACTAATCAGCTTTTTAAACTATGTATATGTGTAACTTTGATTTTTAAAATGTTTAAAGGACTGTAAAATGAATAAAAAGTGTCTTTATGGTTGTAATAGTTTCAGAAGAGCCTAAAATGTAATGGCTCAAACCCTTCAGTCACTGGTTGTACTCTCTGCCTGTGGAAGTCTTTTGTGAAGATTGAAAGTACACCCCTCCCACGTCACTTTCTGTTCTCTCTTCCTAGAATCTTCTGAGGTTTCATGAATGACTGCATTTCATTCATGAGTAATTCTTAGTTTGGTGACTGTCGAAACCAAGACGGAAGAAAAGTATTTTATTGCAGTGGGAATCTAGCTATTCTGAGAAAAGTAGCTCTCAATTTTAAGAAATTAAGATGCCCTTTCAACCATGCAAGCCCAGTTGTTACAGTGCCTTTGAAAAGCCAAAGGCACAAGGCAAGCTGCATTCACTGTTGATACGGAGATCTCTAGCCCTCGCCTCTCCCCAGCTGTGCAGAGGACAGCGGGTTCTTCCATGAGGACTTGGGTAGAAGAGAACATACAGCCTAGAAACTGACTGTACACTGGAGAGTTTATTTGTGCTGGCCAACTCCTCTCCAGAGGAGTGGGGAGGGGTAGCCACATGGGGTGGGAGAAGAGGGGGAAACAGGCCTATTTAATGCACCTTTGGTCAAAGACCAGAATACTTTGCAGACAAGCAGAAGCCAAAAGAATCTTCTGGCTTTGTTTCCTGAGGGAGGGAAGTGGGAGAGGGAGGTTTGTGGTCTTATACTCCTGAAGCCTGCTCCCAAATGCAAAGGCTTTTGTTCACGGTGAGAATATTGACAAGTTATATTATTCAACATATAGTTTCACATGGGGAAAAAAGTTTTTTTTAAACTCGCTTTTAACCTTTTAAGCTCATGGTTTCTTTGAATTCCCAGATACGTTTTGGCTGATGACGAATATATAGGCACTTATTATCGAAATAGCAACCAGTGTGCAGTGTTTTGATTATTTTGCCCGAAATCTAAAATTTGGACAATGTTTTACACACAATTAAGCTATTCAAGCAAAACAGACTTTGGAAGGAAAAAAGGTTCTGCCAGAAAAAGTTGAACGTTGTTCATGAAGGATTCTGTTGCTACATGAACCATCTTTTCCTGTAATTGCTATTAGCAGAAGACATTAGTCATTTTCTTTCTGAACCAGAACAGTAAAGAAAACAATGGCAAAACGCTTTTCACAGTCATTGAACCCATTCCAAAATAGATATACATTCATTTAAATGACAGTATAATTAAGTCCGTGTGGATTATCGCCTTTAAGTTTAAAAGGAGAAAATACAAGATACTTGCCAAAAAATTATATAATCATATTAGTTGTGCCATATTGTATGTCTGCTTTAATTAAAACAATGAACTTTTTTTTCCAGACGATGAAAGCTATTTCAAATGGGGTGAGCTTCAGATTACATTGTTATGAGGACATAAAACTTCTGCCTAGAAAAAATACCTACTTGTATCAAATGATATAAATGACTCATATCAAGCTACCTTGCTCATTAAAAATCACATCCACCCACATTTTCCCTTCAGTTCTTAATTTTCAGAGTATCTGGAAACACTGAAACGTACTATCTTACTCTTGAAACTGGTGTTCTGGGACAGAATATTGATTTATGTATTGTACAGCTGACCATTTGGTTTTTGGGTCCATGTCAGTCCCACGGTGAAGATGGGAACAGTGGCTTGGCTGTCACTTCTTAGCTCTTGCTGTCTTTACTGTCATGTTATTATCTGACTAACGGCATTATTCACAAAACGAGCCACCACTTGCAGAATTTATGGCCTACTGCCACTCTTAGAAACAACAAACTGTTTCTATGAATGTAAGTACTGCTTTAAAGTCATTTTAAGTGTATCTTTTCATGATTTCTTGACTTACTTTGATCTCTGTCCTACTTAACAACCTTCTTTTTTCTTTCTTGAATTGAGTTTAACTTTGTAAAGTTTCTGTAAAGCAATGGTTCTCAATCAGGTACAATTTTGCTCCCAGGGGGCATGTGACAATGTCTGCAGATATGGGGGGGGTCAGGGATTGGGGCCAGGACATTCTACTGACATCTGGTGGGTGGGGCTCCAGGGTGCTCTAAATATCCTACAAGGCACAGGACAGCTCCTGCCACAAAGAATTACCCTGTCCAAATTTCTAGAGTGCCATGCTTGAGAAAATCTGCTTTAGAACAGGGAGTGAAGAGGATAATAGTCCTGTTCGAAGTGATCAAAATAAGATACAAGCCATTGGTGATGAAACATGCACCCAAGACTCACCTGCAGAAGCTCCTGCTGGCCCACCAGGAAAAATGTGTTCCTGCAAATTACACTGGCACAGAGCTCCCTCTGTATTCACCAGAAGTCAGAAACCATGAACAAGCAGACATGCTTCCATGGAAAAAAAAAATTGAAATAATGAGATTTTAAAATGTCATGGGATGAAAATTGGTTGTGAGAGAGAAGGGTTGCGAGGAAGCAGAAAAGCAATAGCAGAATTAAAATCTGCATTGAAAATAAAAAGAAAGGTTTAGCACTGTGGATGAAAACACAATCTTTGCTTACGAAGGACAAACCTGAAATGCTTTCCAAGAATGTGAAGGAAAAAGACAAAGGTATTCAAATTATGATAGAGAATAAAGAAAGAGAAGACAGAGAAGATAAATTGCACATGAGAATTATAGGTATACCTACATAATAAATCACTACAATTGGAACCAAAACAAAGACTGGTATTTAAAGTACCAGGCAAGATATTAAAAGAGACCCTCACCAAGATACCTTCTATAATACTATTGAATTATAAGTATATAGGAAAGGGCTTCCCTGGTGGCACAGTGGTTAAGAATCTGCCTGCCAATGCAGGAGACACGGGTTCGATTCCTGGTCCGGGAAGATCCCACCTGCCGCAGAGCAACTAAGCCCGTGCGCCGCAACTACTGAGCCTGTGCCCTAGAGCTTTCGAGCCACAGCTACTGAAGCCCGCGCGCCTAGAGCCCGTGCTCCGCAACAACAGAAGCCACCGCAGTGAGAACCCGCGCACAGCAACGAAGACCCAACGCAGCCATAAATAAATAAATAAATAAATTTATATTTTAAAAAAAAAGTATATAGGAAAAAATTCTACAAATTTTATACGAAAAACATTAGTGTTCTCTCTACTGCTAAATGTCAGGAAACTGTGAAGCAATATCAACATAGGTTTTAGGTAAAAAGGTTTTGACTAAAGAATCTGAATCCCAAATAATTTGTTATTCATATGCATAAAGAAAACAAAGTCATTCTCATATGTGCACAGTCACAAAATATAAACCACTGAGAGGTCTTTATTTTTTTTAATTACTTGAAGTTATTTTCCAGCTAACTAAGACATGAATTAAAAATTAAGAACCCAATACAGAAATTACACTTTTAATAAGCTTTCCACATGCTGTGATCCAGCAATTCCACTCCTGGTATCTATCCAAGGAAAACAAAAAAACTAATTGAAAAAGACACATGTACCCCAATGTTCATAGCAGCTTTATTTACAATAGCCAAGACAGCCTAAGTGTCCATCAACAGATGAATGGGTAAAGAAGATATAGTATATAGAGACAATGGAATATTACTCAGCTATAAAAAAGAATGAAATTTTGTCATTTGCATAGCATGGTTGGACCTGGAGAGTATTAAACATAGTGAAATAAGTCAGAGAAAGACAAATACTGCATGTTTTCACTTATATGTAGAACCTAAAAAATAAAACAAACAAATGAATATAACAAAACAGAAAGACTCAGATACAGAAAACAAACTAGTGGTAACCAGAGGGTGGTGGGCTGGGGGGAAGGGCAAAATAGGTGAAGAGGATTAAGAAGTACAACCTACTAGGTATAAAATAAATAAGTTACAAGAAGGTAATATACAGCACAGGAAATATAGTCAATGTTTAATAATAACTATGTACAGAGTGTAATCTATAAAAATATCAAATTACTATGTTGTACACCTGCAACTAATATAATATTGTAAGTAAACTATACTTCAATAAAAAGTATAAATAAATAATAAGCCTTTCAAGGAACACGGAAACCATAAAGTTAAATCTAAGTGGCTACTGTAACAATGGTAATAAAAACTAAATTCATATGTTAAAGTGATTTTTGAAAGAGAAGATAGTATAAAAACAGTAATTTTAAATGAAAAAATTCCAGTATATTAACAAAAACTGATGAGGATAAAGAGAAGTTGGGATAAGGAAAAAACACTAAATTCCTCATCCTACAAGGGCAAGAAAGAGGAGTTCAAATATTTATCCTTCATTTTTACAGTACTAAAGATGAAGATAAATACATTTTAAAACATTTTCAGGGTAATCAGTGGTAGAATTAAAAGTAAATAAAAACTGTTCAAATCTCCAAGAAAGAAGACAAAAGTTAGAAGTAAAAAAGTTTTCTTCTTTGTGTTTTTAAAAAAAAACATACAAAGAAGAAAACAATGAGGAAATACTAAATGTATTACAATTTTTAAAAAGAGATTTAGCTCCTTCAATAAAAGAATAAAAATGTAATACCCAACTATAAATTGTTTATGAGACACTATAATATTAAAGATATTTATAAGTGGAATACTACTTTGCACCTATAAAACTGATTAATGTTTTAAAAATTAATACTGGAGCTGGGTAGGGTATGATGAGTCAGTAATTTTCTCATAATTTTGTGAAATGCTTCTGGAAAATCTAGTCCACACACATTAGGGGTCTGATATAGGTTTATAGCTTGAGACCAACTAAATTAAATTCTTGAAAATCATCTTAACAAGTTTAATCCAGATATAGACAAATAGTAATATATAATTAGTTTTGTTGCAACACTATTTTGAGACTAAAGACCTAGATATTTCCTTATGTCCAATAACAGAGGAAAAGTCAAACAACTTATCATATATCCATATTGTGGACTATTATGCAGCTATTAAAAATTACGATTTGTAAAATTATTTAATAATATAGAAATGGTAAATATATAGTTCTAGTTAAAAATAGAAGGTAAAGTTGTGATACAATCCTAATTTAAGTAAAAATACATATAGATGTACTTAAATTTAAGAAAATTTGCCAAAATGGTCACTTGGATGATATCTGCTTAATTTCTATGTTTTCTTGGTATTATTATTCACTTTCCAAATATTCTACAAAGACCATACACTGTTTGATTCAATGGGTTTTGTTTTTGTTTCACATGTTGGATAAGCAGCTGAGTGACCTGATGTACAACTTTGAGAAAATGAACAGAAAAAAAAATGTGAAGTTATCCATTAGCACAAAAATTATTACCAGTAATTTAATATACTTTTTTCTTCAAATTCCTGTTTTTTGCTCTCTTTTTGACTTGGCCTACTGGGGGAAAAAAATCCCTGGAATTTCTTTCAATTAATGTTTCTTCATTTCCACTAACTCCTAGTGATTTTTCCTTCCAGGCAGCAACTGACTCTTCTTAGGTGCTCATAGGGATGGGAGACAGTTTAGTCAGAGACCCATACCAACTTTGCAGGACTCTTCTCAACATGCCTCAAAGAGCCTTTGACCAGGTATTAAACATCCAGTGCCACAATCACAGCCCTGCACAGTCACGTGGAACAGTTGGCTTGATTGCCTGACATCGTCTGACAAAAGGCCAGTCTTTGCTTCAACTGTATTTTTTAATGTATATACCGACCGCTTATTTGAACTGTCACTAGTTAAGTCTAAAGGAAATTTCTGACGTAAGGCTAAGGATGCCTAAAAAAGGAAGATTGCAGGTAGTGGCAAACAAGTGTTATTAGGTTTCTAATCATTAGAGATGTCACCCTATCTTCAAAAATAGGAATCATTACTGCTAAATTACTCATGAAATTCATGCCTTTGATTTATGACAACCATTCCTATTCAGACTTAGCTGAGGCATACAAGTCATATAGGTCAGGAATGTGTTTTGGAAAAATATCTATTCAGCTCCTCTGCCCATTTTAAAATCAGGTTTTTTTGTTGTTGTTGTTGAGTTGTATGAGTTCATTATATATTTTGGATATTAACCCCTCATCGGATATGTGATTTGCAAATATCTTCTCCCATTCAGTAGGTTGTCTTTTTGTTTTGTTGATGTTTCCTTTGTTGTGCAGTTTTTAGTTTGATGTGGTCCCATTTGTTTATTTTGCTTTGTTTTCCTTGCCTGAAGAGACATTTCCAGGAAGATATATATTGCTAAGACCAATGTCAAAGAGCATACTGCCTATGTTCTTTTTAGGAGTTTTGTGGTTTCAGGTCTTACATTGAAGTCTTTAATCCATTTTTGAGTTGATTTTTGTGTATGGTGTGAGATAGTTCCAAAGAAGACATACAGATGGTCAATAGGCACATGGAAAGATGATCAGCATCACTAATTATTGGGGAAATGCAAATCAAAACCACAATGAGATACCACCTCACACCGTTAGACTGGCTATTATCAAAAAGGCAAGAAATGACAAATGCTGGAGAGGATGTGGAGAAAAGGGAACCCTCATACACTACTGGTGGGGATGTAAACTGGTGCAGCCACTATGGAAAGCAGTATGGAGATTCCTCAAAAAAATAATAGAACTACTGTATGATCCAGCCAAGATATGGAAACAACCTAAGTGCCTATCAACAAATGAATGGATAAAAATACGTAGATAGATAGATAGATAGATAGATAGATAGATAGATAGATACAGATATATATACACAATGGAATATTGCTCAGCCATAAATAAAAAAATGAAATGTTGCCATTTGCAACAACATGGATGGACCTTGAGGGTATTATGCTAAGTGAAATAAGTCAGATGGAAAAATATAAATACCATATGATTTTACTCATATGTGGAATATAAAAAGCAAACAAACAAAAATAAGTGAACAAGCCAAACCAACAAAAACAAACACATAGATATAGAGAACAGAGTAGTGATTCCAAGAGGGGCAGGGGTGGGGGAGAGGGTGACATGGATAAAGGGAATCAACTGTATGGTGATGGATGGAAACTATTTGGTGGTGAGCACACTGCAGTGTGTACAGTAGTGCACAGAAATATAATGCTGTACACACGAAACTAATATAATGTTATAAACCAATGTTACCTCAACACAAAAATTTTTAGTTAAAAGAGAGAAATGTGTTTTGAGTGCTGCTGAGTCTATTCTTTATTCATTTGACTTTTATTTCATATCCTAGGCCGTAGGACAAGGTGGGCTCTTCCACTGTAGTAGAGATCACAGAAACCTGAAGACATTTAAACTCCAGGCTGCAAATGGGATTGATTGACTTTCTTGACTGACTAGGAAAGATTCAGGGTGTGTGGCAACAGCTTTGGACAACGGCCAAAAGAGCAAGTTGGGGGGCTTCCCTGGTGGCGCAGTGGTTGAGAATCTGCCTGCCAATGCAGGGGACACGGGTTCGAGCCCTGGTCTGGGAGGATCCCACATGCCGCAGAGCAACTGGGCCCGTGAGCCACAACTACTGAGCCTGCGCGTCTGGAGCTTGTGCTCCACAACAGGAGAGGCCGCGATAGTGAGAGGCCTGCGCACCGCGATGAAGAGTGGCCCCCGCTTGCCACAACTAGAGAAAGCCCTTGCACAGAAACAAAGACCCAACACAGCCAAAAATAAAATAAATAAATAAATAAATAATAAAAATAAAGGAATTCCTTTAAAAAAAATAAAAAGAGCAAGTTGGTTTCTTCTTATAGAGCACTACCTGGCACATAGTACATGCTTCATAAATATTTGTCAGATGAATGAACTAGTATACCAACCCTAATCAATTGGTAGTGCTGATGCCTGGAGAGAGCTGAGGTGAGGAGGAAGGAATTACATAAGCATGTATTTATGGCTGAGATGGGCTCTGGAGTAATGAGCGGCCCCGCTTGCGCCATGAATCTGTCATTCCTGTTCCAGAAACAAGTGAATTTTCACCCATGCATTCCTGAAAGTCCTAACAGAGTGGTGTTAAATCTAATTAAATTAGATTTAATTCCTGGTGACTAAAGATTGTGTTAGTTAAGTGAGAATGATTATTATTTATGCCAGGGGACTCTGTGTTTCTGGACTAGTATTTGTGCCTTTGAGTTTTTGACAGCCATAAACTACCAGAAAGTAGAGCATGAGTTCAGTTATTTCCAGCAATTAATGAACTTTTCTGGCTGAAGCATGCTCATCTGCTGGCCACCAATGCTCCACAAACACTAAAGACTGTATGGTGAAGCCTAAAATGATCAAATGGTGCCCTTTTTGACTCATCAGGCCACCAAACAAAGCCTACTGAAATTCTATCTAAGAGCTTATGAATCTAAAATTATTTTTTCTTAAAAATTATATTTTAGAGAGATCTTTCACAATGAATTTTGCAACAAAAATTGAAGCAGAACATGGTAGCAAGTTATATAGACATATATTGGCTAAGCTATTCTCAATTTTGAAAATTATTAGCATAAACATATAGCTTATTTTTTCCTCTTTATACAATTGCTCTTTAATAGCTTTAGAGATTTATTGCTACCAAGCATTTTTTTATACTTCTATTAGGCTTTTCTTTTCCTAGTGGTTGTTAGAGACTACACATATAAAAAGACTCCAGTGCCTGCAGAAGTGAGTGGTAAAATGAACAATACAGTGTTGATAATGGAGTGAAAGACCTGGATCCATCCAGGGTATACCTTGGGTTCTATTGCTTGCAGGCTGTGTGACTTCAGGCAAGTTACTTAACCTCTCTGTAAAATGAGGATAAATATATTGACATTGCAGGATTGTTGGGAGAACTAACTGGGATAATGAAGATCAGGAATAGTACTTGTCACATGGAAGTTACTTAAGGAGCTGAAGGTACCATTATGATCTTAAGGAGGACGAAGTATAGGTTGGTTAAGGGCTGACAGTGAAGATTCGGGAAAAAGCTAGAGTTTCTCTACGTATAGACGAAAGAATAAGAACCAATGCCTGCCTCTCCATTTAGAAGTCACGGCATTAATGGTTCTTCTGTTATCCCAGCAGTTCGACTCTGTGAAGGATGAGTCCAGGGTGATGGAGAGCTGGGGAGGCAGGAATAGGAGGGAGAGCCTGCAGTGATAACAGAGAAAACCCGGGAAGTGAGTCGAGCTGGCAAGCGCTCGTCTCCCTGCGACAAATGGACCACCACCCCTGCTCCAGAAGGAGCTGAGAGCTAGAGGATTCACTCAGAGCAGAAGCAGGAATTTATTAGAGACTCGCCAATGGGCACTTACTGTGAAGCAGGGGGAGAGGTTGGCTGGAGTTCCTGGAGGCTGTGTTAGTCAGACAGTCTAACTGCTAAAACAACAAATCAATAACAAAACTCAGTAGTTTACAAAATAAAGGTTTGTTCCTCACATTACAGTCCACTGTGGGTGATCAGTGGGGTGAAGGTGGGGAAACCTCTGCTCTTTGCAGTCATTTAGAGACATAGAGACACAGGTATCCCTCCATCCTGAGACTCCTGGGTCCTCTGCGCTGGGCTGGCAGGTGAGAGGAAGAGGGAATGTGGGGGCTCTCGTAGGAGAGAAAGAAAGAAGAAATAGAAAAGGGGTTAGATGCGCACATGGCAGAGTCACTTCCACAAAGGCAGACACCAAAATGACGTTAAACGGACATCAGAAGAAGCAAAAAAAATCACTAGAATAACATGTGGAGAAACCAAAGTCAGATAAGAAAAAAATTAGCTTTGAAACTGGCTCCTGGCTGTCGGCAAAAAAAAAAAAAAAAAAAAGAATCAATTTCAACCAGGGAGAAGGGCCAGGGGACTTCACATGCTGGAAATCATCAGGAATGAGAAAGAAAGCAATGGCAGGTCATTGCAGATCAGCTTGAACTCAAAGGGGGAATTGTTCTTTTCATGAGGGGAACAGAGGAGAGGAACAAAGGGACAGAGATACCCAGGACGCGTAACACGGAGGACTGTGACGGGGACACCAGGACCTGACGCCCCGGAAAGGACTCTAGGATGTCAGAGGAGGACAAGCCTTTCATAGCCAAGTCTTCACAGGCTATCAGGAAGTAGATTCTGGAAGGGAAACACAGTACACGCGCGCACACACACACACACATAGAAAGTGGTCACAGTGGTCAAAGCTACCTTAGTCTAAGGACTGTGTCACTTAGACCAAGATAAAACTAGATGGGATCAAGTGGGCTGATTTTCAAGGCAAAGACTCTGAAAGGTGTTATTGGTAATATTTTTATACTCTTTTTTTATATCTTCGAAATTCACTACAGTGAGCATATCCATGAATAATATTAAATGCCTTTATTTTTTGTGTGTTGTTCACATATTCCATAGGGTTAAATATTTATTAAGTATTAATAATATGCTGGTTGAGGATGGAGAATACAGATATATAAAAGTCTTGTTTCCTGCTTTCTGGGAGTTTATCGCCTAGTGTAGGAAACTTTTTTAAAACAATTTTAATAGAATGCAAAAAATCAATAATTATGAAAAATAGTGAGACTTTGAAGAGATTTCTGGATTATTGGGCAGGACCGCTGAACTATTTCATGAAATAGAATTAAAAACATAGAAGAGGTTAGGTGATATAAGAAAGGGAATCAGATGATTCCCTAGGGAAGAAGACAAAACTATTTTTTGAGGGTCTTTAACATTTCAGAGGAAGCCTGAAACAATTTCAGAATTTGTAAACTATCCCAAACCCTCACCAGTGTTTGTCATTTTGGCCAACTCTGTTGGCTTCTCTGATGTGACCAGCTGTTAAGAACGCTTATCATCAAAATGGGGTTTCTTTGCTTATTTCAGAAACAGCAGGGAGGAGTGAAAATAGTTCATTTTTGTAGCAAGGCTGGATAGAGAAGGAAGTTCAGAAAATAAAATAAGGTAACAGTGGCAGAGAAGAAGAGGTAAAAGTTGGGTGGCAGCCTGGGGGGCACAGAGGAAGAAGCCACAGCGCTTGGGTAATTTCCCAACAGCTACACATGAACCCTGTTTTGGCTAAAAGACCAGACAGAGCCACTCTGACCTTAATCGCTCTTCCTAAAATCAAGGACACTGGCTGCACCCACGTGCTCTGTCAGCAGGAAGGACGAGGAGAAGTGGTGTCGAAAGTAAAGAACACTTTGGATTGATTAATTCAAGGGAGTCTGGGGAAAGTAAATTGGTAAGTCAACTCAAGAATCATTAGACGGGCCATGCTCTTTTAAAAGGAAAACTTTCCACTTAGAACAGAACTTGCCCAGGCAATAACAAAATGGAATGCTTTGTTTCACCACAGCTGAAGTTGTTGAACAACCACAAACTTTGAGTCACCCACTGGCCTAAGCTGATAAATGATTAGGAACTTGGAATGCTCAGTATGCCAGAATCTTCCTAGATCCAAGTGAAGAGTCTTACCAGTGCGCAATAGACTTTGTTGAAGCAGACACGCACAGACTCTAGGACTCATCCTGCCCTGTCCAAAGAGTAAACTTTTGATCATTTTCTAACATGTAAATCGTCTTGTTTGTTCCCTCTCAGTGAACAACTCAGAGAATTTCTTTAATAGACTCCGTTTCCTCACCTGGCAAGTAAATAAACTCAGCAACAGCACAAGCTTTGTTATCCGGGAAGGGGTCATTGTTTTCCTGTGTCAGTTTCCTCCTAACTCTGGAGTGCTGGGACACACTTGGACACACTGTGGAAGCAACCACTGGGTCCAGTGCTGGTCTCTCCTAAGCCATGTGTGCAGGAGGGGGCCACCTCAACTGGCAGGCTCTCCCTGCGCAAGGAACACTCACATACATAGCAATGTTACACATGATAAGACATATATGGCAAATATTACTATCACAAACTATCCCTGTAATTTATCGGCAGGATTATGTTACAGTGAGAATTTTTCACTTTTTTTTTTTTGAAATTTCATATAAACCTTTAATAATAGCAATGATAGCTTGTATTTCCAAAGATAACCTTCTTTTTTTTTTTAACTTTTTACTTTATATTGGAGTATAGTTAATTAACAATGCTGTGTTAGCTTCAGGTGTACAGCAAAGCAATTCAGTTATACATATACATGTATCTATTATCTTTCAAATTCTTTTCCCATTTAGGTTGTTACATAATATCGAGCAGAGTTCCCTGTGCTGTACAGAAGGTCCTTGTTGGTTATCCATTTTAAATGAGAATTCTTCACTTCTGAATTGACTTACTAATACCAAAACCCACTAAGGAATGGCAGTAGTCCTTTATTTAAGATATCCGGCTAGCTTGAATCCTATTTTTCATCCAATTTTTAAACTTTTTTCTCTGAAAATAAGTTTTTATTAAGTTTAACTTGAGAAGATAAATGGGTTTAATAGAAAAAGCAAAACACGTTTTGAAGCTCAGAAAAACCTTGCTGCTTCACATGTCATCTTTTCCCCCCTGTTGAGAGTAGACAGGTCTCCTGCCCTCATAAAAATCAGGCTGTTTCCTTTCTGGGCATTCAGATAGCTCTATACATTCTTTTTAAGCTTGGACTCTATTAGTGAGACTCGGTGAGCTATCCTCCCTCCCACTCTGGCTGTATTCAGAGTCCCTGCATGTAATATACACCCTCAGGCCCCTGGTGAGAAGAGAAACCTCTGCGGAAAGAAAAAGAGAACTAGTTGGCTGGCTAGTAGGTTCCAGGTTCCAACAGCCAGGAGTACCTCTCTTCTAAGTTAATGAGTTAATGTGTTAATGGTGAAATCCAGGAGATGGGTATAGTGATATTCACTGCAAAATTTTTTCAACTTTGCTATACGTTTAAAAGTTTGTATAATAATATTTTAGAAAAGCAATAAATGCTTGATCTATTGCTTAACTGGTGGAAACTCTAAGCTCTAAATCCACCTCAGAAATAAGAATTAGTGAAGAAAACACCTACAAAACTGGACCTTTAGGGTTCTTACTTAGGTCCAGCTGTAGTCAGGCCCATTCTTAGGTGTACTGAATCATGAGACCAATCCATCCCATCTTCCGGCCACACAGCCCATTTGGCACAAAACAGAATAAACAGGCAGCTGCAGGCAGAACTGTGAGGTCCATGCTTTCCTCGTTTCTTTTCCAGGGGTGTCCCTTTGCTCTTCTTACTTCATCAGAGACTAAGTGGCCTTCAGTTTCTAAACTTTCCCCACCAGCAAAAAGAAAAAGCTTCATAGCCCATGTTCTGAGTCTCAGGTCTTTGCATCTTATGTCCTTTGTTTTTTACTTACTTAACCGAAAGTGTTTTAGCAATCAAACAAGCTGGAGTTCATGCTTTGTGCATGAGTGTACCTGAGCATGGGAAGATTTCTCCTACACTTGACACTGGAAAAAAGCTTAAGCTGTCATGGAGCAGAGAAGGTTCAAGGTCAGAGCTGGAAGGCTCTTAGAGACTATAGAGTCTAACTGCCTATCGTCTGGTCTGTGCAACTCTCCAGGACAAGCCTGAGCTATAGGAACCATGGTAATATCCAAGCTCCTTTGTGAATTGTACGTGGAGGCCACAGAGTAAGAATCTGATGAATTGTCTTTTTCCTCCATTTGTGTTAAGTCGATGCAAGATGTTGATTAGAACAAAGTGTTCTCATGAGCCGTAGAATTCCGTTGGGTCGTGCAGGCTCTATCTAGAACATTTCTAAATAAGTTACTATGGAGCACAACATGAAACAGCAAAATGATCCTACAAAAGACACTGCTCCAATAAAATGAAAAACACTCAAAAAACAGGAATAACATTCAACCTCTCCAACGAATAGGTTTTTTTGAAGAGTGTTTAGACAGGGGTTATTCTGCTGCAGAATACCTTTAGCTTCTCAGAAGCCTCTTGCATAATTTGCTTACCAAGCTGGTTTAAACCCAGCTCAGAAAATGTTACATCCAGGGTTTGATTCTTCCTTCCTGAAGAGAAAGTCTTAGGTTTTTTTGAGTTACACAAGATCTACTGTAAGACTTACTGGAGACCCAGTGGAGTGGTAAGAAGGGGTTAATAGAAGGAGACACGTGG
This sequence comes from Balaenoptera physalus, assembly GCF_965194825.1. Taxonomy (NCBI): domain Eukaryota; kingdom Metazoa; phylum Chordata; class Mammalia; order Artiodactyla; family Balaenopteridae; genus Balaenoptera; species Balaenoptera physalus. The sequence goes on from NC_138888.1 coordinate 71,022,143, forward strand.
AGACCAGACGTTGAGCAGCTCCAAAGAACAGAGAAACCTGCTCTGCTAGTGGCTGGCATTCAGAAGCCACAGCCGCAGGGGCTACGCCGCTTCACTCCGGTAGAGATGGGTGGGCTCTGAAGTGCGCAGCAACTGTGACTACTATTTGATGGCTTTTGCTTTTCAACAGAGACCGTTAACACTCCTGGCTGCAGCCCAGTTGTTGGAAGAGCTTATTCACTCATCCATTTTCTCGTTGTTTAGACAAGAGACCTGAGGCCAAAAAGGCTGAGTTCGTCACCACTAGACCTGCTTTACAGGAAACGCTAATTACACTAGCAATGATACACTAGCGTGCATACTTCTACATATAAAGTGAAGAGAAATATTTTTAAGTAATGATAAAGCCACAGCACTTAGTTTTCTGTCACAGCAGGCTCCCTCCTTCCTCTTAGGGAGGAACCCCTGAGGGATATTATAGACCTGAGGGCATATCCTCTTCATCATTTAATGACTATTCCTAGCCCTTCAGATACCCTATCTCTTAATTATGTTACGTGCCCAAAGAAAGAATGTCTTCTATGTCATCGACAACATTCATTGATTCATTCATGCATTCAACTATTTGAAAAACATTTAAATGTTTACCATATGCCAGATGGATTGAGTGGCAGATATAATGACTATTTTTGCACCATGAAATATTGGAAACAACAACCCACAATTAAATCAAAGAATTTTACAGATTAGAAAAATTGAGGAAGAGTTTAGTTCACACACTAGTTAATAAGAGTCATAACTAGCACTCAGATTTCCTTCTTTTCTCTGGTAGAAAGACATCTGGATATAGATTAGAAAACTGACCCAAACCCCAGCTCAGTCATTTACTAACAGTTTGATCTGGAGGAAGTTACTCAGTTGTAAAATGGGAATATTATCTTTTTTCCTAGGATTACTATAAGAATGAAACAAGATAAACATAAAATATCCCAACACAGTGTGTGGCCCATGCAACATTATTTAGTAATGTATTCCCTGCATGGTTCAGCATACTCTTCGTGACTGTCAATATGTTTCCCAAAAGGTTCACATTTATCCTGCCACTGATTTATTAAGGAACTATCGCTATGTTCTCTGTCTTCCTGTAATTTCACCTCCAGAATGGCCAAGCTACCAGCCTATGGCTGAATGATTCTTTCACCCTTCTCCTGGTATCAGGGCTGCTGCTGGCCTATACCGTGTCTTTATGAGCATACGCCCTTCTCCCTACCCATGCCTATGCAATCCCACATCAAGCCACCAGGCTCTCAGCCAGGAGTTCTCATGCAGTGCTCAACCACCTAACGTGGCCCTTCCTAGTATGGTCTGAAGCCCCTTGAAAATATTCCTGTTTATTTATTCACTCTGTCAACATTTAGGAACTAGCATCATCAACTAGCCTGGCCTGGTTGTTGGGACATAGAGATGGATGGTATAGTGTCCCTGCTTGCAAGGAGTTCACATTCTAATGGTATGTGTTATGTGATAATGTGGTTACTTATCCAACACTCATGTGAAGTCATTACATAGGTTATATCAGAGCACAGAGGAGGGAGGGCCTAATTAGCTGAGGGAGAGGAAGGTTATCTAGAAAGGCTTCTTACGGACTCACAGATACAGAGAACAAACTAGTGGTTACCAGTGGGGAGAAGGAAGTGGGGAGGGGCAATATAGGGGTAGGGAATTAGAGGGTACAAACTATTAGGTATAAACTGAACTACAAGGATATATTGTACAACATGAGGAATATAGCAAATATTTTATAATAACTATAAATGGAGTATAACCTTTAAAAATTGTGAATCACTATATTGTCCTATGATTTATGTAATATTATACATCAACTGTACTCAATAAAAAATAAAAGTAAGGTTTCTCAAGGGCAGTCATATTTACACTGGGACACAAGGAAAGAGTTGGAGCTCTTCAAGTAGGAAAGAGGGAAAAAGCTTGGAGATTTTCAATCAGGCAGTGGCCCAACTGGTTGAGTGTGGCCAGAGCCTAGGCTCCTGAAAAAGAGCAAAGGAAGAGGGTGCTACAGAAAGCAGGCAGGGACCAGGTAGGGAACACTGATGTTCCTATCATGTTAGTGATGCGGAGGCTGTGATTCTTGGCAAGAGGTGTAGCATAATCATATTTGGGTCTGATAAAGATTACTCCACAGACAGGAAATCGAAGGGAAGTGGGGTATGACTTGAGGCAGAGAGAGTGGCGAAAGCAGCGATGAGACTATTACAATGGTCTTGGTGATGAATGATGAGAGTCTGAATCAAGGCAGTGACAGTGGGGATGAAGAGGAAGGAACAGATGTGTGATGAGCTATTTACGAGGTAGAATGCATCTTGGCCACTCACCGGATATGGGAGTAGAGGTTTCAGAAATCATCTGGTCAGGATGATTGAATGGATGATGGGAAGCTTGGAGGATCTCTTAAAAATTGTTTCTATTTTAGCACAGAGGGAAAGAAACATGAATTCATTTCTGAATACCTTGGTTTTGAGGGTCTGTGTAGAGCATCCAGGGAGAGGCCTGTGCAAGATGCTACAGTCATGAAGTCATCAGGAGCACAAAGCCTCTGCTTGGGTGGTTAGGGTGTAGATGAGTAGAAAAAGGTCTGAAAACAGAACCCCATGAAAGGCCAACCATTACGGTGGGCTCTAGAAAGAAGATGCTAAAGGCAGATTGCAAATGAGTCATCTGAGAGGTAAGGAAAGATTACTAGCCACAAAAATGTCTTGGTGAAGTTACTTTAAAGGTTTTGGTAATATACAGCATCATATGAATATTCAGTGACAATAAGAAAACTGAGCCATTGACCCTACATTTAAATTAACAATCCTGGGCTTCCCTGGTGGCACAGTGGTTAAGAATCCGCCTGCCAATGCAGGGGACACAGGTTCGAGCCCTGGTCCGGGAAGATCCCACATGCCGCGGAGCGCCTAAGCCTGGGCGCCACAACTATTGAGCCTGCGCTCTAGAGCCTGCAAGCCACAACTACTGAGCCCATGTGCCACAACTACTAAAGTCCATGCATCTAGAGCCCGTGCTCTGCAACAAAGAGAAGCCGCTGCAATGAGAAGCTCGCGCACTGCAACGAACAGTAGCCCCCGCTCGCTGCAACTAGAGAAAGCCCGTGCGCAGCAATGAAGACCCAACGCAGCCAAAAATAAAATAAATAAAATAAAATTAATTAATTAAAAAAATAAAATTAATTAATTAATAATCCTTGTCACTTCCTTCCTACAGAACACATGACCTGTCAAAGATGTTCATAATTAGCTTGCATGTGGAGAAAAGTTTTGCACTCATTTGCGCTCATCATTGTTGATTACCTCTGATGAGGGGTGCTAGCACACAACATGTCATTTTACTATCTAGAGTGGGCTACAATAATTCTTCTGCCCATAGATGCTGCTCTTAATACGAATGACAAGAAAACTAACCATAGAGCCAGAGGGCTGGAAGGGACCATTAAGATCATTCCAGGTCAATGTCCTCAATTTACGGATGAGGCCCAGAGATAATATGAACTGCCAAAGCTGGCCCAGCAAGCCACGGTACCAAGACCAGAAGTCAGCCTTTCTGAGGCTGAGCCCAGTGTTCATTCCAGCACACTACCCTGCAAGCTAAAGAATAGACTGCATCCACCAAATTCACATATATATCATATCTAGAACTTCTCTTTTGTAAGTACAAACTATAGCCTAGCAGCATGAGAGGTTGTCAATACTGCAGAACCTCAGCCTCTTCTCCAGAACTACTGAATCAAGATCTGTATTTAACAAAATCCCCTAATCAATATGTATATGTTAAATTTTGAGAAGCATTGCTCTAGAACTCAGATTGTATTTCCCACAGAAATAATGACTTATATTCAGTGGCCAGTCTAAACTATATATAGATGCTCTGCAAGTATTAAAAGTTGTTTTTCTAGAACCACATGTTCCAAATGTGAACTGTGGGTGCAAAGATGCATCTTCCCCAGCCGAGCTCTAAAACCAAAATCATTTCCACCAACCCACCTTCCTGATCCTGCAATGACTTTATTCCCAAGTTACCTCTAGTAAGAGACAGAGATGAAAGATAGCAGAATCATCTCTATAAAAGGAAGAGTCTCAATAAAAAGAAGAAGCTAGAACCTCTAGCAATTTCTAACGGACAGTGCTTTATGATAAGGGGTTAAGGCTCTACCATAGTGACTGTTCCGACAATTTACAAAGGACAGAAGCAGTATGAGATGAGAAGGGCTCTGCAAGGGTCTGCAGAATCTGTGCAGGAGCCGGGACAAGGAATCTTACAGAGGCAGAAGGTGGCAGAGCTGTCAGCCAGCAATAGTTCTGACTTCTGAGCATCAGTAGCTAAAGAGGGTCTCTTCAAAGGCTGATAAAGACATGGCTTGTGATGTGTAAAAGCGAGTCACTTATATAAAGGAGCATGTCTAGCTCACATGGTGATAAGGAGCTGCCTGTGATACGAAGCTAACATTATGAATTAACAGGTTCCAAAATTGGTCAATGGAAGTACCCTGAGACCATTGGAAACGGAGGGCTTTTTATTTGTTGACCTGCCTTCTCTTATTTTTTTTGCTCCTTTTTAACTTCTCTCCCAGCTACCTCCACTTTAATATTTCACCAAGTGCTAATTATTTTGTTTCCATTCTGAATCTATATAATGATGTGGGTGATCAAAACTCCTCTATAAATGTTTGCAGATTTTCTTAAAATGACAATACACTTATCACAGACCTTGCTTACAGTCATATGTAGAAGTTCAACCAGCCAGGTAAGAAACAGGCTTACAGTGGTCCCATTCCCAAAGTAAGACACCTTCAGAGCAAGGGTTTTCTAATTTTGGTGTGCATAAAAATCACTAGGGATATTCTGAAAAAAAAAAATAAGACAACGTTCCCCAGATGCTACCATCAAAGATTTTTATCTCGTAGTCATGGTAGTAGAGGCTTGGAATCTGAATATTTAGTGAGTACTCCTCCAAATAAAGTGATTCTGATGTAGGTGGTCCACACGCTACATGTTAAGAAACCCTTATGTAAGCAATGTTGGAAGAAGGATGTCCAAAGAGTGGTATAAAAGGGCATGTGTGCCCAAGGCAGAGCCTACTCATGCCCTAGGGCTGCCCCTGGCCAGGTCTTTGAGGCAGGATTGCTCTTTCTTGGGGATATGATTCCAGCTGGCAGCTGAGGGTGGTGGTGGCTGTGAGTGGGGGAGAAGGGTTTGTCTGTACCAGACGTTCTGTATTTTAATTCCTGCAATTAAACTCAAAAGAAGAAAATTAGCCTTTACCTATCCCTGAGCTAATCATGTCTGTGACACATTTGATACAGCACCTGGAATCTGTGGCGTATTTAATAATGTTTTGACTCCTGCTTAGCGCTTTACAATAATACCCATTGTGTGAGTGTCTGTCATCTAAATGAGACAAGTCAGACAATCCCATTTATATCTGGGCAAAACATATTTCATGTGTATGTATTTAAAATTTATTGATAAGTTGAATCTATACTTGAAAATATACCCTCTGGCGATAAAGTTTATGTATATATTATATTCAAGAAATATTTTCCATGTGCAAAGCACCGTGTGCTAGTTCCTCTCTTCCTCTGGGGTCTTATAACACAGCAAGGGAATGACAACAATACATGGCAAAACTGGGCAAGAGCCATGGAGGAAAGTCAGAATACAAGGGGCAAAGAAGGGAGAACTCAGGGGAGTTTCATGGAGGAGTTGCCCTTTGAAGTAAACTGTGAAAACAGTTACAGTTTCAACAAACAAATGGTGGGAGGTGGGTTATGGGGCAGGTATTTCAAAAACAGGGGACAAAGTCACACAGACAGGGAAATACAGGGTAAGTTCAAGCAACAGATAGTGGTAGGGAATGCACATAACTTTCAAGAAAACAGTAGGAAAACAAAGCTGTAAATATAGATATGGCCCATATTTTAAAGAATCTGAAATGCTAGGCTGAGCAGTAATTTCATACTTCCAGAAGATTTTTTTTTTTTTTGAAGGAGAGCAGGGGGAATACAAGTGTGAGCTCTGCATTCAGAGCATTACTCTGGCAACAGTATGTAAGATGAGGCGGAGCACGGGGAGACCAGGAACAGGGAGACTAATTAGGAGGCTAGCGCTGTTGTCCAGGAAGAGGTGATAAGGTTGAACTGAGAAGGGAAGGGGCAAGGGGAGTGGTGCATGAGACATTGCAAAGGTGACATATGGGTATTAAGCCTTCAGTTCCCAGTTGCACTGACATTTGTGCTTAAATGGATTGGTGGTTGCAACAAAAGTACGTTAAGTGTAAGGGAGGGAGGTGATTAGAGGCAAGAAGAAAGGCCAGATGACCAAAGCTTAGTGCAGCAGGTGCTGCCGGTGTCCTTAGGACTCACCTCTCCATGCACTGCGCATGGATAGCTTCTTTGTGTTGGCAGCTGCCCCTTGCTGCCTGAGGGCTCCTTTGGTGGCCACAGGTCCTGGGGAGTTAAGACTCTGTGGGTGGCCACAGTCAATGACAGGCTGGAGTTGGTACAGGAAGACCCTGTTTCCTCACTCCTCAGGAGACACTCTGAGACCTGTTCTACCCTGTCTCCAGAGGTTCCAGTGGGGTCAAGCCCTAGTTATCCACAGTGACAACTGCTCCATTCTGCTTCCTTTACTGGCTTCCTTTCCTTCCCTGTATCACTTGCTCACTCCACTCAGGGCTTCCAGGATCACCTCCCAAACAAACTTTTTAGATTATTGGATTCTTCTCAGAATCAAACTTGGGGATAGAAAGATTTCAAGTGACAACTTAAAGGAAATACTAACAAATGGCTGAAAAGCGAGATGAAAGTCATTGGAGATGAGCCGATATTAATGCTGAAGGGCTTGGGATTGGACCAGAGGAGAGAATGAGGGTGAGATGGGAGAGACTAAACCAGAAACAGGGATGCAGCCAAGGGGACAGAACATCCAGGGGGTGGACAGAGGACTGGGGAAGAAACAGGAGAGGATGCTACAAAAATCATGTCAACTTCCAAAGAGGGGAGGGTGCTGAATGAAGACAGTTGAACCAGACCCCGGTCTGGTGGGATGAGTTCTTTTCTCATTAAAGTTATTCTCTACACCCCCCTCACTCTCAGGACATAGCAGAGCTGGATTGTTGCTTGATTGATTTTGGTTAAATTAATGTTTTCAAAGTAGAAGAGGCACACTTAGGGTGAGTTATATTCCCTGTAAAAATGATGTGAGCCACCTAATGTTTCCTCTGCCCCAAATGTCCCTCTCTATCTCCTTCACCTAAAAAACTCTGCTCATCCTTCAGGAGGAAGCTGAGGCTTCATGGAACCCAAGGAGCCTCCCACCTTGAGTATCATGGGTCTCCCATTATCATTGCCTCTCCCTGCACCTTCTACTCATTTGTCCACATTTTCCTCTAGATAGTGATTTTCATTCATTTGTCTGTGGACCCAGTGCTTAGAACACAGTTGGTGCCTAATAAATGCTTGCTGAGCTCTTAAAATCCATCGAGTACCGAGCTCTGCTCTTCCATGGATGATCTGCTCAGCCCTCACTGCAGCACTGTCAGATGGATGCTGTTATTATCCCTAGTTTACTGATGAGGACATTGAGTTTAGAGAACTTGACAACTTGGCCAGAGTCATTCAGCCAATAATTGGCAGAGCACAAATTTAAACCCAGACAAAGGTCTCTGACTTCAAAATCTAGTTTCTTAGCCATTAAGCTTTCTCCCATCTCTTTTACTTTCTCTAGACTGAGTGATGTATTTAAACATAATGCAATCTTTATGTGGTTTTCCCTTTTAAAAAAAGGACCAATGCACAGGCGTAGAGAACAAATCTATGGATACCAAGGAGGGAGGTAGGGTGGGATGAATTGGGAGATGGGGATTGAAATATATACACTATTGATTCTATGTATAAAATAGATAACCAATGAGAACCTTTTTAGAGCACAGGGAACTCTACTCAGTGCCCTGTGGTGACCTAAATGGGAAGGAAATACAAAAAAGAGGAAATATATGTATATGCATAGCTGATTCACTTTGCTATACAGTAGAAACTAACACAACATTGTAAAGTAACTATACACCAATAAAAATTAATTTAAAAATAAATAAATAAAAAATAGAAAATATTTAAAAATTAAAAAAGGACCAATGACCTTAAAGCAAACCCTTTCCTGACCCGAGCACAAACATTCAAGCTATGTAATCAATTGATGTAGGGCCCCTGCAAGTGGCTATGACTGAATGGGAGAATTATCTCATAAGTGACAATGACTTCCCCAGGGACAAGGTCAAACTTGGCCCCAAAATGCACAGTGGGTTTCACGAGGCACTGTCCAGGACTGAAATCTCTACCACTGCCTCAGGAAAGAAGCCTCACAATAAAGACCACCTTTAGAATAGAGCACTTTAAAGCAGCATTTTTCAACAGAGATTGTACTGCCTGATTTGCAATCTAATTCATCTTCATCTCATTGACCAGCCATGCCATTTACAAATGAAAGCTCTTGGAGGCAGAGGTGAAACTGAGTAAAGAAATATAAGGCTGGGCTTCCCTGGTGGCGCAGTGGTTGGGAGTCTGCCTGCCAATGCAGGGGACACGGGTTCGAGCCCTGGTCTGGGAAGATCCCACATGCCGTGGAGCAGCTGGGCCCGTGAGCCACAATTACTGAGCCTGCGTGTCTGGAGCCTGTGCTCTGCAAGAAGAGAGGCCGCGATAGAGAGACGCCCGCGCATCGCGATGAAGAAGTGGCCCCCGCTTGCCGCAGCTAGAGAAAGCCCTCGCGCAGAAACGAAGACCCAACACAGCCATAAATAAATAAAATAAAAATTAAAAAAAAAAAATGGAGCTGTCACAATCATTGAAAAGTTGAGGGCAGAAAAGAAAATTAATTATAAAAAAAAAAAGAAATATAAGGCTGTCATACCTGCCACACAAACCATATTGGCTAACAGGCATCTAAATATCAACAGTCTAGGTACCTATACTCAAAGAGATAAAATTTATGTTCTGCTTATGACTGGACTAGGACCAAGATTGTATTATTTTGTTTTTCTGTTTAATATTTGTTAAGAGCATTAAATAAGAACCTTATTTCTGATCTGGATTATGTCACTGACTTACTGACTGAGCCAGCTAAGCTTATCACAGCCTCAGTTTCATCTTCTGTAAAGTGGGAGAAATACCTGCCTGTTCTTTCTCTCACCTGTACCAAAACTATAACAAGAATCTATATAGTTTTAGCTGAGAATGTATATGGTTCTCACCTGATAAACACATATGTGTCAACCATCCTTCTGAGGTTTTTTCCTCCCTTAACATGAAAATACATTTATTTCAAAACTGTTCATCTTTGGGAAAAAATATCTTTAAAATATTTAAGTATTTATGTAAAATATTTATCCTTGGAAAATGTTTCATGGCTCAGTTCATATGTATGTTTCATGGACTATTCTATTTACAAAAAATAAAAATTCATCAATAAATTTACACGTTTTATATAGCTAACTTTATCAGAAAACAAGACATTCCACATAGTGTGTGAATTTCCCACAAAACTGCGCAGGCTTGAACCGCAGCCCCGCGGCGCGGAGGCCGATGAGGTCCGCGCCAACGGTCGGCCGGTGTTGCGGGAGGGAGGCGGCGCGGGAGCGCGCCATGCAGGGGCCTGCCTAGCTGGGGCCGGTGGCCCTATGTCTTCTGGCTGCGACGCGAGTCCTGCGCACGCTGCGGTGCCGCAGCCGCCGGGCGGTGGGCGCCCGAGGGGCCGGGAGGCGAGCCGGGGCCCCCAGGCGGGTGTGGGCATAGTGTCTGCAGCCAGCGTCCCCGAGGCCGCCCTCGGGCCATGCTCACTCAGTGAAGCTGTGCCGGGACAGCGCGGCCGACTTCTGGCGCTGTGAGGACCTGTGCGCGATGCAGGACTCGCTGCCTCTGCCCGCTGTGCGTGTTTCCCTGCGGGAGGGCCTGCTGGACTCAACGCCGATCGCCTCCGCGGGGTGGAATGGGCACCGCTCCTGAGCACCCTCTGCCCCTGATCTGTATCCAGAGCTTCTTCCAGCCACGGCTTGGCGAGACAGGATCTGGGGTTCACACCACCTGTTATCTCTTCTGCAAGGACACTTCAACTCATCCCCTAGAAGTCAGGTTATCCTTTGCATCCCATTCAGGTGTTCTGACAGAAATAAAGTTTACAGAAGTTGTGTTCCTGCGATAAGAAATAAAGATGTGACCTTCCACTTGTGTAAAGCTCTTAAATGCTGTGTAAGTGCGTCGGGTGCGCTAAGGAACCTGGAGCTAAATGGGCTAGTTCTGAGAGAGAGGGACTTAACTATGTTAACAAAGGCACCACAGAGAGAAGGTGTGGAACTATTAGAAGCAAACTAGGTATCAACCCTGCTTCTGGGAGGCAATTCTGACTACAAGGGCAGGAGATTCTCTGAAGCCAGGTGCCTGGGTTTTTTGGGAGCAGCTAAGCACGGAAGCTTAGGAGGAGGGGGCCCCTCACCTCAATCCCTTGACAGTGGTAGGGGCGACCTCAGTCCCAGCAGCAGCAGAAAAAGCGGCAGGGGAGTCTTCTGCTTGCAGGGCCTACTGCTGGTAGATACCAGGGAAGAGGAGCTTCTTGATAGGAAGTCTGAAGATTTTTCACGCTGCAGCTCCTTCCCAGACATCAGTGAGCCTGGTGATTTGGGCCCGTGGTCTTCACCCAGCACTTCTTTAGCTGGCCTCTCCAGCAGCAGGGAGCAGCATGCGGTTGGGGCAGAGAACACCATGGCATGGGACTCAGGCTTCCAAGGAGGCAGGACATCTCCAGGATCTCCATCTGAGCAGATGACATGGCTTTCTGAGGAGGAGCTCACTGAAGACATCTGGGCGTTCTCACTCCAGTTGTCTTCTGGGTGCTGGGGAAGGAGGTCCAGAGGCTCAGGATCGCACTTGAGGGAAGTGAGGACTCCACTGGCCTCCTGGGGCCTAGACGTCAATGGTATATCCCCACTGCTACGGTGGCCCCTCTTCCGATCGTCCTCGCCTTTGGTCTCTGTGTGATCCTCCATCTTTGCCATGCCTCTTCGGGGCTCTTCTTGGACCTTCACCTCCCTCTCCTTTGGGGAAGGAAGTGGGAGGTGACTGGATGGTACCGGCTTCCTAACCGTGACTACCTGCTCAGGTGGTGAACGCAGGAGGGTAAATTTGTGCCCCGGTGGAAGAATCTTGATGGCTCTCGAGTGGCCGAACATGATGGAATTACGAGCAGACAGCACGGGCTTCTTGGGCGAGTCCCTCCAGTTCACCAAGGGAAGCACACCCAGCCGGGAGTACCTGGCCTGCTAGATGGGATACTGCCTTTTTGGCGTGATGTAAAAGCCAGGCGATAAAGGCACTCGATCCCGGTGGGACAGCCTGCGACCAGGGCAGAAGGCAGGCGCTGGAGCAGCGGGGTGGTCCCGGTCAGATGTGGCAGCCTCCCGGGAGGGCAAAACCAGCGGGTGACAGCCCACCGGGGCCCCACGGCAGGGCCGGCAGGGGCAGAGCCAGGTATGAAATTTGCATAGTAAATTTCCCACGTGGGACCGGTTGTGCACCAAGCGATCCGAGAACAGAGTGTGAAACTGGGAGAGCTTCTCCTTAGCTTCACCTCCTCTCAAGGTCTAGCACGCACTGGACACTGGATGGCTCAGCCTGGCGCTTGTGGCATGTCCATTTTACCTGTCACAGAGAAAGGGCGGGCGGGGCAGGGCGGGGGGCGCATGCAAGCCCAGCCTGTGGAGAAACCCCAGCCCAAGGGCAAAGGGCGGGGCCCCAGAGCCCGACCCCTTCTGGAGTTTCTAGTGGCTGGGACTTCTCGCTGTGGGTGGCAGGTGTTTGGCACCAGATGGGCCACCATGCGGAGACTGTTCGGGACTGTGGAAGCCTTCTCCTGCAGAGCTCACCCTGCCTGCATATGTATCAGCCAGCCCTTCCCCCACAAGGGGCTCAGAGGCCAGAGCCTGCTCAGAGCTGAGTGCAGGAGGCACCCAGAGCTTGCCAGGGTGTGGCCAGCCTCCTCCAGGGACCTCCCCAGCTTCTCTGCGAGGCCTGATGATGGGAGCACCTTCTCCAGGGCTGCTCAGCTGCCAGCATCACCATGAGCCAGGCGGCGAAGGTTTCTGAGCAGGGGATGCAGAGCCCTGACCCGACTGGGTGCTGCACCCCACGATGTCCTTTCCTGGCACATAGGTTCTTTCTTCACTTCTTTTTCGAAATTTGGTAAAACAACATTTAAACCTTCCACTGTTCTTCAGGGTATACAGATGGTAGTGGCTTAGCTAGGATTCGAAGCAAGCCTGTGTGATTCCAGAGCTCATGCTCTGGACTGTGGCGCCTCCTTATCATATATGCTTCATGTGTTACTTTTGTTTGTTTTCTTGTAGTCCTTATGGTACTTAGCCCTAAGTGCCATACGTGTGATGAACACGTACACTGCCCTGTAGGAGGTCTTCTTTTGTTCAGCTCATGAATTGGTCATCCACCACACTGGGTTCTAGTCTCAGAAGATACAGGTCAGGGAGCACCAGCTGTCAGCATAGCAGCGTCCCACATTTCTAATTGAGGCTTGCAGCCCAGATTTTCCCTTTGGTCTAGTTTGAAGGATCCAGATATGTAAAGATTATATTCTAGATAAATCATGGGCTATCCGGAAAGAAATTCACCAGTAAATTATTCCAGTTTCTCTGGCCTTCCTGGAGTATATCCAGTAAGGCATCTCATTCATGTCTGGAAAGCAAATATATCATTTATTGCAACTTCATCGTGGAGCAATGTATTGGTTTAAAGTACGATTAACACAATTTGGTCATTGTGAGTATGCCAGCTGGGTCCACTCTTTACTACACATATGTAACTCTAGAGATTCTTATGCCCAAGAGAGGAGACATACTCTTGGGTGTCTAGGGCAAGGGAAACATGTGTTGTTATTCAGGAGCTGGAAGCTTCAGCATGACAGGAAAGAATTGAAAAATCCTGGTCTACACATCACTTTACCTTGTTTGAAACTTGTTTCTTTGGCTTGCTTCATTGGAGTGTTTTCTCTCTCCTGGGGCTGACATTGTGTGTTATGTATCACGCATGTGACATGTAGAAGTTTCAGAACCCAGAGTCGTATAGATCAGTAAAAATTTATTTATATATTTTAGTTTAAAATCTATTTAAAATAACACTGGGCATAATTCATATATTCCAAAATTAGTTTGACCCTCTGCTCATGAGATTCTTTTTATGGTATGTGACAGCAAATTTGGACTTCCATCCCCAATAAACTTTGAGGTTGAAGGACACAAAAGGTTTTGCTCAGACCTAAATTCTGTCTGAAAAAAAGGGTAAATATTAAAAGCCCTTTCTATCCTCTCCAGGAGCAGAAATGATTTACAGCTGTGGCATTTAACCATAATTCCTTGATCTCATTTGAGAAGAGTTCAGTAAGAAACAGTGTCTTGATTTTTGTTTGTTTTGTTTGTGCCCTGTTTTCTTGTCTTGCTTACTAACAATCCATTGTAATTCATGAGTTAGTATGGCAACAGGCCGAGTGTTCCCTGGAGCTCATTAAATGCACATTTTTCCTAAAAAAAAAAAAAAAAAAAAAATCCCACAAAACTGAAGTTAATTATTAATCATTAAAATGTTGGCCATGTTGATGACAATGTTTCTAGAACATATTATACCACTCTGTCGATTGAAATCAGGAGTTTGAACACATTCCCTGTCTTACCACAGGCTGTATTGACCTCTCTTGCTCTCTGCTTGTAATACAGTCTGCAGATCCTTAGGTCAGCTAGGCATGCCGCAGGAAGTCCCACTGACCCACACATGGAAGACATTGTGCCAGTCGGACCTGGGCAGCAGCAGGGAGTGGTGAGTGCCCTGGATCCCCTAGCAAAACACATATATTCCAGAGTATAGGAGATAAACTCCCCAAATGTCCAACATGTGCCACAGTGGTGACCTCTGGAGAGGTTCAGTGGTCCGCAACATGCCAGGACACCGCCTCAAAGGCAAAAGAGCAAGCTGTTGCACCTTACATCTTGTCCTACTAATCTTGAGGCTTATAACTTGGTGTGCTTCTTTCGGTTTTGGAAGCAATATGTATTTCACTTGGGATTACTCTCCAATTCACGAACAGGTGATTTGAAAGGCTGTCAGTTTCAAATAGTGCCCAGAGCAGAGGAGAGCTCTACAACAGGCCCAAGCTTCCCTCTCACTCAGACAGTATGATCCAGTAGATCCCATCTTCCTAAAGGTGTCCACAGCCAATAAGGAGCTGCTATGTGGAATCTCTGGCAAACTGTAATAGGACAGGTGCAGAGTAGACTCTAAGGTTCCAGAACAATGTCATGCCCTTGGGGGGCAGAGAATTATGCATGTGAAACAGTTTCACAGTAGAGTCTGAACACCTGAATCACCCATGTGAGTAGGTATAATTATGAGCTAGGTGTTAATTCACTGAAATGATATATTTGAGACCAGGCCCAAGTGGGCCCAGAAAGCACAGGTGACCAGCATTAGCAGTTGGCCCAGACTCACATGTGACCCACCTCTGTTTCAATAATGCTTTTCTCTCATATGACACCTAGGGCCTCTTATTCCCTCTGACAGCTGACAGAGGAGGAATGATGACTATGGTTTACTGGTAGGCTGATATGATATCTTGATACTGGCCAGAAACAGACTGTTGGTCTAGTACAGCTTGTTCCACTGTCTATTGTAGCAGCATAACAAAACATTCCAAAACACTAATTTGAAAAGATACACACACCCCAGTGTCCAAAGCAACACTATTTTTAATAGCCAAGACATGGAAGCAACCTAAATGTCCATTTACGGATGAATGCATAAAGATGTGGTATCTATATACAATGGAATATTACTCAGTCATAAAAAAGAATGAAATAATGCCATTTGCAGCAACATGAATGGACCTAGAGATTATCATACTAAGTGAAGTAAGTCAGAAAGAGAAAGACAAATATCATATGATATCACTTAGATGTGGAATCTAAAGTATGACACAAATAAACTTATTTACAAAACAGAAACAGACTCATAGACATAGAGATCAGACTTGTGGTTGCCAAGAGAGGTGTGGGGGGAGAGATGGATTGGGAGTTTGGGATTAGCAGATGCAAACTATTATATATATATATATATATATATATATATATATATATATATATATATATATAGAATGGATGGAAAACAAGGTCCTATTGTACAGCACAGGGTATATTCAATATCCTATAATAAACCACAGGACTTCCCTGGTGGCACAGTGGTTAAGAATCCACCTGCCAATGCAGGGGACACGGGTTCGAGCCCTGGTCCAGGAAGATCCCACATGCCATGGAGCAACAAAGCCCATGTACCACAACTACTGATCCTGTACTCTAGAGCCCAAGAGTCACAACTATTGAGCCTGCGTGCCACAACTACTGAAGCTCACGCGCCTAGAGCCTGTGCTCCGCAACAAGAGAAGCCACTGTGATGAGACACCTGCACGCTGCAACTAGAGAAAGCCTGTACTCAGCAACGAAGACCCAACACAGCCAAAAATAAATAAATAAATAAATTTTAAATAAAATAAAATAAACCATAAAGGAAAAGAATATATATATATATATATATATATATATATATATATATATATATATATATATATAACTGAATCACTTTGCTGTACACCAGAAACTAACACAACATTGTAAATCAACTGTACTTCAATTAAAAAACATCTTTTTAAATCATTCCAAAACTCAGTGTCTCTAAACAACAGAAACCATTTTATTATCTCTCACAGTTTCTCTGGGCCATGAACTCAAAAGGGCCCAGCTGAGCAGTTCTGGATTGGGCTCTCTCACGAGGTTGTTGCCAAACCTCACGGGAGCTGGAAGGCGAACGCAGTGGGGATGGCTGGGCACCTCCTCTCCAGGTGCTCATGGTCTCTCTCCATGTCATCCCTCCACACAAGTGGATCTGGGCTTCCTCACAGCATGGAAACCAAGAGCAGAGGCTGTGCTCAGGCCCAGCAGCAAGGTTTCTTCTCAACAAAGGTAATCTAGCTACTGCGACTGTTGAGTGCTCAAATTGTCAACAGGAAAGAGTAAAAATAAGCCTTTAATATGGAAATTTTCCTCAGACAGATAAGCCAGCCACTTGGTAGCCAATTGATTATGCCCTGGAGGATGCTTAAATTTGTCTTCATGATATCAAATACCTTCTCCACATATGAGTTTCCTGCCCTTGTCAATAGTGCCTCCACCTATACCACCATTTGAAGGCTTTCAGAATGCCTGACCTATTAGTATGGTGTCCCACATCATAATGCTTCAGACCAAGGGACCCATTTTACAGCAGATGAAATACAGTACTGGGCACATGAGCCACTGAATTTGCCATGTGCCTGTCACTGAGAAGAAGCTGGCATTGAGAATATTGGGATAGTCTCTAAAAGACTCAGCTAAGGTATTGTTTTATAATAAAGAGTTTGAAGGCCTTCGTTTCTGGTTTCCCAAAACAAGGCTCTAAGTCCTTGGGATTTTCCAAGTGATAGGAGTGGCCTTGTTATGTTAATGAGGTGACTCAAAGTAGGCCCCTAGATAGCTTCAGGATGGGAGCTGATCACACCAGAAAGATAAACCATGTGATTAGAGGAGCCAGGGTTTGAGCCCTCAACTTCTGGAGAGGGAGTCGGGGAGACTAGAAATTGTGTTCAGTCATGTGGCTAATAATTCAATCACTGTACCTACATAATGAAGCTCCAGTAAAAACTCTGGATGCTGAAGGTCAGTGGAGCTTCATAGTTGGTGAACATGTAGATGTGCTGTGGCGTGACATGCCCTTGGTCCATGGACAGAGGGCATGAAGTGCTGACTTTGGAATACCCTAAGATTTCACTCTATGGGCCTCTTCATTTGGATGTTCTTTCCTGAGTTCTGTGAGTTTGTCTCGTGAATTATTGAAACTGAGGAGGCTGTGGGAACCTCCAAATTTGTAGCCACTTGTTCAGTAGTGTGGGTAGTCCAAGGACCCCACTTACAGCTAGCATCTGAAATTAGGGCACTCTTGTGGAGGACTGAGTCCTTAATTTATGGGATCTGTCCTGACTCTGGGTGGTTAGTGCCAGAATTGATTATAGTACATCCAGTTGACATTAGACTAGTTGGGGTTGAAACAGAATAGGTATCAGCTCAGGAATAACACCTTATAGGATTGAAGTGTTGTTCTCCAGAATGGGGTTTATAATTTGAACTAGTGGTCAGTATGCATTGCTATGTCTCCAGTAGCTAGACTACATGAACTCAAAAACCAAGGGGCAAAACAGATTGGTCCCTTGCACTGTTACTCTCAGTGATCCACTGGCTAGACATGTACTTTCCTATCCCCAAGTCCTTAGGCTCTACTGGTTATAGGTCTGGTTCCCAGAAAGGATACTTCCAGCACAGGACCCAGTAAAAAGTTCCACTAAACTTGAAGCTATAACTACCAACCTGGTGACCTTGGGATCCTCATGCCATGGACCAACAGACAGAGAAATGAGTTATTATACTGACAGGGATAATTAGCCCTTATTAACACGAGAAGCAAGGGTTGCTGCTAAACGATGGAAGAATATTTCTGGAAGCCGTGGGATTCATTGGGGCATCTCTTGGTGCTTCTATGCTCAGTGATAACAATGAATGGACAAGTACAGCAACCAGAGCTCAACAAGGGCGAGACAGCTCAGGGTTCAGGGCCCTGAGGATGAAGTTCTGAGAATGTGAGAACAATGATGAAGGCAACCTTGACCAGCCAAAGTGCTGCCAGATGTTGACGGAAATCTAGAATGATCGGTGGGGAAGACAGTAACTATCCACCATAACCTTGCAGCCAGCTGCAGCAGTGGAGACCAGAGCTTGGTTTGTTAACGTGTATTAAGTCTGTATTAACGGAGCAGATCTGAAGAGTGATGCAAGGAGTGCACAGTGCGTATAATTCACACACACCACATCACATCCCCTCAGCCTCACCTGCCTCTTGCTCTCGTCACCTCTACAGAGCCAACTTCATGCAAGGACAACCTGACAGTGCTTTACTTCAGGCTCATGGCTCCAACATTTTGTCCTCTCTGGGACTTCCCTGTTGAAATCAAGGCATGAGTATGCTGCAGGAGCCCATTTGGTGGAGTGGGTACAATCCGGGGTAGGGGGCAGGAGGATTAGTTAGCACCCCCTGGAGTGAGCCTTTAACTAAATAAATTCTTCCCTCTTTCTCATTCTGGATGAGTTGTCTTCAGATGTGTTTTGTGGCTTCTTGGATGACAGATCCGTGCACTCAAACAATCAGGTACACTTAACAGTGGCCAACTAGATGATAATGCCTGCTTGTACTGGCTCTCCTGCCTCACTCCCCCTTGTCCCAAGTCACTCTTGCTCCCTGGAACTGCACTCCCTAAGAAAATATTAGCACATAAGTCCTTTGCCTCAGGCCGGACTTTCTAAGGAACTAAGGCTAAAATATCTGCTTACCCTTCTCTAGTTTCTCACCAAAGGAATAAAGAAATAATCTGCAAATAGGACCCCAGCCCCTGCCCATTGAGAGCTATAGAGAATATATCCATGGGTCCACATAAGAAGAGCTGGCCTCCCCGTGAGTTTTATCTCAGCTCCTTTTATCTGCACAGATGCCTTTACTGTTCTCCTTCCTTCGTCCTATCTCCCCAGGAAGGTAGGCCCAGTGTGCACCAAGGACACGATGGAATTCTTAGTGGCACATGATGAGGCCACCTGACAGACGGGATGGAGCCTTTGTCAGAAAGGGCAAAGACACAAAAAATCTTTCCCAGCTCCTGTAACTAGCCTATCCATTTTCTTTCACCAGTGCAGTACAAAAAAGCTGGGCCATGCCTTTCATTTGGAAGACCCTCTCATCTCTAATGATTGAGTTGGGTTGGACTGGAGTCATGTAAAAGGATGCATAATGGACTACTTAAGCCAGCTCTTTCCTAGATTTTGAAGAGAGGAGGAAAAAGATTTTTGAAGGGCATTCTTTTTTTGCTTACCTCATTACAGCAGGTGAGCAGACAGAAATTACACGCAGCAAGCCTTAGCAAAGGATAAAGACTGCACATTTTGCCAAAACCTCCCAGCTGCTATTTCAGAAATCTAAGCCCTGAAGAGAAACCAGCGTCTGAGAAATGACAATCACAGCAGCTCATCAATCCCTTCAGTGGCTGCCTGCCTGGTCCCTCTCCATGGCTAGCATTTATTTCTTGAGTCATGGCAAGCAAATTCCCACACAGCACTTCAGACACATCATTAGAGAAGCAGCAGGGCATCGGGGAGCAAATATGGGTCTTGGAGTCAAACACTCCTGAGTTCCAGTTTCATCTCTGGCTCTCAGTACTTATATAGCCATAAGTTTTTACATTTTGCATTAACAATTCCTTTGCACTGATAAATATTTCATTTCAAAGTCAGGAACCAAGCACCCTCTCTACAGAGATATTTAGTGCTACGAAGTCTAGAGAAGTCATTAAAAATGGGGCTCAGGGGAGGAATGCTATCCACATCCAAGGAGACCCAATTTTATCAGGCATCCTGGAGCTAGCTGACCACACTCTGTCATCGTGTTTCTCCCAGGAGATCACAGAAAGCCTCAACTCCAATGCCTTCTAAGGGCTAAACAACACTCTTGTTTTTTGCCTTTACTGTCAACTTTTGAGCTGGTCCTGACGCTTGACTAGCTTTTTTCATCTGGGGAGATCTAAACATTAATGATCAGAAGTTAAGTCTTTGGGGTGGTAAAAAATTGCCATGGTCCTTAGTTTTGGAAAAATTAATTTTACCATCAACTTGGTAAATTTTAATTGTTTTAAACTTTATAGCAGCCTAAATGTGATGCTCAATGAGAATAACATTAATACAACACTAAAGATGTCTTTGCACACACATGCTCTCTCATTACACAAAATGCCATAGTAAAAACATAATCAAGCGAGGTAAAGGGTAGCTTTCCATGGGGAAGCCTGTCACAAACAGTTACTATATTAAAAACAACAAAGAGAAACACTTTAGTACTGCTGTAAAAAGCAGCAGGTAAATAGACATTAAGAAATATAAAAGTTGCAATTTTACAGCATTCACATTCACACAAATAATTTTCCAAATTTTGCCACAAAGGAAAAGTTATATTGGAAAATTAAACCTCATCTGCACCTCCAAAAATAATCCAGGAATATTTATAGTGATTATTTCTCTGCCACCGTCATTATAGGTTATAGAAAAGGAAGAAGGAAAAAGATTGGCATGGTCTCACAACTGCAGAGAGACACTGAGCTTCTGACATTCCATATGTGCGTGCTCTAATTGGTTGTTTTTATAGTGGGTTGTATTTTCTCCCACGGAGTTTAGCATTTGGTTTCCTAGGGTAGTGAGCAGTAGACATCCTCTCGGAGCTGTTGGATAGATCTTCTTAGTACCAAATGACACTGACTCTTTCTCTGAATGCATCATCAATCACTCAGCAAGAAATGCTTCTGACCCTATTGCTGAAGCCTCTACTTCAGCCTGGGCCACCAGGTGTCTCCCTGAGATCCCACCCTTGGGAAGCGTTGATAGGAAGGGTCTGAGCAATACAGCCGAAACACTCAAGATCAACCTTTTGCTCAATGTTATAGTCAGGTTAAAGCTCACTCTCTAGTTATGAAATTGAACAAAAAAAAACCAGGTTATTTTATCTAACCAAATGATCCCCACACAGAGAACATAGACTCACCTGCCTGCCCCTCTAGAGCCAGCAGGAAGCAAAGGGGTCAGTCTAGCCCAGGGGACAAAAAGGGCAAAGACTCTCCCACTCCAGATGAATACTGCTCTCACCCTGACCATGAAGGGGGATGAGCAGGTGGACTTGGTCTAGCAGCTTGTGAGTTATCAAGAGCATTGGGTCAGCCTGATCTGATCAGGGGAAGGGCAACATTTCCACCCACAGAGTGTGGGTCGTGTGATAACTACAGTCTAAACGAGACAGCTAGGGATCTAGAGCTAGAGACAGAGACAGAGACAGAGGCAGAGATATTGCTAAGTCAGACTGACCTGAGGAGGGGGTCCAGGGGCTGCTCCTTTTGTGAAATTACTGAGTATGATTGGGACTCTTCGGGAGTAGTCAGACATCCACAGAAGACATGTATTATCCTGTGAAATATCCCATACAGTCAACTTAATGATTATTACTGAGTGTCCACCATGAGGTTGGCAGTGTTTGGAACCTAAGGATAGTTTCACAGATGATTCTACAACCTTAGTAAAATTTACACTTTAATGGGTGGCATAGGGAGACAGACACTAAATGGCAACTAAGATAGATAGATAGATAGATAGATCGATAGATAGATAATATAATAGCAAATGTGTATGCTATGAAAAAAATTAGAAAGGTGATGTGATGGAGAGAGATGGGGTGTGTAATTTAGATAAGATAAAGATATTTGAGCTAAGCCCTAAAGGACAAGAAGGAGGAAGGATTCAAATATAGGAAAGCTTGCAGGAAGCATATTCCAGGCAGAGGGAACAACACATTCCAAAGCTCTAGGAAGGAACCACAAGAAAATCATTGTGTCCAGAGAAGAGGGTGGCGGATGACGTTGGAGAGGTATCCGCGGCCAGGCCACCTGGGGTCTCGAAGGCCATCACAAGGAATTTGGATTTTATTCTTCATGAAGTGGGAAGGCACTGGAAGATTTTAAGCAGGGAAGTGACATAATTTTATTTGTTTTCAAGAATATCCCTCTGATTACTATGAGAATAGATTGTAAGGAAGAAAGAGGCTATTTTTGGTTATTCGGGTGTGCAATGCCAGTTTTTGGCTAGGACAGTAGCACTAAAGATTGACAGACTGGGACAACGATTCGGATCTATTTCGGAGGACCTGATGTTGCTTTTGGTACTCCCACCAGCTTTGGGAATCCCTCACATAGCCACCTTTCTTCTCCAGAGGCAATCCAACTTTCTTCCCAAATCCCATGTCACACTGTAAGGGAATACAACCACCTCCTGGAAGCCACCTGTTACCTCCTGCAGGAAGGGTCCTGTAAAGACTATACGGATGAATTCACCCATTAAAACTTAGTCCTAGAGCTCACACATCACAACCCCTGGGCACCTGAGGCTGAAATTCTCACTGCCCCCAGCATGTTTTGCTCCAGCTGATAAGGCGTCCCTGCTACCGTCACTCCTTGCCTGGGTCTACTCCAGCCACTTGGCACTATTCTTCCTTCATTTGGGGTGACATGGTACTTGTATAAAACAGGATATGTTTTTGCCACGGAGCTACTGGGCCCGTGAGCCACAACTGCAGAGCCTGCGCGTCTGGAGCCTGTGCTCCGCAACGAGAGGCCGCGACAGTGAGAGGCCTGCGTACTGCGATGAAGAGTGGCCTCCGCTCGCCGCAACTAGAGAAAGCCCTCGCACAGAAATGAAGACCCAACACAGCCATAAATTAATTAATTAATTAATTTTTTAAAAAAGGATATGTTTTATAAAATATGGGGCACTTATTCCCTGCTTTAAATAAGTGTGCTTTACACACACACACACACAAATGCTTGGCCATTTGAAAACCTCATCCCTGGTGTTCTAGCTACTTGATCAGACTTTCATCCTCTGAAAGGTAGCTTAGATTAATAAATGTGATAGACATCATCATATGGATGCTACTGAGAGCTGTTTTTCATGTGCATTAGAAAAGATACATCTCACTAATCACAATAAAACTACATTGCTTCAAAAAGATGAACAACTAATCAAAAGCAGCTGGAATGAATTAAAGACAACTGACAACTCAGCAATGAGACATAAGCGATCCTGTGGGGAGAAAGTACTTTTAAATTGTTTAAATGTGCTTGTCTAACATGTCACTAAAAGTTGTAATCTTCCGTTTTCTATTAACAACTCCATCAATTTTCCCTTAATGTTTTAAATTAACTGTCTTCTTTCAAGCATGGTGCTGTTCAACACTTGAAGAAAAGAGCCCCTGGGTTTTATTTTAAATTCTGGATTTAGAAAACTGAAACTGCATTTTTATCATTTTAGAAGTTGGCATGTTTCCTATCATTTGAAATTTCAGAGCACTGCCCCAAAATTCTTTTATAAATTCTTTGATACCTGTGATGCTTGAATTATAACTATGCCAAGCAGGAGGAAATTACACTGTTTTTTATCAAGATACATAATTTTTATAAAATTCCACAAGTTGACCTTATTTTCATTTAACTGATCTCATGCTTACATCCTTGTTCTCTTACTGAACATTTTCCTTCTGACAGCAACATTCCTCATAGAATAAGAAGCACAAAGGGAGAATGTAATCACATCTCCAGCACCCTGTACATCTATCTGTTGGAAAAGATGTACATCTCTTCACCCCAGTTAGCTGATGTAGCACATTTGGTTACTGAATAAAGGATATGTAGTGCTCACAGATCAGAATATTTCCATATCAATCTACCAAGCAACTACATACTAGTAGTCATATTGGGAAAGATTTCAGAGATGCCCTATAAGCCCTACTGAGGCTATTTTTTTTTTGTTTTTCACTTTAGAATGTTTACTAGTTCATTACAATTTAAGGGATATTTACTGAGTATCAATTACTGCAAGCACGAACCTAGGTACTGTGATGCAAAGACTAACTGAACATGGACCATGCTTTCAAGAACTTCAAAATTGTGTGAGGAAGATAAAAATCATGTTCAATCACTATATTGTGATGATATTAGATATCAGGTTGTCTTAATTTTTTTTACACTATGGAAGCATGGCATAGTGATTAATTCTGCCTGATTTGGATAGGGAGAGGGGCACAAATTCTATAAGCTGACCCTATTTTCATTTAATTGATCTCTTCCTTATATCCTTTTTCTGTTACTGAATTTGAAGGGAAGACTTCAAGGAGGAGGTGGTGACATTGAACTGGGCCTTGAATAATGAGAAAAGGTCTATAACACTGTGTCTTTCCTCAGGTTTAAATTAAGGCTAAAGATATGGACCTGATGAACAAGATATTCAGGGAAATATTGGACAAATAACTTGCCTTCTATAATAACCTCAGTTTTCTATGTGTTTAACAAGTAATGAGAAACATGGGGAACACACCTGGATTCAGATTGTAGATGATCTGATACACCATTCTGAGGATCATAGACCTTAACACCTTGTAATGGGAAATGATTGAAAAATTTTAGCAAGGGTGTCAT
This sequence comes from Balaenoptera physalus, assembly GCF_965194825.1. Taxonomy (NCBI): domain Eukaryota; kingdom Metazoa; phylum Chordata; class Mammalia; order Artiodactyla; family Balaenopteridae; genus Balaenoptera; species Balaenoptera physalus. Next base: position 71,046,436 of record NC_138888.1, read on the forward strand.
GATCAATTTTAAGTGTTAGGAGGATTATTCCAGCATGATGACTTCGTGGAACATTGCTCCACTCTCTTCTAGCAACCACAGTTGCTGTTGTAAAAGCCATGTCATACTGACTCCCAACCCTTTGATGGTGACCTAGTTTCTCTTTTTTGGGTACCTAACGGACCTTTTCTTTATCCTTGGTGTTCTGAAATTTCATGATATATGTTTCAGTGTCTTTTTATTCTTTATGTTAGACTTAGGCTTTCTATTATTGGAAATGTCTTATGTCACTTCATAGATAATTCCCTACCCATAATTTTACCTGCTCTTTCTTTCCAAAATTCCAATTAGTCTGATACTCAAACACCTGATCATCTTTCTTTTCATTTTATTTTCTGAGTAATTTCCTTAACATTATCTGCCACTCCTTCTTTTGAATTATTTATTTATTTATTTGCTTGTTTTTGGTGGGGGAGAAGATCATATTATTAAATCTCAAGGGCTTTCTCTTATATTCTGATTATTCCTTTTCCGTATCATCTTGTTCTTGTTTCACGCAATATCTTCTCTTTTATCTTCTCTTTCTTCTGCTCTCTAATTTCTCTGTTTCCTATGATTTCCTGTTTAGTTATATAATTAGTTGCTTTTGTCTTTGCCTTTCATGTGGAAAGCTTTCCTAAAACATTGAATGATTCTTTCCTGTCAAGTCTTAGGTCCAATTAAGGCATGGAAAAGTGGATTGGAAACTTTAGGTACATGGACAGAGCTTTTGAATGTCTTTGGAGTGAAGGGCACCAAACCAGACTTCAACTGAATAATCTTCAAATATTAGTATCCTTCTAGGACTAAGAAAGTTCTCTTGCTTTACCTAGTCTTCAGGTTAATGCTTGGCAGCCAGTGATCTGGAAATAAAGCAAAGAACGGGAGACTGGAAGTCTAACCACTCAGTGTACAGACCCTCCCTCTACCCCCCTGAGTTCATCACCTCACCCCCAGCCTCTACTGTGCCTGGTGTTTCCTGTGGCCAGAGACTTTGGGGTATTATTTCCTCGGATTTGAACTTCAATCTTGCCTTCCACTCACACCCAAGTCTCAGTCTTTCTTGGAGTCTGTGTCAAGTGGCAACTTGCTTGTCTTCATAAACCCTATTGGCAGACACTTAGGTGGAAATGCCCTCTGCTCTACCCAATCCACTTTTCATCTTTAAAAACTGTATTGTTTTTTACATTCCTTCTCCACCCTTGCTTTGTTTTATATTCTCTTTATGAAGTTATAACAGATATCAAACCATTTCTTGATAATTGAGTCTGCAAAGTACAAAATAAACAGTTTATGTTGGTCCAGGTGCTCCAAAAGGCCGATGCCAAGTTCAGGAACATACTGGTGAGATAAAATGGAGATGCAGCTGGAAAGGGAGCCAGAGTCATCAAACTGCAATGTAGGTGAAATGGAGATGATTGGAAATAAGGTTAATTGGAAGCATCTTACAGTGCAGTGCAATTTAAGGAAGTTCAGCAAGGCTGTCCGAGAGGTTCTTAAGGCAAGTTCACCAGTCAGTAGAGTCCCACATCTCCAGGGTACAATCTTGCTCTGCTACCTCTGCTGTGCTCAGTCCCTGTCTGGGATCAGCCCTCTGGAGGCAACGTGGGGGTGGATTTCAGAGGGCAGCATCCAGGGCCATTGGTTGATAACGCTGTCTACAGTTGGAGATCTAAGAGGCACATTCTCGTGACCAGACGAAACATCACAAAACATACAGGGAAAATATATTCCTACCACTGCACATAGGATTGGAAAAGTAGTTAAACCAAGTACCCGCTGGAGGTAAAAACACCTAAAGTAGCATTCATGCCTAAATACACCCAAGGTTCCTCTGGTTTGGGGGTCAGTAAACTGCAGTCTGTGGGCCAAATTCAGCATGCTGCCTGTTTTGTAAATAAGGTTTTATTCGAACACAGCCACCCCTATTCCTTCATTTCTGTATCGTCTCTGGCTGCTCTACAACAGCAGAGCTGCAGAGTTGTGACAGAGACTGTATGGCCCAAAAAGCAGAAAATATTTATTCTCCATCCCTTTACAGACAGTTTGCAGACTGCTGCTCTAATTTAAAGCCCATTGTCATTTAATTAGAGAAATTTGTAAAATACAAAGACTTTCCACACTTTATATTTCCAATGAAAGTTTCCAAAAAATATACACTAGTTCAATGACAAAGGGAGAGAAAAGAGTCCTAGAGGGAACCATCACAACCCCAGCTTCTCCCAAGATAAGGAGTGTCCATGTTTCAATTTACTGAATTGCATAATAACTGCCAGGGTCTATGCTAGTCACTGGGAATACAAAGATGAAGACACAATCTTACCCTTAAGGAGCCCAGAGCCCAGCAAACATGTAAATCACTGTAATGTAATGTGACATATGCTCTAAACCAGCGGTTCCCAACCTTTTTGGCACCAGGGACCGGTTTCACGGAAGACAATTTTTCCACTGACAGGGGGCAGGGGGTATGGTTCAGGAGGTAATGTGAGCAATGGGGAGCGGCTGTAAATACAGATGAAGCTTCGCTCACTTGCCCCGCTGCTCACCTCCTGCTGTGCGGCCCGGTTCCTAACAGACCGCGGACCATAGAGGTCTTCCACCTGGGGGTTGGGAACCCCTGTTCTAAACAGAGTGTAAAGAGCACTTAAAGAGCACAGATGAAGAATCAATTATAGACTGGAACAAAATATGTCAGATAAACATATGCATTTATTCACTGCCACCTCCCAAAATGCCGCTAAAGTGATAGTATAAGAACTATATGGTGGGGGGGCTTCCCTGGTGGTGCAGTGGTTGAGAATCTGCCTGCCAATGCAGGGGACACGGGTTCGAGCCCTGGTCTGGGAAGATCCCACATGCCGCGGAGCAACTAGACCCGTGAGCCACAACTACTGAGCCTGCGCGTCTGCAGCCTGTGCTCTGCAACGGGAGAGGCCGCGACAGTGAGAGGCCCGCGCACCGCGATGAAGGGTGGCCCCCGCGTGCTGCAACTAGAGAAAGCTCTCGCACAGAAATGAAGACCCAAAACAGCCAAAAATAAATAAATTAATTAATTAATTAATTTAAAAAAAAAAGAACTATATGGTGGTGTGCTGAATTGGGCGATTGGGATTGACATGTATACACTGATGTGTATAAAATTGATGACTAATAAGGACCTGCTGTATAAAAAAATAAATAAAATTAAGTTCAAAAAAAAAAAAGAACTATAGAAACACATACACACATACACGCATACATTTATAGATACACATATATGCTAATATTTAGAAACATACACACACACAGACACGTATATAGGCACAGCAAACCACAGACTGTGAGAATGTATTCACAATGTGCATGTCTGACAAAGGTCTTGCATTCAGAAAATATAAAGAACTCTTACAACTCAATAAAAAGAAGACACAACCTAATAAAAATGAACAAAAGATTTGAACAGATACTTCACAAATGAAAGTATATGAATGGCCAATAAGTACACGAAAACATGCTCAACATCAGTGGTCCCCAGAAAAATGCTAATGAAAACCACAATGAGATACCACTACACACCCACCAGAATGGTTAAAAGTAAAAACAGTGACATTACCAAGTCTTAGAGTAAAGCAATTGGAATTCTCGTATTATTGTTGATACTATATGTGGTGATTGATTTTATGTGTCAACTTGACAGGGCCACGGAATGCCCAGGTATTTGGTCCAAACATTATTCTGGGTGTGTCTGTGATGAGGGGGGTTTGGATGAGATTAACACTTCAGTTGGCAGACTGCATAAGACTGCCCTCCCTAATGTGAGGGCCCTCATTCAATCAGTTGAAGGCATAAATAGAACAAAAGAAGCTGATCCTCCCTCGAATAAGAGCTGCCTGACTGAGCTGAGACATTGGTCTTCTCCTGCCTTTGGACTCAAATGAAAACATCAGCTCTTCTTGGGTTTCAAGCCTGTTGGCATTTGAACTGGAACTGACACCTTTGGCTCTCCTGGTTCCCAGGCCTTTGGGGTTTGACTGGAACCATATATCACTTCTCCTGGGTTTCCAACTTGCCTACTGCAGATCTTGGGATTTCTCAGACTCCGTAATCACCAATATCTTCTAACGAATCTCTCCGTGTGTGTGTGTGTGTGTGTGTGTGTGTGTGTGTGTGTGTGTGTGTGTGTAAGACCACAAATGGATCAATCCTCACACACACACACACATACATCCTATCTGTTCTGTTTCTGTGGAGAACCCAGACTAATACACTAAGTAAAATGGAAAATGGAAAATATTTTGGAAAACAGTTTAGCGGTTTCTTGAGAGAAGTTTACATTTGGGGACTGTTTTTTTAATTAGTTAGAAGAAAACAACTATAGTCTCTCACAACCAGGAAGAAGAGATTAGGGAAATTGTGTTAAAGCTTATAAAATGCCCAAACAGCCAAAAAAAGCAGTTGTTAATATATTTTCAACATTCACTTTAAAAAGTAACATTGTTCTGTCTGTTCCAATAATCTGGGATTTGCTTAAATGATTTGATGACCTATTTCCTAAACTACGAAAAATTGTGTGAAATGTACACACCAGAATTTAGCTCTTATTAAGCACAGCTGCACATTTCTTTTAATAGAAAGATCACTAAAACCTAAAACAAATTAACTAATAATATCTGCACATATAATTGAGTATAAGGGTGTGATGTTACTTAGTTACACATGCCTTGTCGTACTTAAAGCAACATTATGGACCAGTCTAGTCATGAGATTAAGGATGTAGAAGTACACTGTAAACTCTGAAAGGCTGTGTAAGTGGTGGACACTGTTCCAAGCCCAATAACGCATAAAACTGCCCTCCAACAGCAATTGGCCTGATATTCCTGAGACCATTCCCGGCAGCTGCAGCATGGGGTCCCCAGCCTCACGCTGCTTGGAGCATGTTCCCTTTATCTCTACCAGTCACTGCCTTATTCCTCTCTCCCTGAGGTCGGTCATAGTCTTATTTTCTCCTTAATAGCTACTCTCCTCTTTCTACCTGGAAACATTTAGAATTCTCCTATAATCTGTGGTTTACCAAATTTCACTTTAACTTATCAAGGTGTAGATTTTCTCTTCCCTACTCTCTTACCCATTCGTTGGGCACATTCAATCTGAAATATATTTCTTCAATTTGGGGACACTGATTGTCATTATTTCCTCAAATATTTCCCCTCCTCCATATTTTTTTCTTCTGGGACTCCGATTTTCCAGATGTTGGCATTTCTACTTCTTTCCTCCATGTCTGTTGTTTTTATTACTTATGATTTTTATCTCTTTATCCTTTCTAGTTCTCTTCAAAATGAATTCCTCAATCACACCTTCCAGGTTACTAATTTCTTCCTTAGTCATATCTAACCTGCTACTTATTTCTTCCATGTGTTCTTTATTTCAGCTCTTCCATTTTCATCCCTAGTGGGACCTTTTCATGACTTCTTGTTACTGGTCTTGTTTCTGATTATTAGTGTATCCCCGTATCTCTCTGAGGATATTTGTTAGATTTATTTTAATCGTTTGGACCGCTGTGTCCGTGTAGCGTATATTGATCCATTTGTGGTCTTACTTTTACATGATCCTACCTCACGGGTGTCCAGTTATTTGGGCTGGTGAGCTTGTGGTTCCTGAAAGGGATCAACTCCTCTATCAGATAATATGATATAGGGAAGGCAAAGATCAGGTGTTCGTTTGGGTCCCTTCCTGTAAGTTTAAAGACAGAGGAAGAATGAGCCCTCTTATTTGCATCACTCCCCATCAGACTACTCTGTCCAGGAATTCACTTTAATTCTTTGAAAGAAGTCCCACTTGGAGGAAACTGGCTCCCTGCAGATTTGGAGGGGGAGTGCACTGCTGCCTAAGAATAGCCAGGCACCCACACCATTTCCATCGGCTTCTTACACCTAGCAGGGCTTTCCTGTGCCTTGGATTATCCATCAGTAGCCCCTGGGTGGCCGGTGTTGTTGCTGTCCGTTCTGGTTGCAGTGGCCCTGGGGAGATGAGGACCCTCGGGGCAGAAGCATGAAGCTGTCTATCTCCCACCCGGCTCCCTCTGCTGCTGCAGCTGCCCTCAACCCCAGACTGGCCCCACTCTTACTCCGCCACAAGGTTTCTCTGCCTTCCTGCTTCGTTCCCCAGATCTCTGCTTCCTTATCAAGTCTATAGTTTCTCTGATGCACACTTTGGGGAAAGAAAGCCAGAAACTCACCTTATCACAATCTGAAAGCCCTCTTTTTCTAATTTTTCTGCAATAAATATATATTATTTGCTAACTATTTTTCAAGGTTATGCAAAAAGGCAGTCAGTGCCCTTTTAGTCTTCATTAAGAGGGAGGGAGAAAGGAGACGGGGAAGCAGTTATTGAACACATATCATGTGTCAGGCATGTAGTTTAGTCGATAATGTCTGGTACCGTGAAGCATAATCACAGGTAAAATATTGTTTCCAGTTGTATCTGTGACATTTGTATCTGAGGCAGACATCAGTATTACTTAGTGTCATCATTTCTAAGAGAAGCCATCCATATGGATATTGGTGATCAAAGCGTATGCATTAGCAAAGCAGTGAATAAATTCGTTTACATTGATCTCCTACTATCTGTAAACCCCAATGATAAAATCTGAGTGGAATAAATCAAAATTTCTAGCATTTGGCTCTTTCTTATAATTATTTCTCTTTATTGACATTCTCTATTTGATGTGACATTACCTTCATACCTTCCTTTACTTTTTTTTTTTTTTTTTTTTTTTTTTATTTATTTATTTATGGCTGTGTTGGGTCTTCGTTTCTGTGCGAGGGCTTTCTCTAGTTGTGGCAAGTGGGGACCACTCTTCATCGCAGTGCGCGGGCCTCTCACTATCGCGGCCTCTCTTGTCGCGGAGCACAGGCTCCAGACGCGCAGGCTCAGTAATTGTGGCTCACGGGCCCAGCTGCTCCGCAGCATGTGGGATCTTCCCAGACCAGGACTCGAACCCGTGTCCCCTGCATTGGCAGGCAGATTCTCAACCACTGCGCCACCAGGGAAGCCCTCCCCCTTTACTTTTTAAATCATGGTTTCCTTTCATTCTTTGAATATATTTATAGTGGTTACTTTGAAGTCTTCGTTAAATCCAACATCTGGTCACTCTCACAGGCCGTTTCGGTTGCCTGCTTTTTTCCAGTATATGGATCAAACTTTCTGTTTCCTTGCATGTCTCATAATTTTTTATTAGAAACTGGTCATTTTAGATAATATATTATACCAACTCTGGGTACCTCCCCTACCTTCCAGGGCTTGTTGTTGTTATTTTCTTGTTTACTTATATAGTGACTGGCTGGATTATTTTAGTGAAGTCAATTTCCTTCCACAGTGTGAAGACTCTGATGTTGATTCTCACAGGGCACAGCCTTGGTTACACTCACAGTCACCCTAGGACAGCAGTGGTTTTAGTGGGGTTCCCTCTGACTGTCTCTTTCTAGTAATTGTTGGCCGATTGCGCTATTGTTTTCAACAAAGCCCTGGGGCATAAATTGCTCCGTAGACTCTGCGATCAAATTTGGGGAATGGCAATCAAAACCCCACCATCTTCAACAGTGTCTTGCTCAGGGTATGTCCTCCATCTCACAAGTGGGATGGGAAGAAAGGAGTCTGCAATTCTTGGCAAAATTCACCCAGAACTTATCAGCAACAGGTAGAGAGGGGTAGAGTGGCAAATGCTGAAGCCCTGCCCCTACAAGAGGATAGCTCTCTGACCAGGAGCTGCGGGGAGGGACCTCTGTGTTCTCGGCTGCACCAGTCTGGCGTGGAGTTTCTGTCTCACTGAGCAAGAGAGGGGAGATGGGTGTGAGTCTTGATTTAAATACTACAGACTTTCACTATTCTTACCAAGTTTTAGTAGATTTTCTTGAATAAATATTTTTTTCATTTGCTGCATGCCATTAAGAATATTTGCAAGGACTTTAAATGGGTAGCTTTTTAAAAATTATTTTCACCAGTTTCACACTGGAGAGCAGGTCAGTGGAACTCCTCACACTGTCATGCCAAACCATTCAGACTTCTTAATTCTTTATTACGCTGAATTATTTGGTGAGTTTTCAACAGTCTTCATTTATCCTACTCACATAGATTATATGCATGGAATATGCAGTCAGAAAATTAGAAACTGGATCAAGAGGCAAAGATAAAAGAAACAGGAATAAATTCCTAGGTACTATCTTCCTGCTACCGTTTTCAACTTCAAGATCAAGAATGAGTGATGGGTAACTTAGTTAACTTGAGCTGCCTGTAGGTTTTCCTAGCCTGTACGATGGTTTCTTCTGTAAGAGATAAATTTCAAACAGTTAAACAAGGTCAAGTGTAAGGCATAAAAACTGGTTTCACTGTTTAGATCATTAAAATGTTTGTCCATCCCTCAATTGGTTTTCGTGAGCCAGGAAAAGTTGAAGCGTTGAGGGCTCCCATAGAGACTTTCTAGTTTCTGTCTAAGCTGTATCATTAACCACTCTGGAGAATGACCTGAGGCCTGACTTCTTAAAGAACACAACTTCTTTCCTCTGGAGTCAGAGTGCTTGGTGTAGTCTCCCGCCAAAATCTGTCATCTCATAGTCCACAATGAGGTCCTGTCTGCCCTTAACAAGCATATTTAACTGCTTTGTTTCTCTCATTTTAGATAATTTCAAACATCAGACAGAAAGGATTTGTGTCTTCGCTGTCAGCTGTCATATGTTTTATAAAGGAAAAAAATATCCTCCTGAATTCTGTTAAATTATGCAGGTTTTCATTTCATTATTCTTTTGGAACTGAATAACCATCATGAACATTCTTTTTTCTCAAAATCTTGAATTCCTGTCAATGAAGATTCCTCAGTCCCTTTGAACAGCGTATGAACAGCTCCTTAATTTGTCATATTACCCTTGCAATTCCACAAAAAGCTTTACCCAAAGACTTCCCTTCGAGTACATATAAAGTGGGTGGTTAGAAGTGATTGAGAAATAAGCCATAACCATTTGAGCAGGTATAAAGTTAGTATTTGAAAATAAGAAACACTTGGTTTAGAAGCAAAAAAAAAAAAAAGGGAAGAACATGAAACATGAATAACAAAGATTGACTTGAAACACAATTGACTTTAACCACAGCATTAAATAATAAGCAGCCAATTATATCCAAAGCTATTGATATTGTTGTACCTTTTGGGGTGTTTCCTCAAGAAAGAAAAAGCCCACCACAAGCCCATTACTTCCACCCAGTCCATCTCCTGGCACTGACATGGATTTATCAAATGACTCTTAACATTTGTTGGGTGCTTACTATGTTCTGGTGTTGGTCTAAGTGCTTTACATGCATTAAGTTACACATTCCAACTCTATGAGACAGGCACTATTATTATTCCCATTTTACAGATAATTGGAAATACGTACTGGTTCCAGAGTCCATGCTCTTAAACACTAAAGTACAGCACTTCTTAAAGTAATTTCTGACTGTGGTTGAGAACACCTATAATCACAGAAGAGAGCAAAGCTCAGGGAAATTCCCCCCCTAATATTTAACCTAAGTGTGGGAATTAAAGGGTCCCAATCGACATCAACTCCATTCCCTAAGCTTTTCACCAATTGAGATATAAAATGAAAGTATAAGGCAGATGGGAAGAAGGGTAAGATATTACCTTTATTACTGGTACAGGCGATATTGAAGAATGTGGTTTCCACCTGTAGGGCAAGCCTCAGAATTAGGCAGAACTGCATACCTGTTGCCAGGGGTCTCCAAGTACGGCGCTTGCATTCATAAAACTCCACGCATGATACCTGCCTCTGTAAAACCCATGTATGATGTAGGCATCTGTAAGTCTCCACGACTGGTGCCCATATCTGTAAAACTTGCAGTCTGGAGGAGCAGATCAGGACATAGCTTTGTGAGGAGGCCAACTCCCAAGAAGAAGAAAAGAGAGGAAGGGTCTGGATTCATTCGTCTAGTTTTTCCTTCCAAACTCAGCAATCAAATGACACTCCCCCTCCTATATTGTTTGGGCCAGTCATTCAGAGTCTTACAATATCCCAATGTTTTTCAGAGTTTCAAGATCTGTAATCTCAGCCTCTCCCTAAAAGTGCAGTTTATGAGATTCTTAACAACAGAATGTAGCCTTCCTTTTCGTAGTTAGTGATGAAAACAGATTCTTCCAATTCTTCCAAGCATCACCATTGTTAGTGTCTTCTACGCTCTACGGTTCCTTGATCTCTTTTTATGGAATTTTTCCCAGTGAGAGCTAATACTGGTAATGTTCCTCTCAGGGGCCTCAGCAATCTGAACTCTTCCTTCAAGATATGTTTTGTTGCTTTCCCCAGCGCGTATGCTCGGCGGTCCGGGCAGCTAGAGCGTCCCTCCTACTGGGAGCCGCGTGTGACCTTCTCGCTTGCGGAGCGATGCTGCCGGCGGCCGCAAGCCTCCTATGGGCGCCGTGTCTTAGGCTTCGAGCTGCCGCCCTCCGCCTCGCCAGAAAACGTTGAAGATCCAGGATGTGGGGTTCATGCCGATGGGTGGCATGGTGCCTGGTGCTGCCCCTGCCGCAACAGCCCCCGAGGCAGCAGAAGAAGACATCCCCAAACAAAAAGAACGGACGCATTTCACCGTCCGCCTGACAGAGGCAAAACCCGTGGACAAGGTGAAGCTGATCAAGGAAATCAAGAACTTCGTCCAGGGCATCAACCTCGTCCAGGCAAAGAAGCTGGTGGAATCCCTGCCTCAGGAAATCAAAGCCAACGTGGCCAAGGCCGAGGCCGAGAAGATCAAGGAAGCCCTAGAGGCAGTGGGCGGCACCGCGGTTCTGGAGTAGCCGCCCAGAGGACTGTGGACAGGGGTCCCGGGCCCCGAGTGGGGCTCTACCTGCTCCTCGCGAAGCACCCAGGCTCAGCGGACAGAGTGGCCGCGGAGCAGAACTGGGCACCCGCACCACATGGCCAACTCCGTTCTGGGACAGGTGTGGCTGGACCTGCTGAGATGGGGAGGGAGGGACAGCCACTGCCCGTGCAGCCCCAGGGAGGACTCTAGAAACTACCAAAAGTGTACATGCCCCGCTGTGGCTGCTGGGAAAAATGCATTGTCCAGGCAAAAAATATATATATATATGTTTTGTTGCGGCCTGGCAAAATAGAATAAACACAGAATCTGGAATTTGGAATTTGGAGCTCTGAGTTAAATTCCACCTGTGCAAGTTTCTAGGCCTACCTTGAACATGTTGTATAACCTTTCCGAATCTTAGCTGCCTCATAAGTAAAGTGTAATAATGATAATAAAAAACAAATCTCAAGGGGTAATCTTTATAGGATCAGATGAGATAATAAATTTTGGAAAGTAAGAAACCCCATATAAATATGTCATCATTACCTAGCCCTGAATAGCATTAATAATTGTTATTGCTATTATTGCAACTGACTCTATAATTATTTGATTCAGCATTGCCAGATTTAGGAATACTCCTGTCCAGATCTCATTTCTGAAATATAACACTGCATCTAGAAATATTATTTATTATTATTAGAAATGAAAATAACTGTTAGGAACTGTAACTTGTTCGTGTTGACAAACACACCCTAAATAATTAACTTGAAGTTCTTAGTTCTTAAACCTTACCCACATGAAGAACTGTGTGACATTTAAAGAAATTGTTTCGCAAAGTCCAATATGTGGAAGGCTTTTTACAACTGGATTTCTGTAGAAGATGGGCACGGCATAATTTGTCTTTTCATATATTCAAGTTTATTTTGTGTAAGAAGTAGTCTCGTTTTACATTTTACAGGAAAGAGAAAAATGGGGATAAAGTTTTTGTCTGTCACTCATAATATTTATTTTTACCAGATTAGAGTCTGATTGGGTAGAGAATGCTGGGCATGGAGAGCAAATGTTGAACGATTAATTGCTCCATTCCTGTAGGATCATTTTACTTCCACGGTTAGCACAGCAGTTCTTCTGAGATCACCCTAATTGGCATTTAATTCTAGGTTGAAAGCACAAAATGTCCTCTCAAGCCATCCCTCCTCATTTATGAAAGCCAAAATTAAAGATCCTAATGCCCAATTTTCATGGCATACTGAGTGAAAGGAATTGTCAAGATGCCTGACTTGTCATTACACCAGAGGGAAATATAAATTGTTCAAGTGAGCCAACCAAAATGATAATCTGTGGATTATATAGCGGTTTATCGCATAGGAACCCAGCTGCTCCACAGTAAACCCAAACTGTACAGTCTGCGATTTGCTAGTCTGGAAATGAGATGGAACACTAATGTCAAGCTATTCTCTTGGATATACTCTCCAAAAATGCCAGTAAAACATGGTTTCCTGAGGCTTTTATTTCTTTTCCCCATACAAGTCTGAAAAGAAAAGAGATTTAGCCACCGCAGGTCCTTAACCTGTTCAATGGCTCAGGCATAGATGCTGGCCCTGGCTGCCCAATAACCTACTCCTTCTCCACAGAGGACCAGACAGTCATGGAGAGCAAATCTACTTTCTCTTCCAGCCTTTCACATTTTTGAAAATCACCATCGTGTCACCTGCAAATGTCTCTTCTCCTGGATGAACATGCCAGTTTCTTTTTGTAGTGTGCTCTAGAGCGTCCATCACCATTTTTTTAAATTGGAGTATAATTGCTTTACAATGTTGTGTTAGTTTCTGCTGTACACCAAAGTGAATCAGCTCTATGTATATATATATCCCCTCCCTCTTGGACCTCCCTCCCACCCACCCCCATCCCACCCATCTAGGTTGTCACAGAGCACCAAGCTGAGCTCCCTGTGCTATACAGCAGGTTCCCACAAGCTATCTATTTTACACATAGTAGTGTATATATGTCAATCCTAATATCCCAGTTCATCCCACCCTCCCCTTCCCCCTCTGTGTCCGCATGTCCGTTCTCTACGTCTGCGTCTCTACTCCTGCCCTACAAATAGGTTCATCACATTCCTTCACCATGTTTTTTTGCTGTCTTCAGGACCTCATTAAATGTGTCAATGTTAAAGTGTGCTACAAAGGAAGTTAAGATAATGCTTCAGGCATGATCTGGTCATCATGGGCAGTAATGACAATGAAATCTCCTTGACACATCATATTTCTATTATTCTAACTAGAGTATATTAGCTTTTTTATACCATCTCCCACTATTGACTTGTATACAGCTTAATGTCAACTAAAAATCTTATTCCGGGCACAGCTTTTAAGTCACAGCTCTACCATTAGGCTTTTGTTCTACTGGAGACAGGTAAGTCATCGGTTTGTTCTGCTTTGTCCTTTTTTAGACCTAAGTAAAAGCTTTTATGTTTATTCTTATTAAATTTCATCTTTTCTGAAATACCCATAAATCTATAAAGTTACCGTCCCTGTCTAATTTACTACTGAATTCCCCTTTAATTCCTGGCACATAATAAACACCCAATACATTTTTTTTTTAAACAAATGCTTGGGCTTCCCTGGTGGCGCAGTGGTTGAGAATCTGCCTGCCAATGCAGGGGACACGGGTTCGAGCCCTGGTCTGGGAAGATCCCACATGCCACGGAGCAACTAGGCCCGTGAGCCACAACTACTGAGCCTGCGCATCTGGAGCCTGTGCGCCGCAACAAGAGAGGCCACGATAGTGAAAGGCCCGCGCACCGCAATGAAGAGTGGCCCCCGCTTGCCGCAACTAGAGAAAGCCCTCGCACGAAACGAAGACCCAACACAGCCAAAAATAAATAAATAAATAAATAAATAATCCTTCCCTCTACTTTAAAAACAAAAAAAACAAAAAAAAACAAACAAATGCTTGAATAAATAAATCTGTTCCATTGTCCCTGGCTACTAAGATCTTTGGGGGTTCTGGTTTTAGTAGCCAATGTATTACCTTTTGTTCCAAATTATGTCATCCACAAATCTGATCAATAGTCTCTCTACGTTCTCACTGAAGTCGTTCAGTAAAATACTCCACCATTATTTGGTCAAGGACAGAGCCCTCTGGTGCATTTTTAGAGACCTCTCTCCAGCTCAGTGTAGGCCCATTATTAAGAGACTGAAATGAGAGAAATGAGATTGCCTTTTGCGAGTTAAACCATAAATCAGTACCTACATGCAGAGCAGGGATAGCAAAGTCGCCTTAAAAAGAAGGCATGCATCCAGGCCTGTATGATGTTCCCAAAACCTGATCGAAGGTACTAACTTGTCTTAAGAACATGTCAGTCACAAGTGATTGGGGAAGAGGGAGACAGTATTGAAGATCGCATCCAGTCTTTGTCTAGAGAGCAAGGCCCAGTCAGGCCAACTACAGGGTGTCTGCTTTGGAGATGGATAACACAAGGCTTTGAGACCTTGATGCCATTAAACATTGGAACGGTTTAACTATCTCCACCTGCTCTGATTTCATTATCACCAAGCTGCCTGCCACCTACCTTGTCATTTTGTGACTTTGGGTAACTCATATAAATGTTGTGTTCCTTTGCTTCTCATCTGTAAAATAGAGATACTCACCATACCTATTTTGTGGAGTTTTTTTTGAGGATCAAATGGAGTCTGGCTATAGGTACCCCTCAGTACATGCTAGCTAAGGAAGGGAGAGTGAGTGTGGGTTAGACCTGTATGAGAGTCCTGACAGACTACTTGGTTGATATTCACGTTGTAAATTAATAAATTGGTATGAAGAGCTTTGTTCACATGAGGCAGATTCCTTTAGTTAGAACTGGGATGCAATAAATAGCATATTCAGGAGTTTCTTAGCCTGCATGTTTGAGGTCTTCTGATAATCCAGAGAATGGAGTCTCCTTGGCAGCCCCTGCCCTTACTGGGCACCTTTCTTTTCAAATTTCTACAGAGTATAGTTTGATTTTGTGTTTTGACCCAATCTGAGAGTCTTTGTATTTTCGATGGGGGTTTTAACTCATTCATATCAATTATCAAAATTAATAATCTGATATCAATTATATGAGCTTATTTTATTTTTCTTACTATATTTTATTTTGTCTTTTGCTATATGAACCACAATTTCCTTATTTATGTTCATCTTCAAGTGACTTAAAATATAAATGATATTTTTAACTCCTATTTGGGTTTCTTTGGGGGTGATTGGAGGACAAAAGGGAGAGATCTAGTTTTTTCAGCCTTAAACAAGGAGAAATCTCCCGGAGCCAGTTGTTTGCTAGCAAACAGGTGGGGAGCTTCTCCTTGGTGCCCACTGTTGTCTGCTTGTTGGTAGAATCCCAGAATAAGCTTTCATTTTCTTCTTATACAAACAGTGCAGGACAAAGAACCCCCAGAGTGCTTTCAACTCTCATCTCTGCCTAGTGCTGGCCTTCATCCCAACTGCAATGTCTTCTGCTTCCCCACTGACCAAACTGCATTATTAGGCTGAGGGTTGCAAAGAAATGTAGGACGAGCAGAGGAAAGCAGGGAGGGAAAAGTGTGGAATGGCCCTGGGACTTAAAAAGCAACTCATTTGTAGGAAGGGGTAACTTCTTTCCATTAACCTATGGAGACACTGTATCTTTGAGGCAGGAATACCAAAAACACCCTACCATCTGACTTCTACCACTGCACCCCTGATCTGCTTCTGGTGGTGGAAGTACTGCTCGCAGCCCAACAGATTATCAATTACATATTCAGTCTCCATCACAGCTAGATTTTCTCATCTTTCCGCATTTCATGAGTATTGCAACAGGAAGACAAGGAAGGAAGAAAATTAGGCACATCTCGTCAGTGATCAAATTCCTATCTGATTTCTGCTATTTCCCAGGATAATGTATTGTGAACATAGAGTAGTTTCTGTGTTGTTCTATAAGCCCATGAAAGGCAGCATGACATAGTGGTAAAAAGCATAGATTTTGGAATCAGACTGCCACTGGCTCAAATTCCAGGTATTGAGATGTGTGACCTCCAGCAACTCATGTCACTCCTATAAGGCTCAGTTCTCCCATCTGTAAATTGGACCTAATAACGCCTAACTCAGCATTTCTGTAAGTAATAGAGAGAACATGTATAAGGGGTTTACACTTTAAAGTCACTCAAAAATTATATTTATTAAGGTGTCTTCAAAATACTGTGAGTAGTTTAGGGATTCCCCAGCTTCCTCTCTCTTGTCAGCAAGAGATCTGTGAAGGATGCGGGGTAAACAGAGCCCAGCCCTCCTGCTCTCTCTCGCTTCAATCAAAGCAGCTCTGCTTCCATCTGTTGTGCTTCTATATGACATTTCTTCTAAACAAAAAGTCTCTGGTTAAAACAAATTTTAAAATCACAGTTGAACAATCCAATGGCTCACAAAGACTGGGAAACCGAGAAATGTATGGGGGCTTCATTATTTGCAAAGGAGCCTGTGCATTCACCCTGGTGCATTCACCCACCAAGGAGAGGATGCCTCCCTTCTTCCTCAATTTCTCTGCAGCTCTTTAGCCCATAAACCAGTTACCCCATCATTTTACTTATTTATATTTAATGTTTTAAATTTATCTTTTTCCTAGAAAATGTGGAAATATACATAAAATAGGAAAAACATTTAAAGATTATTCCTGATCTGGGAATTCCCTGGCAGTCCAGTGGTTAAGACTCCATGCTTCCACTGTGGGGCGCATGGGTTCGATTCCTGGTCAAGGAACGAATATCCCGCATGCCACACAGTGCAACCAAAAAAAAAAAAAAGATTATTCCTGATCTTACCATCCAGAAATAAACAATATAATGTATTTTTACAGGGACTTATGCATAGATTTTGGTTTTGTTTTTTAAGCGAGTTGCGCTTGCGCATCTTATACAATTTCTTTTTACTCTGCTGTTTTCATATAATATCATAAACATTTTTCTATATATCTATATTCCTTCTTTTAAATGGCACTGTAATATTTCATCCAGTGGGTGTCCTATAGTTTACTTAGCCTTTTCCCTATAGTTTACTTAGCCTTTCCCCTATAGTTGGGCATTAAGATTGCTTCTAACTTTCTTACATTTAAATAACATTATGATGATTATGCACATGAAACATTTTTTAAATTATTACTTAGGGCGGTTTCTTTTATATAAACTCATAAAAGTAGAATCACTGCATCAAATAGCATTAATTTAAAGATATCGATAACCTTTGCTTTCTAAAAGCCATATAAATTTGCACTATCTCACTCATGGTGTTCCTGTGTCTGCTTCTTGCCCTCACCAGCTTTAGTAGCCCATAATATTATATTTTCCTATGACTAGAAAGTAAAACCCAAAGAATAGAAAAAAACACAAACTACCTTCAGATTTTGTTTTCATTTGTAGTAATACCAACCTTTATAAGATAAAACAAATGAGAGTAAGTCTGATTGTGATTACATTGTTGGGAATTTAATTCTAGCTTCCCCAGGTGGAAAGCTAATAAAGATATATCTACAGCTTAAAGTAATATACGTGATTCAAGAAAAATGACATTACTCTCCTTGCAAACTAGTTCTTTATACTCTCTTACCATTCTCTTGCATTGGAACCTGGTGAAAAATTATACAATTGGATACTCATAAGATTATGTGCAAACATTTACTTTTATCCAAAGGTTGTTTTCAAGATTACATCTGTAAAGTCATGAAGTTCTGCTGGTTTACAGAGTAACATATAAGCTACCTGAAATAACAACTGAAAATAAGTGGTAAGGAGCATTGCTACATGAGCCTTTATTTTTAATGGAATGTAGATAATCTCTAATTTTTCTCCAGAACAAAGACTTGAGCCTAGTTGGCAGTTAATTGCCATAAAAAAGTACTAGAGTGCCTTTCAGTCTAGAATGCACCTTCCCACAACGAGAATACTCAAACAGTATCAGAACCTTTTCTAGGTAGTCAGGTAGAAAAAAGCTGCATATTAAGGAAAAATGTACAAGAGCTGAAGCCAAGCTTTCTGCCCAAAGAGTGAGGAAGATGGTACCAGACATGAACAACAACCAAAAAATCTCAGCCACTGGTGCCAACAATTTTCAGTGACCTCTCAAGGAGGGTTCCTCTTATATCCTTTGACTTCAACCATACCTGTGCCATGCCGCATCCTTGAGGCCAGAGCTGGTGAGACAGGTAATGATATTACACAAATATCTGTTGGGTACTTTTTAACTCTAAAAAGGTTAAGAATTGCCACTTTATGTCTCCAATTCTAAATTAAATGGAAAAGTGGAAACTAAGAAAGCATAGCAAAGCTTTCATACCCCCCATGTTTGTTCATAGTATAGATTAATACAATGTATTCCCTGTCCCCCAATCATATGTGAATAGTTTTCAATTTTGTCCAGCCAAACTTTTTAATCAAACAAGCAACAAAATAGACTTTTCATCCATCTTCTTTTAAAGCAGCTAAAGAAAATGAAATGTCCTGAAGGCAGACCACCAAAGGGAAAAAGACAATACAGAAAGCGCTTGGGTCATTCACAAGCTAAAAGATCAGACACAGAGAGACTGACAGATAAGACCAAACTTAGCTTTCTATGACATCCCCCTTTCTCTTCCTTTGATTACTGATGATTTTGGAATCTTTTTCAATAGATTTCTGTCCCATTTAAAGGGACATAGATGCTATTATAGATAGTTTCCTGAAAACTACATGTTAAATGATCTAAAGTCATCACTGCAGTAGTTCATAGCCTTGGTCATGCATTAGAACCACTGGGGAGCTTTTAAAAACAATGTCCCAAGCCAACTAAACCAGAATTCTGCTTGGGCAGCATGCTACGCCCAGGCCTCAGTATTTTTTAGCTCCCTCAGCATTGAGCTGTGTAGCTAGAATTGGAGCCCGTGTTTCTGTGGCATAAAAAGTAATAATCTCATAAGACCCTGATCGGTCACAGTTGTTTATTGTTCAGATTGAAAAAAAAGTGATAGGGAGGGACTAAAAGGTATATTTTAGGAAAGGGGACTTAGAGATAACCTAATTTTATTCCCTCATTTTAAGAGTTAGCAGGGAGTCTCCTTTCCTTTAATATGCAAATTCTAATGACTTTTGGATCACCCATGCTTGAAGTTTATTTACCAAACCTGGTTTGTAAAGAATTCTCTTTCTCCAGATACTTCTCGGAATCCTCAGATAATGTGCATACCTTCCCTGGGTCCTCCGTTCACACTTTCCCCAAGTCCCTTTCCACCTCAGCCAGGCATTTGTCTCCAGGCTGCTTGCCCTCCTCCTCTGAAGACCACTGGCTGCTCAGCCCTCTCCAAATAGCCCCCTCCCAAACACAACTCAGTCTGTATTTTCTCCACCTGCAACTCTCAACACAATTTCAGTGCTGGTTTGGGCTTGAAGAACAACAACAACAAAAGAGCATCCCATAACTGCCACTTGTGAGGCCACCCTCAAGGGTACAACCTCTCCCTATTCAATCCTTTCCTTCCCTCCCTTCCTTCTCTGGGGTCCCTTGTGTCATCTCATGGCATCGGGAGAAGCATCTGGTTCTTAGCCATCATCCCAAATTACCCTAAAGGAAAGCAATCTGCAGCCACGCCATTATGCAGAGACCATTGGTTCCATTCATTAAGGGAGCAGATTAGCTCATTGGAACCACAACACCACCAAAGCTCCCTCCATGAAAAGGCCATTTACTTCAAATCTCCTTGATCTTCAAGAATAAATCCATTCAAACTAGCCCAACCTTAAAGGAAATTTTATTGGAGAAATAACAGGGGTATTTATTTCACAGAAGTCAAGAATCAGCAGAACAAAGCTGGGTCTCATGAGCACTGGAATCAGGAATCTGGAAAATCAGGACCTCAAGTAGTTTTCTCTATTGGTCCAAGATCAGGTGGCCTCTTTCTTCCTTCTGTCTACGCATAGAGACATAAGGGAGCATGATGGATTTGGGAGACTCTATAGTGCCATTTGACTGTAAGGCAGGGCACCAGCTGAGGAACAGACTGAACATGGGGTTGGAGAAACAGTCAAGGCTTGGCACATCTCAGGCACCCAATCAATATATATGGAACAAAAACAAACAAGTAAACAAAACAAACAAACACACACACACACACACACACACACACACACACATATATATATATATATATGGAATAGGTGCCTGACAATGACTTTTGTTTGAGAGATGTTGTCAATTATTTAAGGGCAAAGGACCAATAGGAAATTGATTGGTGATCAGAAGAAATATCTGGCTGGCAATAGATATTTGTATTACCAGCCTGAAGTAGTAGTTTGAACACCGAGTCAATAAATCACATAGGGAGACTACATAGAGAAAAGAAAAAAGAGGCTAAGGACAGATGCCTGGGGATACACTGGCATTTAAGGGATAAGTAAAGAAAGAAGAAGCTGAGAAGGAGAATAAGCATGACTAGTGAGAACAGTAGGAGGAAAACAGAGAGCAAGTAGCACTGCACAAACAACAGCAGATGCGTCTTCAAGAAGAGAAAGTGGAGAAAAGAGACAAAGGCTGCCCTGAAATCAGTGCTGGGAACCAAGAGGCTCTTTCGCTGCTCTTGATGAGCTTTGGCTCAGAGGTGGGCTGGGAAGAGGCCAGGGTGTGTGTGCTGGCTTGAATGGGCCATGGGAATGTGGGCAGTGGGTGGGACCACTCCTAAGAGGGTACTCTCCTTGCTGTTTTCACACAATCTATCTCATCTAATCGTCACAGAAATCCTGTGAATCAGGGATCCTTATCCCTATTAATAGATAAGAAAACAAACTCAGAGAAACTTTTTTAATAATCCAACCTCCATTTCTGATAGTATAGCAGACAGATATTCTGTCTGCACACAACCCTCCTAGAGCAGAACTAAAAATGTTCATTTTATTGCTATATTTCATGCCATCCTGTATGATAACTATAAATATTTTAATATATTTAATATTAGCATTTTTTAATTTCCAAGGTTACATAGCTAAAGGAGACATTGCCTATATTCAAACTGCAATCTGTCAGACCAAAAATTCACATTCTTTGTTGGTTAGTTGCTTTGGGGGGATTTTTTTTTAACTTAAATAGTACAAGTTACAATTTTAAATGCCAGAAAATATCAGGTTTTTCTTCTCTGATCCTATTTCACATCATTTTTCAAGTGTTGAAATCAAAACTGAGCACTGTTTTCTAAGCATAATCTGAGCAACACCAATCTGCTCCAAATGATTGCAGATCTACTGAGTGTTTTTTCCTAGCATCTTCTCTGGAACTGAAGTTAGCCAATTCCTTACTGTTCGAGGCCTCTGTAACTATCAGATTGTGCCTTCAGTTGTATTGAAAGTTGATCCAAAGTTCAACTAACTTCATTTCCTGCTAATCCATACTCCCAAATCTTCTTTTTATCTTTCCAATGGCTATACACAATTAGGACAGGCCTAAAGCTTGCATAGGAATCCCGGAAAAATTCATTTTGGGTCAAGCTCAAGGTTTGAGGGGTCTTATGTTGATTAAAACCTTTGTAAATGAGTATGAAGAGAAGAGAATGATCCCTGACTTCACCCACGCTGCTAAGGAAGATGCTGGTCAAGGTACAAGAGTTACCCAAAGCCTTGGCCATGGCTACCTGCAAACTACCCCAACTGTAATTAATCCGGAACCTGCCTGGTCATGCACTGGCCAGGGAAAGGAGTCCTGGAATTTGTCAGAGATAGGTTATTGTGAGAGAGAAAAATAAACAAATGGGAATTTTCTTTGCTATGTTTAGGAATAATCACTTCTTACTGTTTGCCTCTCCATTCAAGCATGAAGAATGAATGTCAAGAATCCCATGCCAGCCTCAGGAGGGACATAGCACAGGGTTTTACTCTGAAACAGACTAACATTCAGCAGAGCTCTATAGCAAAATTATTCTTCACATTCCCCACTACGTATTTTACAGGAAGAATATGATATTGGGCATGACCATGAAATCCTAACATCCCAATGTATGTAGTAATCACTAACATAAGTAATGTGTGGAATAGGTGTGTCTTCTGATATTTTTCAATGAAGAGACTGAATTTACAAATTCATTTCATATTTAGAAAACAAAACTGGGTATACAATAGGATCAAACTGTTGGAAAATACACATAGATGTGAAATTCTATCAAATGAAAGTGAATATTATAATTATTATAATAATAGATTATTTAATTTATTTTTTATTTTTGTAGACTACATTCCATTATAGGTGATTACAAGATAATGGGTATAATTCCTTGTGCTATACAGTAAATCCTTATTGCTTATCTATTTTATATATAGTAGTCTGTATCTGTTAATCCCATACTCCTAATTTATCCCTCCCTCAGTCCCTCTCCCCTTTGGTAAACACAAGTTTGTTTTCTATGTCTGTGAGTCTGTTTCTGTTTTGTATATACATTCATTTGTGGGTTCTTTTAGAGTCCACATATAAGTCATATCACATGGCATTTGTCTTTCTCTGTCAGACTTATTTCACTAAGCATAATATTCTTTAGGTCCATCCACATTGCTGCAAATGGCAGTATTTCATTCTTTTTATGGCTGAGTAATATTACATTATATATATGTATATATATACACATATTATATATCATATTATATACACACATATATATTATCTTCTTAATCCAGTCATCTGTTGATGGACACTTGGGTTGCTTCATGTCTTGGCTATTGTAAATAATGCTGCTGTGAACACTGGGATGCATGTATCTTTTCGAGTTAGTGTTTTCATTTTTTCCAGATATTTACTCAGGAGCTGAATTGCTGGATCATAGGGTAGTTCTATTTTTAGTTTTTTAAGGAAACTTCATACATTTTTCATAGTGGCTGCACCAATTTGCATTCCCACAAAGGTAAGTGTAAGAGGGTTCCTTTTTTTCCTCACCTTTTTCAACATTTGTTACTTGTAGACTTTTTGAGATAGCCATTCTGACAGCTGTGAGATGATACCTCATTGTGGTTTTGATTTACATTTCTCTAATAATTAGCAGTGTCGAGCATTTTTACATGTGCCTGCTAGCCGCCTGTATGTCTTCTTTGAAAAAATATCTATTCAGGTCTTCTGCCCATTCTTTGACTGGATTGTTTGTATTTTGATATTGAGTTGTATGAGCTATTTATATATTTTGGATATTAACTCCTTGTTGGTGGCACTGTCAACAAATATTTTCTCCCATTCCGTAGGTTGTCTTTTCATTTTGTTGACGCTTTCCTTTGTTGTGCAAAAGTTTTTAAGTTTAACTAGGTCTCATTTGCTTATTTTTGCTTTTATTTCTTTTGTCTTGGGAGAATGAGTTAAGAAAATACTGCTATGATTTATGTCAGTGTCCTGCCTATGTTCTCTTCTAGGAGTTTTATGGTTTCAAGTCTTACATTTAGGTCTTTAAACCATTTTGAGTTTATTTTTGTATATGGTGTGAGGGAATGTTCTAATCTCATTGCTTTACATATGGCTGTCCAGTTTTCCCAGTACCACTGTCTTTTGAAGAGACTGTCTTTTCTCCATTGTATATTCTTGACTCATTTGTCATAGATTAATTGACCATAGGTGCGTGGGTTTATTTCTGGGCTCTCTATTCTGTTCCATTGATCTATGTGTCTGTTTCTGTGCCAATACCATGCTGTTTTGATTACTTTAACTTTGTAGTCTGAAGTCTGGGAGGGTTGTACCTCCAGCTTTGTTCTTTTTTCTCAGGATTGCTTTGGCAATTCTGGATCTTTTGTGGTTCCATATATATTTTAGGATTATTTGTTCTAGTTCTGGGAAAAATGGCAGGATTATTTTGAAAGGGATTGCATTAAATGTGTAGATTGCTTTGGGTAGTATGGCCATTTTAATAATATGATTCTTCTAATCCAAGAGCATAGGATCTTTCTATTTCTTTGAATCATCTTCAATTTACTTCATCAATGTTTTATAGGTATAGGTCTTTCATCTTCTTGGTTAAGTTTTAAGACTATAGGTCTTTCATCTTCTTGGTTAAGTTTTATTCCTAGGTATTTTATTCTTTTTGATGCAATTTTAAATGGGATTTTTTTTCTTTCTGATATTTCATTATTAGTGTATAGAAATGCAACAGATTTCTATATATTGATCTTGTAATCTGAAACCTTGCTGAATTCATTTATTAGTTCTAATAGTTTTTGAATGGAGACTTTAGGGTTCTCTATATAGAATACCATGTTATCTACAAATACCTCTTCCCCTTCCAACTTGAATACATTTTATTTCTTTTTCTTGTCTGACTGCTGTGACTAGGACTTCCAATACTATGTTAAATAGAAGCAATGAGAGTGGGCATCCTTTTCTTGTTCTTAAATTTAATGGGAAGGCTTTCAGCTTTTCGTCATTGCATCTTACATTGACTGTGGTTTTGTCGTAAATGGCCTTTATTGTGTTGAGATATGTTCCCTCTATACCCACTTTGATGAGAGTTTTTATCATGAATGGATGTTGAATTTTATCAAATGGCTTTTTCAGCGTCTATTGAGGTGAATAATAGATTATTCTTAATTTCCTATTTATATGTCTATATTTTCTAAATGTTAAACAATGAGCATGTTATTTTTACAGTAATCGCAAAGTAAATGTTTTTCCACAGTCATTTTTTCATGGTTCACAGTTATTGTTTGCATCAATAGGTTATAGGGTTACAAGGAGGTCAGACAATGTGTGATTCAAAGATCAGAACAGGGACTAGTGAAAGTTCCAGAAGACAGATCTGGATCAGTATAAGGCTAAAGTTCCTAATAAGTCAAGCTCTTCACCAACAGCAAGATCTACCTTGGGAAGTAATAAAATTCAGTTTTTTTTCTCACTGCTCCCTCTCTATGCCCACAGACAGACAGAGGATGGAGAGGCTGCACCCAAGAGTCAGTATGACACAGACAGCCCCACTGGAGAGACTTGCAGCCAGACAGAGATGCTATTTCCATGTTAATAAAGAATTAGCAGTGGACATTTTGCACAGAATATGAAAGAAAATAATCCTTGATAGTAATACAGTACATTAAAATTTTCTGTTACATGAACTTTGAACTTTTGCAGATTAGAGACAGAATTTTTGGTCAGTAGTAAAAAGAACGTGAAACACAAATAACAATCTTCCTACCCAAACACCTGTGACAAGAATGATATGGAGTAAAAGAAGGTCAGCAAAGTCTAGACTATAAAACAGGAGAACTCCTCCTGCGTTACGGCAGAGGTAACCTGGCTGAGTGTTTCCACTAATATTTTTAATGAAGATAAACTGGAAATTAATAACAGAACCCTAATGTGTGATTGATGAATTTAAAGTCTACTGAATTAAATCCTTTGGTAAGACATAAAACTTTTGTTGCTTGTTGAGGATGTAGTCATTCTTCACAAATCTTTTCTATTGTTTTCAAACTGCTAAGGAATAATTTCAGAAAGATTCTATACGCAGCTATCAGGACTGGGTAGATCGAGATTCTCATGAACACACTGAGGAAAAACAGGAAACAAAACACTTGAAGAAGTAAGGTTTGCCAAAATTTCTGACTTAATGCACAAGTTAGAGTGAATTTAGCAGAGTGTCAATCACACTTTCCAAAACTCCAGGAAGAACATTTCAGACCATGACTAAAGAAAGTTACTCCTTAAAAAAAAAAAAATCACAGTTCTAGGTCAATTAGCATGTGACCTTGACACTCCTTTGCAAAAGACAAATCAACAATCTATTCAATGACAGTGTTAAACAGTGATATCTAATGGCTCCTGTGCACCAAAACCTCTGTTTACAAAC
The DNA here is from genome assembly GCF_965194825.1 of Balaenoptera physalus. Lineage (NCBI taxonomy): Eukaryota > Metazoa > Chordata > Mammalia > Artiodactyla > Balaenopteridae > Balaenoptera > Balaenoptera physalus. The sequence goes on from NC_138888.1 coordinate 71,072,090, forward strand.
TTAATACAAATATCTAATTCTTTGAAACATTCCCCTGATGGAATAGATACAGTAACTAACTGGTGTTCTGCATAGCAGTGCCTCAGTATTATCCCACATATAACAGAGCTCTTACTAGTCCTAAAAGCCAGAAACATGTTTTATGAGATCTCAGTTTTCTCTAATTACCTAAATATATGACTGTAAAATCTAACAAATTTTTAAAATAAAATTTATTTTAAACCAGTTTATTTTGTAAAAAGAAAAACATACCCTTTAGGGCAGTAAGGAGACTCTGGCAATCCCACTAAAGTTTCATAATTCCAGGAAGAATTGTGAGACTCGCCTTTTAAAAGTTTGGCACCATGGTAGTTTCATTCTCCTTGCACCACACGTATGATATAATTTTCAACAGGTAAGCACTCACTGCCTGGAGGAATTAAGCCAACCTCTCTGGATCAACTGAACACAGCGTTACTGGGAGCTTCTGGACCACAGTGATAGACTACTCGGTGTCAGATGTAGGTGGTAGATAACTATTGGATTGATTCAGCCTGGGCCCCAGGTGGCTAATAGTATTTGAGAATACTAATAGTTTTTTAATTCGACTGACTTCTCTGGGAAATACTCAGAATCATTAACTTTAAATTGAAGAATAAAGACTGTGAGCAAGAGTCTACAAAGGGGACTCCTGCCACCGTACTGTTTCATAAAACACCTTTATTTTAAGACATTTGGGAGTGGAAGTGGGATAGTAAAAGAAGAGAAGATGAAACACTTCTTTCAAGTTCAAGTGCCGTACCCTGGCTCCTCTTAGAGAAAGGCTCTAAACCGAAATCAAAGAGCACTTTCTAAATGTGAGCAGATTTGGTATAGTTATATGTACCTATTCCCTAGGGAGAAAGTATAAGTTTAATTAGACTCTCAAAAAGGTTAATTACCCAAAAAAGTTAATAGTCACTGCAATGTGTGACCTAATTTGTGAATTCATGGTTTGCAAGATTTAATTCTGTTTAGTGAAGAAGTCTAATTAAAAACAAACACAAGGGCTTCCCTGGTGGCACAGTGGTTAAGAATCTGCCTGCCAATGCAAGGGACATGGGTTCGAGCCCTGGTCCGGGAAGATCCCACATGCCTGGGAGCAACTAAGCCCATGCGCCACAACTACTAAGCCTGAGCTCTACAGCCTGGGAGCCACAACTACTGAGCCCACGTGCCACAACTACTGAAGCCTGCGCGCCTAGAGCCCGTGCTCCACAAGAGAAGCCACGACAATGAGAAGCCCGTGCACCGCAAGGAAGAGTAGCCCCCGCTCACTGCAACTAGAGAAAGCCCGCACACAGCAACGAAGACCCAACATAGCCAAAAATAAATAAGTTAATTAATTAATTATTTTTTAAAAACAAAACAAAAAAAAACACAAGCTTGTGTCCAGTGTGACACAGATGCCTGGTCTCAGAAGGATATGTTCACTTGTATGTCACATATTTCAGGTTTCTGCAGCTGTGAGTAATAAAGGTTTTGTGGTTACATCAGAGGCAAACCTATGACTAGGTACTCCTTTTCATAAATTAGGAAGTTGGGATTAACATATATGCACTACTATATATAAAATAGATAATCAACAAGGACCTACTGTATAGCACCAGGAACTCTACTCAGTACTCTGTAATAACCTCTATGGGAAAAGAATTTTAAAAAGAATAGATATATGTATATGCATAACTAAATCACTTTGCTGTACACCTGAAACTAACACAATATTGTAAATCAACTATATTCCAATATAAATTATTTTTTTAAAAAAGCAGTTGTCTCTTACCATATTCATTCATTCCAAAAATATTTATTGAGCATTTAATGTATGTGAGACACTGTTCTAGATGTCTGGGATACATCTGTGGAAAAAACAGAGATTTCTGCCCATGTGGAACTTGTATTCTAGCAGAGCGAGATAGACAGTAAACAAAAGACTTAATACATGAGTAAAGCATATAGTATGTTAGAATGTGGCAAGTACTATGGAAAAAAGAAAAAGTAGATCAGGATCTGGAGTGCCAGGGGTGGGCTTGGGTTGGGTTGCAATTATAAACAGAATGGTCAGTGAAGATCTCTTTGAGGAGGTCACATCTGAGCCACGACAGGTGAATTTCTAGATAAGAGCCCTTCTAGGCAGGAGGAACAGCCAGTGCAAAAGCCTTAAGTTGACGGTATTCCTGGGGTGCTCCAGGAAAAGCAAGGAGGCCAGCATGGCTACAGTGCAGGGAGCAAGGGGGGAAGCTATAGGAGACGGCATCAGAGAAGTAATACAGGTGCAGCATTCAAGACCTTGGGGGCCACTGGAAGGGATTTGGCTTCCATGATTTCACTCTGAGCTTGGGATTCACATGGCATCCTCACAGGTCTTTGTGGCACAGATGGGTGCAGTTTCCTCTGGACAATCAGTGGTGACCTACAGACTGCTTTTGAAGGATGGTCTCACCCAGCATGGACAGAAGTACAGAAAATAGGGCTCCTGTGTAGACCGTGGCTGGAGGTTACTCAAGGCCAGCTAGGTGGTGTCTGGATCCTAGCACTGCTCCTACCCACAGTATCCCTCCAGGTCCAGACCCTGGTCCCTGTTCTCACACACTTTACACCTGCCCGTGCTCTCATCTCTTTGCTTCTCCCCAGCCCAGAGAATCCTTCCTAACCTCGGGAGTGGGGGGAAACCTGACTCTTCCTCATGAGAATTTTCTTCTCCATCAATTTCTACGCATTGAGGTCTCTCCCCTTCCTCCTTCTCCAGATGTAGGCAAAATATTGACTCAGATTTTTTTTTTCCTATTTCTGTGTGTCACTTCATTCCCAAATAAGTGGAGGCAACAAATGCAGCACACTTGTCTAGATAAGGAAAAGGACGAGCCACAGGGTAAAAAGGTATATCAATAACAAAGCACACCAACGAATATTTTTAAAATACTCTCAAAACATTTATTTCAGACAAATCATTTGTTCAACAAACTTTTACTGTACACTTTCCACGAGCCAAAATATATGCTAAATGTGAAGAGCCAGCTATGAATGGAGACTAGTCCCTGCATCCAGGACCACATAGGCTAGTGGGAAAGGAAGATGGGTGACAATAAATTACAGCATGTGAAAGGTGACAGTATAGCACAAAGCATGCACAGACAGAAGTTAGTCTCATGAAGACAGCATGCAGTAATTTGCACTGTAAGCGTGATTTTTCTAACCACAGGCAACTGCTAGCTAGTGCTGGTCATTCAAGTGAGGAGATTTAAGAAAGAGGCACTTTTAACCAAAATAAAGAAGTGCTAGATTTCCAGCACTGAAGTACAGAATATCACATTTCGCAGGGACTCAGGTCTGTGACATGAGCAAGTCCTCCTCATGCTTTAAATGGAGACTAGAAAAAAAAAGTTGTTCATGGAACTCTCTCGACACGTCTTTATCCAGTGCAAAATGTGCTCCTAAAGTGAGGAAGCAATCTAGTAGGAGTTGAAAAGTCAGTTAAGATTTTGATGGGAGGATAGACACCGGAAACATAAAACTTGATGGACATGTCAGGAGAACGTCAGCACCCTGGTCAGCTCTTCTCAATTTGAGTCTTCATCCTCTCACAGGTCATGTTTCTGTGTATATGGTTCACAACACACACTTGCAAATGATGACTTCCCCACAAAGTACGGGGGGATTTAGGAACATTTCTCCAGTCCCAGTTCTCTGGGGAACCAGTGTGGCTAAGGCAATTTTTCTGCTCCTCGTCTGTATGTCCCATGCCTCTCTTTTCCCATCTCTATATAGGGATGCCTGGTTCCTGCCTCATTTTCCTTCTTACTCATCCGAAAAAGCTCTACCTTTGCTAATGGATGATGCCAAAGTATAACGTTTAAATACTAAATTATTATCAAATGACACTTTTGGAAAGTTTTAGTTCTCTCCCCCTACAGTTGCCTTTGCTCTTTGGCAACCTGGGAGAGCCTGGACGAAGCTGCAGCTTTCTGTCTTTTTGACATGACTCTCCATTTGGAGGCTCATGAGTCTCTGCCAAAATGAGCTTTATTCTTCTGTTGAGATGCAATGAAATGTGTAAACCCCTTTTTGGTTCGGAAAAGGCACTTTCTGCCTGGAATGTGATCTGAAAACAAACTCTCATTGCATAGCATTAACTATCTCTCTAGAAACAGGAACTTGGGACTGGAATGGCTAATCATGAGATTCCCTCTATCAAGGTGGCTACATGGGGATACAGACAGGCTCCTAGCAAGCACTGTTGGAGGACAGAGGAGGAAGCATTTAAATCAGCCTTGAAGGGCCAGCAAAGTTTGCCCCCAAGAAAAGAATTATGAGCTGACTTTTGAAAAATGGGAATATGTTTTTCACTAGGATGACATGAGACCCAGAAAATGATAATTAAAAATTTCTAAGACTGCTGAAGGATATGGGTGAGGGTTCAGACTTCAAATAAGAAAAGCAAATTTTCCAAAGATGGTATCATAAAGCAGGGGTTCATAAACTGTACTTGTGTCACTGGACTACATGGACTGATAAGGATTTGAAGAGGAAATGAAGGGATGACCAAAAAGGCAGAGTCCCTTCCCTAGTTCACCCAGAGCAGATTCGTTGTACATATTGTGGTTTCATCAATTAAAAATTTCTATTAGAAAAACATAGTAAACATATTACTGATTTTTTTAAAGATTTGAAAAACATAGTATTGGAAAATTCATCCTTTGTCTCTTTAAACACAGCACCATGGTAAGCCATAGACATTCCTCTGAGAATATTCTACTGTGAGAGTTAGACAAACGTGTGTCTGCATGTCCTGACCTCACCGTGGGGCACCAGCACCTTCTGGCTCCTCAGACCTTAACTGTGAAATGATAGAACTCCTGGGCCCAAACAGAAAGCTGTGTGAGGTTCAAAGAATAGGAAAGAGAACACTGTGAGCGGTAAGACTGAGATCTGTGGGAAAGGGCAGTGCCAGGTCGTCCTCCCAGCCCAGTCTCCTTTAGCTGGGGCTCATGAGCAACAAATTGCCCCTCCCTGGCCTTCTTTCACCCTGCTGTGGCTTCCTGTTCAGTGTACATTTCAGACCTGATATTAGCCAAAGACTCTTCTAAGTTGCACTTAGCATTTCTACAACCAAGCTGTGGAGTCCCTATGACTCTAACTTTGAACTTTCCGGATGATTTAAGTTCCTCCTTAAAAACACATGTTCTCACCTCACAGGGGTCCTCATAGTTTAAAAAATATGCACAACTGAAGTAATACCATTTCGACTCCTAAAATATGCCCCATATGATGATCAATGATATTTCCTAAATTCTAAAGGAATTACTTGGAATTTTTAAATAAACTGGAAATCCCTGAAAGAAAACTACTGCCCAGGGACAAGACTGAAAAATTATATGTCTTGGTTTTCTGCATCCCCAAACAAATGCAGGCTCCAAGAATCTGGCTGGTATACGGAATTTGTTTATTTCCAGGGCCATTAATCAAAATACATTCTAAATGTCATTCTTACCAAGTAAATATTAATGTACATGAGTCTTTTCAGAGTCACTAAAGGTCTGTTTCAGCTTGCTATGTGGTAATTCATACTGCAGTAACATCAGTGCTAGACTTAGAAGCCAATTAAATTGTTGAAAGATGAGAAAATGGACCTGGATCTTCCTAGAATCCCACAGTGGATTTTAGGAAAAGGAACTTCAGTTCAACACTGTTACTCTACAGATGAAGAAACCAGAAAGGTTTAGCAGCTTGCCCACAATTACCTGAAACTTTTTGTCCTCAGACCTTATCTGCAAAATGATACTTCTGGCCCAAAATGAATTCAAACCATGGTACAGCTGGAACCAGGACCTGAGCTGGGGGTTCTTCCCACCATTCCACACAGAATACAAAAGGGAAAAAGAAGAATTAAACCTGGCCAGGGCAGGAGAAGTTCAGGAGGCCACAAGAGCATCCAAGTTATATTTATATTTCTAGTAATTCCCCCAATAGTAGACATGTTTAATCTGAGGTCTATGACAACGAGTCATAGTGTGGGAGTGAAAATGTCAGCACCAAATGGAACAAGTGGGGCCCAAACTGCTGTTCCCAATGCTATTATGTGAACTGGTGCCAGGAGGGCTGCACAGGAATTCCTGGAATTACTGAAAAGTCCAGATTCCAAGGCCCTCAGAGGAGATTCTGATACAAGAGATCTAGGGTGGGATTGAGAAATCTGTGTGTTGTATAACGAATCTATCTGATGCAGAGTCATGTTCAGAACCTTTGAGACCCCTTTTCACACTGCCCTCCTGTTAAAGGACCCTTCCTTCAAGTTCTCAGTAGGATTTTCTCACATAGGGCCAGCTGGGAAAGGTGTGAGATAACCAGAAGGAGTCTCCATGTTTGAGTTGTGGCCTGCTTGTCTGTTTTTCGTTAACAGTGCTCCCTGTGACTCTCACTTTGCACATGTAATGATGATGATGATGATTATGACAACGATGACTGCAACCACAGCAATAACCGTGGATAAAGTCTACTAGACCGGCGCCTCTTAAACTTGAATGTGCATAAGAATCCCCTGGGGGGCTTCCCTGGTGGCGCAGTGGTTGAGAGTCTGCCTGCCAATGCAGGGGACATGGGTTCAAGCCCTGGTCTGGGAGGATCCCACATGCCGCGGAGCAACTAGGCCCGTGAGCCACAACTACTGAGCCTGCGCGTCTGGAGCCTGTGCTCCGCAACAAGAGAGGCCGCGATAATGAGAGGCCTGCGCACCGCGATGAGGAGTGGCCCCCGCTTGCCACAACTAGAGAAAGCCCTCGCGCAGAAACGAAGACCCAACACAGGCATAAATAAATAAATAAATAAATTTAAAAAAAAAAGAATCCCCTGGGGATCCTATTAAAATGCAGATTCTGATTCAGTAGGTCTGAGATGGGTCCTGAGGCTTTGCATTTCTAGCACGTTCCATTAATGCCAGTGTTGCTGGTCAATGGATGACACTTTGAGTGGCAAGGCACTAGACTCTCTAAAGTGGCTAACTAAGGAGAGCAGAGTCGATTCAAACTCATTGAAGATTCAGCATCTCAAAAGGCAAAAAAGCAGAGTACTGGCTCCTAGAAACAGCACTATAACCTATCAAGGCAGTCAGGTATCACTGGGTGGTGATTCATAAAAGCCATGAGGGGCAAAATGGCGTCATGGATGGTCTATATGCCAAAGAAACAAAAACTAAAACAGGCCATTGTGTAAATCTGTCCCAAAGTCCCCAGGTCACAGGGTTTTATGCTTGTTCGTAAGTTAAGAAAGACCTGCCATCCTTTTGAGTCACAACCTTGTGATTTGTCCTAGCTCCACTAGCCCCACAGTCGTTTGTTGCTATTCGAAATGGACATGAAACTATTCTGGAGAAGCCACAGAAGCAAGACCAGCTTTATGTCACATCTGGATCCTCCCCTTCTTTTTACAAATCCCCAAACAGTGAAAACAATCCCCTGCCAGGTAAGGTTCTGTGGAAGAAACACCTTGCACACAAAGTTAATCATTATTTGAACAGTTAAGTGAGCACTAATGACGGTCTCCAGAAAATCAGAAAGCAGTTCTCAACTGAGAGTTAGGTATAGAATCTTTCTAACTACATTCTCTATTCCTTTTTGTGTGTTTTTATACCTTTTGCCTTCATCAGACCAGAAAACAGAATTTAGTAAAATGCAGAGCCCATCGTAAGTGATCAGTAAATACTTAAAAATTGATTGATTGGGACTTCCCTGGTGGTCCAGTGGCTAAGACTCTGTGCTCACAATGCAGGGGGCCTGGGTTTGATCCCTGGTCAAGGAATTAGATCCCACATGCCACAACTAAGAGTTTGCATGCTGCAATTAATTGAATAAATAAATAAATATTACAAAAAAAAAGAAAACTGGCATGACTTTTTAAAAAAATTGATTGAATGATACGCACAAATCCAGATACTTTTTAAATTTAAAATTTTTTATTACTGGATGCCCCAAAACTTTTAACTAATAAAAAGGATAAGCAAAACTGGGGAGAAATAAAAATTTGGGGGCTAGAGACTCAGTTATATGCAGCAGATATTATCAGTTGCCCAACCAAAGGGATCTCAGTTCCTCGCAGGGATTGAACCTGGGCCCCTGGCAGTGGAAGCGTGGAGTCCTAACCATTGGACCACCAGGGAATTCCCTCCTCCCTTCTTCTTGACTGGCAAATCCCAATTTAATTCAGGATTTGTTAGAGATTTTTTTCTCTTCATGAAGGCTGTCCCACGGCAGAGGATAAATCAGCTTAAGCCAGACACACAAATCTTATCCCCTCCTGTCAGTGAGTGTTCTAAGCATGGGCACATGACCCTAGGCTGGCCGATGGAATCTGAGGTAAAGTTTTCTAAGACTGCTGGAAAGGATTCTCCTCTGTTGACTAAGACTAGAAAGTTCTGTGCTCTCCTCCTTCCTTCCTGCTTAGGACACCATTTTAGGACATGAGGTTTGGAGTTGCTGCCACAACTTTGTGACCATAAGGCAAGAGTTTATCCAAATGTTCTGACATTATTGAGCATGGATCCAGCCCTGGAATGGGCTACCTCTTAGCTCCTTGTTATGGAAGAAAAACAAACTTCAATAGTCTAAGGCACTTTTAGTGAGGTATTCCTCTAGTTGTAGCTGAGAGCATATTACTAATACAGTATGCTTCTCCTTATTTGTATGTATATAGTTTAAAATCTAATACAGACTTACCCAAAAGAACAGTTAAGAAATCCATGCTTAACGAGTTTTTGAGACAATCATTTATTGGTTTGGGTTATAAACTCTGGATTATAAACTGACACTTATAAAAGGGCTAGCTGAACCTAGGCGCGTACCATGAAAGGTGGAAAAAACCTCACATGAGTTTTAATAGAGGTAATCATTTATATAGTCATTCATTCATTCAATTGTCAAGAAAAAAATGTTGCCTGCCATTCTAATTATACAAGGATCAAGCCATTAGCCACTGTAGTCACCCACCGATGGTGCACCCTGAGGGGAATTCAGGAAGCAGAAAAACAGGAAGCATTCCGTGCTTTGGATATACTGGCTTCTAGATTAGATACATATCTCAGGAAAAGTTCAATGACCCCAGATTCCTGCATCTTCCCATAGAAAAGCACTAAAATCATCTGTTCTTTGCGACTATCAGTAATCTTTTTATACTTGACTACAAGTTTTTCCCAGCAAGAAAGTTCATACATATGCTGGCTCCTTCCTTACCTCTTCAGAGGAGTTCCTCAGTGCTGAGAGGCTGTCTGTGGAGCTATAGCCCTCTGAATAAAACTTAACTCACCAAAAGAAAAAAAAGAATGTATATATGTCCCTTTGTTGTACAGCAGAGATTGACGCAACATTGTAAATCAACTATACTTCAATAAAAAAAAAAAAAACTTAACTCACAACTTCTACGTTGTGCGTTTTTATTTCAGTAGACACAACAAATACCAACATTTATCTGATACATTCTAGGTGGAGCAGCCGTGCTAGGCACTGAAGAGGCAAGACAGCTAAATTTCCTTCTGCATGGAACTTACATTCTAGTGGGGCAGAGAGGAAGTTAACAAATTTATAAATATGATTATTAATATCAAGGGGAAAAAACAGAATAATTATGTAAAGAGCAACTGCAGTATTATATTTAAATAAGGTTGTCAGAGGAGGCTGGGACATAAGGCAGAAGCATAAAAATCCAGTGGGGTGTCACTCAATCCAAAGAGCTGCCATTTCCCAGCAGAGCAATAATCAATAAACCCAACTGTCATGTTTTGAGGTATTTGGGGCTGATCAAAAGAAAAGAACATGACCACAAGAAGCAGGAACCACAACATGTTTACTGGCTGGTGCTTGGACAGGTTTGCACAACAGGGGATATTCCTCACAGCAAGAGTCTGTAGAAAGGCTATAGTTGGTGGGGAGGGGTTACTAGTCAGAAGAGGAGGAGGGCTGGGGAACTTATGGGAGAAGTTCCATACGGGTTGGAGAAGGGGCTTATGTGTCTGAGTGACTTTTCACTGTTGAGTATGATGTTAGCTGTGGTTTTGTCATATACAGCCTTTATTATGTTGAGGCACGTTCCCTCAATAGCAACTTTGTTGAGAGTTTTTCTCATAAATGGATGTTGAATTTTTTCAAACAATTTTTCTGTATCTATTGAGATGACTGTATGATTTTTATCTTTCATTCTATTAATGTGGTGTATCACATTTATTCATTTGCATATGTTGAAACATCCTTGCATCCCAAGGAAGAAACCCACTTGATCATGGTTTATGATCATTTTAATGTGCTATTGAATTTGGTTTGTTGAGAATTTTTGTATCTTGGAACCTGAGTTCACAGGTACCTGCCTGGAGCTAGGGTTTGGGGGGCAAAATCACAGAAATGCGTCTTGGGGGGCTCCAAGGAGCTCTGGTTCTTTATGTCTCAGCACAGAAAGAATTCAGCAACAGGCAAAGTGATAGATAACGAGTGATTTATTAGAATAGGATGCTTGTAAGGCTTCCAAGTGGGCAGGTGAGAGGGTGCTGCACCCCTAGAACTTAGTGGGCTACAGTTTTATAATCAAAGGAAAAGTAGGGAGGGGGAGAAGACCACCTTCTTCTTCATTCTTGAGTAAACATCATTTCCTCCTCCATGTTGGGTGGGGGAGTTTTCTTGTCCCTATATGGTCAAGCCGGGACTGTCATGGTGCAATGGGAATGAGCAAAAAGGTGGTAACACATACTAAGAATGGCAAGTCATCTCAGGTTTCAGTATAATGTCACCCTTCCCTTATACTTTTGTTTTTAGTGTGCTCAGAGGAGCATGCCCTAAGAATTGTTAACTTACTGAGCTCACTGGGCAGGATATGGGTCTCATTCCACCGCTGTTTTATTATTTGGGGGCATGTTTCATGTTTCTGTTGCATGGTTTTGCTGCTAAGCAAACTTGCTTTCTTGAGTGATCATTAACTTACAGGGGTCTCTCACACTTTTTTCTTTACTTACAATCTCCTAGTGGAATTAACTATTTAATCACCTACTTTGTCCCTTTACTCGGTCCCTGTCAGGGGCTGAGTGGGAACCTGGGGCCATAAGAGCTGCCTGGAGCCGTGGGAGCCAGCCAGCACTGTGGTGATCTGGGAGCCCCGGGTTTGTACGACATGCAGGTAGCCTGGTGCCAGAGGACCACCTGGTGCCACTGGAGCTGGCACATGCCAGGATGAGCCAGGGGTCTGGTGTAAACCTTTCTGAAGATATGCTTTATATATTTAACTTCTATGGGATATTTTCCAAAGTTAACAATTAATGTAGAGTTGATCTGTCAAGGAACATGGTTATATCTTTTAACATATTCAGTAAAGGTCCACTTTAAGAAGAAAGCAAAGGCAGCTCAGTCAAAAGCTATCAGACATACAGATGCTCTGCTAGGGCCATATAATGGCAAAACAGAGCTTGCACTCAGCCTGAGAGTCTGTAACTAAGCACTCCATAAGAACAAACATTTAAAAGACAACTGGAGTATGCATTTTATGCATTAATTTCTTGTGATGACAAATGAAATTAATGCAAACCACAAGACAATTCTTCACCCTAAAAAAATTAATCCTTAAAAATACAGGTGTAAGCAGAATTTTATTGGAAGAATGCATTAATCTCTCTTCCTTATTGGAGCCAAAATTCCTTTCAAAGCTTCCTTTTGCAAAGTTAGGTCTATTTTTACTGTTTATAGACATGAATCTCACACTGAGACCTTGGTCATAGGCAAAACAGGTCCTTCCACATTTAAGTCTCAGTCACAGCAGGTCAGTCAAGTTAATTCTAGTTGCTGCACAGGTAAATTCAAAAGATCTCAATTCCTAACACAATAGAATTAATTCTAGTAAAATCTAAATTAGAGACAAGTGAGTGGTCTTCCATGAAGTGACAGAGAAATCCAGAATCCTCCCACCTGCCATGCCCTAAAACAGGACCCAGAAAACTCTTTCTGTAAAGGAGAGCTAGTAAATATCTTAACCTTTGCAGGCCTGAACAGTCAGTCCCTGTTGCAACTACTCAAGTTTGCTGTTGTAGTAGGAAAACAGTCACAGACAATACCTAAACAATGAGCTTGCCTGTGCCCAGTAAAACCTGATTTACGAAAATAGGTGGTGGACAGGATTTGACCCACAGGCTGTAGTTTGCCCAACCCCTGCCTTAGAACTTCAGAGTGTTTTGCTTCTAGCCAAGTGACAAGAGAGAGCACAGGAGATTGTGCTAGAGGTTTTTATGGACCAGGCCTAGAAGAGGCAGACATTCGTCGGTCTGCATTGCATTGGCCAAACCTCAATCAAATGACCACATAAAGCAAGAGTGGGAAAAGCAGCCTCACTGTTTGCCAAGAGGTAGAAGAAATGACATCGTTAACACACAGCAATTCTGCCATGGTCCATCCTGCTTGTCACTAAATTTCAATTTTACACTTCCTTGTATCTAGAGAACACATTTAGCAGACGCCCCCAAACCTCCACACAAGGTGCTTCCAAAGCCCATGCAGTCACTGCAGCCAGTTCAAAAGGCAGGCTCTCCCCTTAAGCCATCAGTTCTATCAGGTGACTTCTTATAGCCCAGCAGCTAGGACATTAATAAAAACATCATGGTTTATGATCATTTTAATGACTTAAGAGCTGAATATCATTTTAGTGACTTAAGAACTAAATATCAAATTATCTGTCCACTCCTGCACAAACAGCCTACATACAATAGTGAGGTGGGGACAGGATAATTGTAATAAAATGTCCCATTCAAAATAGGAAAGAATGTAAGGTACATAGCAGTTCCGGGTCAACAACAACAAAAAAAAGAAATCCTGCTGGGCAGCCATAGTGAAGGCCCTCAACTCTGGGAGTTGGGGAAGTTCCTTATTTACACACTGATTCTGCTCTTGGAAGGTACTCTTTTGTCCATCAGTTTCCATGGCCATAGACACTACCTTCTGAGATTTTTCTCTGTCCATTTCTCTGTCCTTCTCCAAGGCCATATCTGAAATAGATATTTGTAGGCTGTGCATCTTTTGCAGCCCGCTTCCTGCCCAAGGTTGTTTTAAGGTCTCTAATCAGTCCCAAACTTAGAACAGGTTCATGCTTTTTTTGGCAGTAGAATCCCTCAAAAATTCTGTAGGCCAGAAGCCGTTTCCAGTCAGTTTTAAGTGCCAATCATCACACCCAAAATTCTTTCTCAGACATAGTTCTCAAACTTGCCTTATTTCTTAGCTTCACCCCACGTCTGTCTGTCTGTCTCTCTCTCAATTTAATGATGATTACATTGAAGCTATCTGAAATAATACAATTTAGTGGGAAGGTAACACTGTTAATCTGAGTTACTGGGTTTAACTGAAAACTCTTACTGGTCTTTTTCAATAAATCCCTTTTAATCTTAAAGCCTACTATTCAGAGTCCAGAAGTAGTTGCCTTTTGCAACCTGTAAGGACCTTAATATGTAGAATTTCTCTATTCCCTTAATTCTCTGCTTAAGAACTAGCCAAATCTTGCATTATCTCTTTATTATACTATTTTTCTCAAAACAGTCAATGACAGCCAATATAATCACAGTGACTCTCAATGATGTCAGAGCTACAGAGTCCTAGGCAAATAGATGCCTTCCAAGTTGTCACAGGTGACTTTTTTGGGGTTTTTTTGGCCACCCCGTGCAGCTTGTGAGATCTTAGTTCCCCAACCAGGGATGGAACCCAGGTCCCCAACAGTGGAAGTGCCGAGGCCTAACTACTGGACCGCCAGGGAAGTCCCCACAGGTGACAGTTTTACCAAACATTTTGCCACAGCACAATAGAGCCCTTCAGCCTTCCAGGTGACTCTCTCTCTTCTTTATTTGCCACCACCTGACCATCAAACCAATGATGCATATTTTAATTTTTTGTATTATGTCAGCATCCAACTCTGGTACCTTGCAGTAAAAGATAATCTCAGTGGACTCACAGAAGTTTATTTCTCACTCACATGTATTCTAGTCACGTGTTGAACCATCCACCTTCCCCACAGAGCTTCAAGGACTCAGATTCCTTCTCTCTTGTGTCTCTACTCTCACCTGAAACCAGCAAGTCCTGAGCTTCTGGCCAGAGATGAGGGACAGAGAAAGATGGCTGGGCTGGAGTGCTTTGCGATCAGACTTGAAAGAGCCCACATTCTACCCACATTCCAGAGGCCAGAACTTAGTCACCTACTGTGTACCAGGAGCTACAGGAAATGAGCTTTGGCGGACACATAGCAGTCTCTGCTGTAAACAACTCTAATACTGCTCCCATCATATAATTAGAAGAATATAGATCTCGCTATTCTAGAAGATAGGCTGGAAGATCTGGCATAATCAGAAATCAACAATTTTAAGCTCAGGACCTTGGAATCTTAGAGTTAGCAGGGGGAACTGCAGAGATCAACTAGTCTAACTATTTCACATTATAGATTGATTAAATGATGCTCAGATGGGCATAAGGAATCAGTGGTAGATATAGGACTAGGGCACTGGCCTCCCACTCAGGTCAGGGCTATTGTAGAATATGCCTCCTTGCCTTATTTCTTCCTAAATTCATAAACTCACTATAGGCTAATGAACAAAAGCAGGATTTTTAAAACTTTTTTTTCATGTAACTCTTAGTAGATATAGGAAATAAAATAACATCTAATTAGAAGACAAATAGAATCCTTTGGTCAGAATTTCAGTGGGAATTAGGTTTGTTTATGTGGTCCTAAAGGAAACTTTTTTTTACTCCAAAGATGAGATAAATTTGGTCTGAATGTTGTTTCTCAGACTTTTTCAAACTGTTTGGACCTAGAGGCTCATTCAGATCAAAGCCAAAAAAAACTACTGTTTTTGTAAAACTAAACAAAAATGAAATACAGAAGTGTTTGCAAAAACTTCAGGAAGCAGCAGGGGGTGATAGGTAGGACATAAGCCTATTGTTGAGAGAAACAAGAACCAGCTGTACTCTTCCACTCCCAGCTCTTATCCTTGGAATAGGTAATTATCCTTTCCAAGTCTACAAATAACTGTTCCTTCTCTGCCTTGTTTCTGGGGTTGTGATCAGGTCAAAATGAGATTATGTACACAAAAGTGATTTGCAAGTTGAAAATCAATATCAGAGAGTACGTTATCAGCTTCAAATGATCAGTAATAAATCTTCTACTTTAGTCTTTAAATCTCCATTAAAATCTATTACAGTCTGTGTGCTCCTCAGAAAGCACACATGAACCTAGGTAATTTGCTATATTAATTTTTACTCTATCTGTTTCCATAATTACTGTTTGCTATAAAAGTGTACTTAGATTAAATTCTCAATGCTTTCTCTACTTATGCAATTACAAGGGCAACATGATCATCAGGGATTAGAAATGCAAAACATACTTTTAGAAAGGCATTTACAAAATGCAAAATGTAGTCAGCTATCATAGCTTCATTTTTTAAAATATATAAAGGCTAATTAAAGAGTAATGAACTGATATTGAGAAATATTTAAGAATAAGGTCTTAGTGAAGCAAATAACAGAACTAAGGAAAGATATATTTGATTACAAATGTCTAAAAGTAAAAGAAGGAGGTAATAACCTGGCAAAAAAGTTCAAACACAATAATGGGTAGAATCAAGAAACTTAAGCTTAAGAAACTTGTTTGATTGGGAAGTCTATGAGGAAAATAATCCCTTTAGAGAATTATTCTACATGCCAGTGTGGATTGGGTTTCTTATTTTCAAAGGTTGGTACAAAATCCCAAAGAAAGTATTATAGAGAACTGGCCTTCTCTATCAAAGGGACAAGATACATGGTTTTTAAGGTCTTCACCCTGTACTGTAGATTTTACAGCAAAGCATAATTTATTATATTGAAGGATGGGTTCCATCTAGAGCCTGACTCAGAAGAGTTGATTCAGAAGAAACCTAATATTGACAAGTTTCCTAATCATTACCCAGTAAGGCAACCCCCATATGCACCCCCATTCCTACCTCTAATCCAAAAACCCATCCAACCTGGAAGAAGGCAGGGCCCTGATATCTGTCTGGATAAGACCTAAGCCTCCTCAGAAACGCTGGCTCTGGCCATGCTGGTACCCTGTGCAAACACCTCCTCCAAACTGTGCCTCCAAGTCAGGCTGCCTATTTAATTTCAGAGAAGTAGTAGATAGCACCAACTCAAAATGATCTTCAAGGCCTATGAAAAAAGGTCTCAACACAATGGGAACACCAGCAGGAAGTCAAGATGAATGGATTGCTCTTTTAAAAAAAGTGGTAAAGGACCAATTAGTATTATGAATACTTCTTCCTAGTTCCCTGGTCACAGGTAGGCCTCCACTTGTCCCCTTGTCAGTCCCTATGTGTGCCCATATAAGAGTGAGTCTTTTTGATAATATTACTTGGAACTCTGTACAACACTTTTAGTATGACTAATTATGGTTGTGAAAGCTAGAGAATAACAAGAGATCCTCATGCTTTTTGCACTTAAAAGATAAAGGAAAGCCAGAGATGAAAATAAACATATGGAGATAACAATTCCCTTTTCATCAGAGATTCAAACCAAATGAAATAGTTCAGCTCAAATTTTGTTCAGGGGACATTCTGACAGTTGCGCTTTCTCCCAATTCAATGATTTCGGGGGAAAAGGTATATACAGGCTCAGTTCTGGTTCAAACCAGTTCACTTCTTAGGAAGAAAACTAAGCATTTATGACTGAATACAAATGTAATATTTGGATTCAGTTCAAGATTCAGCAAATTAGTATAGTTCATTCCAGGTTAATGTTTGATACAAGTCTCTGCTTTTCAACTGTTCATTTTATCAGTTATAGCCCAAAGGAGAAGAAAATATATATTAACAATTGCCAGAAGAAAAATAGGGACATACCATTAATGGCTTTGAAAGGAGCCAAGAATCTCATCGGATGTTCTGTTGTCCCATCATCTAGAGCACATAAACCCATGTTTTCCAAGAAAACTCTTAGAATAATCCTCAAACAAACATTTGCTCCATCCTTCTTCTCACAAAGCAACCAACATTTTTTCTAACTAGTCTTTTCTAGAAAAATGAAAAATTAGAAAAATTTAACTCTTCATTCCTTTTATGAAGTGAGATTATGCATAGTAATTTTATATACAGTGATACATAATAATTTGACATATAGATATGCCCACATAGATACATACACATATGAATACATATATAAAGGGTAGCAGAGAAGGAGTTTTAGGTTCACTGTGAGCAAGAAAAAAGCAAGTGAGGGCTTCCCTGGTGGCACAATGGTTGGGAGTCTGCCTGCTAATGCAGGGAACACGGGTTCGAGCCCTGGTCTGGGAGGATCCCACATGCCGCGGAGTGGCTGGGCCCGTGAGCCACAATTACTGAGCCTGCGTGTCTGGAGCCTGTGCTCTGCAACAAGAGAGGCCGTGATAGTGAGAGGCCCGCGCACAGCGATGAAGAGTGGCCCCCACTTGCCACAACTAGTGAAAGCCCTCGCACAGAAACGAAGACCCAACATAGCCATAAATTTAAAAATAAATAAATAAATAAATAAATAAAAATTTTTAAAAAGTTTAAAAAAAAAAAAAAAGCAAGTGAGCCAACAAAAACAGATTTATCTGACAGGGGTGGGTATCTGAGATTCTTTCCTGGATCAAAACCCCCTGCTTAGGGACTTCCCTGGTGGTCCAGTGGTTAAGACTTCATGCTTCCAGTGCAGGGGGTACGGGTTCAATCCCTGGTCGGGGAACTAAGATCCCACATGCCGTGCAGCGCAGTCAGAAAATAAAAAAAATTAAAAACAAAAAACAAAAAAACCACTGCTTATAATGTATTTATTCTGTAAGTACATTTGGTAAGATGATTTACTGAGCTATACATGTGTGATTTGTTTGCACAGAATTTTCCCTCTTCTATTCAAGACGGTCTTATCTCTTCATAACTTGGAGCTCAACGTAGAGATTTACTGAAGAGATAGAGGGGGAGATAGAAATGGTGAGGGGAAAAAATGGAAAAGCATCATTGTCAATCCATAGAATAGCCCCTGCTCCAAGCAATATCCCAGCAATGCAGCACAGGAGAATAGCACCATGGTACAAACCCAACCCACCACCACAGTCCTGCTCCAGGCCCCCATTTAGAAAGAAAGTAGCAGGACACAAAGCTTCAAAATACTGCAAATCTGTATCCTTTTTCTATGGCTGCTATAACAAATTACCACAAACTTGGTGACTTAAAACACAAATTTATTATCTTATGGTTCTGGAGGTCAGAAGTTCAAAATGGGTCTCACTTGGGGGAAAAAAATCAAGGTGTCATCAGGGAAGGGCTGAATTCCTTTGGAGGCTCTAGAAGAGAACCCATTTCCTTCCCCTTTCCAGCTTCTAAAGGCCACCTTCATTCGCTGGCTTACGGCCCCTTCCTCCGTCTTCAAAGCCAGCAGTATAGAATCTCTGATTCTCTCTCTCTCTGACTTTTGCTTCCTTTGTCACATCTCCTCCAACCCTGACCCTCCTGCCTCCCTCTTATAAGGACCTTTGTGATTACGTTGGGCCCATCTGGATAATCCAGGCTTGCAAATGAAGGCATTAGGGGTTGTCTTGATGAAATGGAGACTCAAGGCCCTCCTCGAATCTCCACACCCTTGTTAGTCTTGGAATTCTTGTGCAACACGCAAAATGGAAGAAAGCCACAATAACAACTAAGATGTAGGCTGAGTCAAAATGATGTTGAGATTAAGAGAGAGTAGAAATGTGGCATTTCTTGTTTGTACAGTAATCTTTGTGCCGCCAACAGAAAGTTGTGTTTTTCTTCCCTAACTGCGTTACCTCTGAGTCCTCACTACTGAAACTCATCTGCTACAATCACATTGGCAATTAACAAGTATCGATATCTACTAAGCACTTCTTATCTGCAGAGCACTACACCAGGAACGACAAATAATACAAAAGAATGAGAAAGTAGACATCTCTCCTCAGGAAGTAATATGTATGAAAAGCATAGGTGAGATCACTTACCGGAAGAAGAAGCTAGCAAGACTATGTAGCATGCTAAAGTATATTTTACAAGTAGTTATTGTTCCTGGACACTCAGATCCTTCCTACATTTTATCCTTACTGAACTGATAAAAATCTGTTTGGGTTTGAGAGGGAGTCTATTGAAAAACCATAACTAGGAAACAAATAAACTAAGAGTAAGACCAGAAGCAAATAAACATCACAAACTTCTGCCAGGAAATGAACTGACCAGCAAGACCACGGGTTAAGCTGGGCAAAGGAATCTGGAAGAAGGGATTGTTTAGAAACCACTGTCTCTCCAGATTTTGTGCCTATCACTGAGGCCAGCAAAGTGTAACCCAGAACTACTCCTTATCCCCATTTTAAGACAGGCTGACTTGAGACACTTTACCCAAGAGAGCGGTAAGGGTGAGAATGAGGGGTGAGGATGGGAATGGTGGAGGAAGTGCGAATAACATAGTGAAAAGAGTGGCTTAATCTGATTTGATTCAACACCATGTGTGAATTTAAGCCAGTTACTCAACTTCTCTATGCCTCTGTTCACGCTATAAACACAGGAATAATAACACTGCAATGAACTTCTTTGAGAATTAAATACAATAATATGCCTCCCAACATGCAAGCAAGAGAAGACACATACCTTAATGACAGTGTCCTGTCTCTACCACCCCACACGCACAAAAGCTCCTAGCTCCAAGCAGAGTGCCTCTAAAATAGTAGCTACTTAATACATGTTGGTTTCCCTTTCCCTTTTTTGCAACCATTATCGATAAGGAAGATTAGAACTATGAACCGCTCTCATTTCTGTCACCCTGAGCAAACGTCACAGGATTCGTTTCACAGGTTGTTGACTCTCATAAGTACCCATGCCCTTGAACCCTGTTCCTCATTCTCACTCTCACCCTCTCCCTCCTAACACACCTCTAGCTCAGGGCTTGTGATCTGACAGGCAGAGTTAGCATTCACAGTAAGATCAACAAAGGGGACTGAGGATCTAATTCTGGAACCTGAGCCTCTCAGCCATCAAAGAGGTCTGCCAGTGACAGCTAAATATGAAAGCGAGAACTTTTAATATGACCCTTGAAAAGACAGGTTCTTTTCACTTCTGCCGCAGCTTCAACCTTTATTTTAAAAACACAAATGAAATGTTTGGAGATAAGACATATTGAGCCAAACATTTTGTACTTTGCAAGTTTCTACCAATAAATGAACTATTTAATTTAGCAAGACTGTATCTCATAGAGGCTACTTTTAGCCACAAGTACCAAAAATCCAATTCAAAGTTGCTTAAAGTGAAATGTACTGGCTACCAGTTCTGAAAGTCTAGACACAAGGTGAGCTTCAGGGCTTGCTTTATCCAGGGTCCGCTCCTCTTTTTCGCTGCTGTTCTCTGAGATTTGCCCTCCCCTAATCATCCTTGGTCCTTACACTTCTAGTCTTCACATCCATGCACAACAACTTTGGAGGAAAAGGAGCCACTTCCCGAAACTTTCCCAGGAGTATCAGAAAACCCAGAAAATCCATAGATTTCCCAGGGCTCCACAGAAACCCCAGAAAATCTCTCCTCTCATTCCACTGCCCTGAACTGGGTCACATGACAATCCCTGAACCAATCACAGGCAAAGGACGTGAGACTACTCTTAGACCAATCAGGCCAATGGCTAGAGCTAGAGGTTGCCTCACTTTCCCGGAGACACAGGGACAAAAAATGGGGTGTTCTGTAATGCTGGGGGGGGGGAGTGGATCCTTGTAAGCATCCAGTAGGGAACACTCCAGCTTTTATTTTACACAAACACATCTGATTCCACTTGAATGAGAGTATATAAACCGGATTTACGTTAACAGAGTTTAACAACAGAGAAAAGAAGTTGATGAGTTCTTTTAGCAGAAATAACAAATACCCAAATGGCTGATATCCTCCAATAATGTCCAACGTAGAATATCATACACTTCTTCAACTGTTCCATTGTTTAAAACATGCCTGCCTGGAACTCCTCTTTTGGAAATTTCACCTTTTGTTCTCTAAACTTTATTCCTAGGTGAGCCCATCAGTTCCCATGGGGTTAAATATCATCTGTATACTGCTGACGTGCAAATTTCTATCTCAAATTCACTTCTGCTGAATTCAGCTCTAGATCTGTATTTAATTTGCCTATGTGGCAGGCACCTGCTTTCAGGCATCTCAAACCTAACACATTCCAATAAAATCACAGTATTCCCCATGGCAGACTTCCCCATCTCAGGAAATAGCCTTGGCATCTAGCCCATTATTTAAGATAGAAACCTAGGACCAATCTTCCTTATGGGTGTGTGTGTGTATTCATATGTGTTTGTGTGCACTCACATACACACACATACATGCACATGTGCTAGAAGAGGTCATTTTCCAGAATGTTGGCATTAAAGGGGATCTTGACAATCATCTGTTCTAGTACTAGCCCTTCCCAATTTTCCAGAAGAATAAGACTCTAGAGGGAGGAATGATTTGTCTGCAGTCAGATGGCCAGTTTTCAGTTGAATTGTGACTAGAACCCAAGTTTTAGAACCTGGCCCCAAATCTAAAAACCTCTTTCCTAATCATCGGTTGGACTCTCAAGGTGATTTCAAACTTCACATCGTTACCAACCTTTTATTCTATGGGTTTTTCTAGCTCTTTCAAGGCAACTTTTGCTATCCTTATAATTATGTAACCTACAGAAACAATTCCAAAAGTTTAGACAAGCTTGCAAGTCTACCTGAAGGAAAGGAACACCAGTAAAAGTGTTGTGTTCCCTCTAAATCTCAAGCAGGCTTCGGATACTGCTTAATCTGTTCTACTGCTTTCATTCACAGGCGCAGAACCTGTAGATATTTTAGCCATGAGAGATCAGCTCTGCAATTCTGAGTGCAGGCTGCTAGAAAGGTCTCGTGGCACATTACAGGGAGTTCACATTGGAGGAATGATGACTCACTAATTTAAAGCATTGCCATTAAATTTAACAGGATCAGTTTTTTCTGGCTATAGAGAAAAGAAAGGCTGATATTTACTTAAATGGACTCCTAGATAAAATTGCCAGAGAGCGGACTTAACAGCCTGTGCTTGTTGCAGGCTCACAAATCACAAACCTAGAATTGATCAGGCTAGAGCCAACCTCATCTGTTAAGTCAAGAGGAGCTCGTAGCTTGAAAGTCAGCACAGAAGACTGTGGTGGAGAGGAGAGCCTTCTGATCTCTCGGATATGCTGACTGCTGGGCTGACTCCCTGAAGCAGAAATGTAAGGCTTCCTGTTCCCTCCCTCTAATTACAGGGGTCTCAGAGCAGGGCTGTCTCTAGGTTCTGCTTTTGCGCTCCTCAACTTCTCAATTATTCTGCATGGTGAGCCTGTCCCGCTTGTGTGGGACTCCCTGGCTTTCCCTGAGCTCGCAGAGAAAGCTCACAGGATCCTGCCTCAGCTGCAAAGTCCTGTGGCTCCTGCTACCTCTGGTTTAGGCCCTAGATCAAGGGTAAAATGGCAAGTCCAGCCACTATGAGCAGGCAGACATCTAACTCTCAGTTATTCATTCTGTGAGTGCACAAATCACAAGATTTGCTTCTCCAACTAGCTTCTGCCCTGTCCTTCTGACCCACTGGCTGGCTTATTTAAGAAGAACTAACATTTGTTTATATTTGCTTTTATTACCTTTACTTTAGGAGACCAATCCAAGAAAAATATTGCTGCGATTTACATCAAAGAGTGTTCTGCCTATGTTTTCCTCTAGGAGTTTATAGTGTCCTGTTTTACATTTAGGTCTTTAATCCATTTTGAGTTTATTTTTGTGTATGGTGTTAGAGAGTGTTCTAATTTTTGCCATTTGCAGCAACACGGGTAGACTTGGAGGGCATTATGCTAAGTGAAATAAGTCAGACAGAGAAAGACAAATACTGTATGCTATCACCTATACGTGGAATCTAAAAATTACAACAGACTAGTGAATAATACAAAAAAGAAACAGACTCACAGATATAGAGAACAAATTAGTGGTTACCAGTGGGGAGGGGAGGAGGGGTGATACAGGGGTGGGGGAATAGGAGGTATAAACTACTGGGTATAAGATAGGTTCAAGGACGTATTGTACAACACGGGGACTATAACAATATTTTTTAATAAATGTAATTGGAAAGTAATCTTTAAAAATTGTATATTAAAAAAGGAACTAACATTTATTGTATGTTCCATGTGCAAGATTTAATTTGCTAAGTCTTCACAATAAGACTTCGTGGGTGTTGTTATTAACCTTATTAGATAGATAAGGAAACTCAGGACTCAAGCACATTGAGTGAGTTGGCCAACACTGGATTCAGTCCCAGCTCAGAAACCTACATTCACAGCATTGTAATCTACACAGACCTGCTCTCTGGTTTCTGGATTCTCCTGTTGGCTTCATGATCTACTTCTTGTCCTGACTTCCTGGCCTGGCAGCCTCCCATCCAGATGAGCTTCAAATCTTGCCTGTCCTAGCTCCCCTCTTGGCAGTTTATAAGAACCTTCTAGGAGGACCAGACCCTCCTCGTCTCCACCTTAATCAGCATCTGCAGGACTCAGGGTTCTCACTGGCTGTACACACCAGACTAAAGACCCTTGACCATTTACCTACACATCAGAAAAGAGGAAAGAAGAGCACAGAGCAGTGTTCATGTAACAGTCATTTATCAAGACTTTTTGCATGCTGGGCAAGATGCTGGAAGCTGGGGCTATAGCAGGAAACAAGAATGACATGCTCCCTGCTTTCAGGGAGCTCCTATTTTAGTGAAAGCAGAAAGACAGTGAGTAAATAAACCCCAAAACTAAAGACGCTTTTACATAATGACAAGTACTATGAAAAAATAAAACAGCATGATATGACAGATTTTCAAGAAAATCATCCACATGTGCCTAAAACACCTAACACCAAAATGCATGTATTAATCTGCTCATAAATCACAGGAAATTGATGGGATTTGCAGACTACAACTATTTTCTATTGTTCTTAAGCAAAGAAGGCTAAATTGGTTCACATATCTGCCCCCAATGAAGCCCCAGCTTACAGCTTCTTTGTTTAGAAATCTTGCTGTAGTGTTCTTTTAATACATATCTAATTACAAAGAAAGTTTTATCTTTGTAACCCCAATAAAGCAAAGAAAAGTGGAAATTGGATATCCCCACAGGCCCATAACTTCTGTCTTGGGATAACAAACAAAAGGGCTTGTCACAGGCAGCATGCCTCTGGAACAAGGTCTGAGACACAGATTTGCATTAGGTGAATCATTGGGTGTGCCCTTGGGAATAACAAATCAGTGAAGTTATTGGGAGTGGAGGAAGCGGGAGTGGGCAGAGGAGAAACTGACATGTGATGTAGGTGCCTATCCATAAGAAGCAGTGGAGCTGATAGCCTTCCAGAGATGTCCCAACTCAAGACAACAGGACAAGATCTTTGTAACTCCTAACCTCCAACAACTAGTCTTTGAAAGGGGTCTCCCCTGGGGAGGGTGAGTATACTTGGGCAAGTGCATCTCCCTTTGCTGGAGGGCAGGTCCTGAGGAAGGACTCAGCTATGACTGTCAGCAGCAAGTCTTCCAGCAGCTGGAGGAATGAAGCCTCGGTACTGAAGGGCAGATCTGTGTAGCACACCCCAGCATCCACTCTAGGCTCAGAATATCCACATTCTTTCCTTGAATAGTTGCTGAGTTTCCCCACAGAGGCTTGAATATGAGTTGTGTCCTGGTGTCCACAATGTCTTTATGGAAACCTCCCTAAGAATAATCCTTGTCCAGGACTGTTTATCTAGAATATCCAAGAGTCCAACCCTGTTAGCAAATGGTGATTGAAACCCTTTAATGGTTTTCTGTCTTTGAAGACCATGCAATTTCTATCTCAGTTATGGTCTACTCCAGCAGACAGAGAGGCACCCCTAATTTTGGCATACCTAAATATAGAAGCAATGTAATAGAGAAAGGAATAGAGGGTAGTCAGGGTGGGCCCCTCTGAGAAGGCAGCACTTGAGATGAAAACTGAAGGATAAGCAAGAGGGCAGTCATGCAAATATCGTGGGAAGAAGATTCTTCTTAGAAATAAATGCAAATGCCCTGAGGAAGAAATATGTCATATTCTCTAATAGTTCATATTCTCCAAATATTTCAATATTTCTGCAAGAGAATAAGAAAAGCAAGTGTGGTTGAAGGTTCATGAGTTGGGGGAGAATAGTATGAAATAAGGTGAGAGATATAAAGAACAGATCTTTTATCTATTCAACATTGCATTATTGAGTTCCTACTGCATGCCAGGCACTATTCTAAACTCTGGGAGATATAGCAGCAAACAAGTAGAGCCTTGTAGATCATGGTAGAGAATTTAGATTTTATTCTAAGGGCAAGTGGAGGTCATGGAAAGATTTTAAGCAGGTAAGTAACATAGTCCAAGTTATTTTCTAAGATGGTGATTTTCCCTGCTTTCAGGAGAATAGAATTGAAGGATGTCTAGCTAGGAAGAAATATGGTAATCCAGCAAACAACTGTAGCAATTTGGGTTAAGTTATGAAGTGAAGATGGAGACAAATAGATGGACTTGAAATATGTTCTGGAAGCAAAGCTGACAGGGATTGCTGATGAAAGAGACATAGAGAATAAGGGAAAGAAAAGACTCAAGAACAACTCAAATTTTTGGCTTGAGTTACTGGAGGGATAGACAATGGTATTACTTACTGAGAAGGGGAAGATAGAGAGAAACCAATTTGCAGATAAACATCAAGACTTCTTGACATTAACTTTGACATATTTATTGCACATCAAATGTAAATGTCAGATAGGCAGCTTCATATATGAATTTAAAGCTTAGTGGAGAATGTTAAAGATATAAATCTTTATGTCATCAGCATGTAGTATATGGCATTTAAAACCAAAGTGTTGATGGGATCACTGTATCAGTCAGCTCAGACTGCCATAACAAAATACCATAGACTGAGGGACTTAAAACAATAGAAATTTATTTTCTAATAATTCTGGAGGCTAGGAGTCTGAGATCAGGGTGCCAGCCTGGTCAGATTCTGGTGAGGCCTCTCTTCCTGGCTTGCAGACACTTTCCTACTCACTGTGTTCTCATATGGCAGAGAGAGAGAGAGAGAGAGAGAGAGAAATCTTCCTCTTCTTATAATGCCACAGTCCTATCAGGTTAAGGCCCCACCCTTATGACCTCATTTAATCTTAACCTCCTAAAGATCCTATTTCCAGATGTAGCCACATTGGCAACCGTTTCAACATATGAATTTGAGGAGGAGCACAATTCAGTCCACAGCAATTACCTAAGAAAATAATACGAGTAGAAAGGAGATGAAGGCCCAGAAGGAGCCCCTGAAAGGTATTCCAACATCATAAAAGGAAGACAGAAACAGATTGAGAAGCAGTAGCTGATGAGATAGGGGGAAAGAAGGAGAATGCCATGAGATACTAAGAGTACAAAATGTTTCAGGAAAAGAAAGCAGCACACACTGTGTGGCATGCTTCTGAAAGTTTGTCTAAGATAAGAACAAACAAATGGACACTGTGTGTGGCAAGAAAGGGGTGACGTTGGCAAGATCCCCTTCAGCAGGCAGAAAGGATGGAAATCAGATTCAAGTGGGAAGAAGAGAGAACAGGAGATGAGGACATAGAAACTGAATACAGACAAGTCTTCCCAGTGGGTTAGCTGTGAAGGGGAACAGAGAGATGGGCCAGAAGATGGAGGGGGTCATGGGGTGGCAGGTGAGAGAACAAACAGCTTCTGACCCAGTACCAAAGGGCACAGTCCTATCGTTTGGTCTGTCCTCAGAGACCCTTTTGCTCTGCCTGTTTTGTGGACCTTCCTCAGCATCACCCTCTTCTTGTCCATGTGGGGTCACAATCTCTCTTCATTTCCCTTAGTTTCCTGTGGCATGGCACAGTCAGCAAAAGCCCAGACCTTAGAGCCAGAATCTCAGCATTATCACTAGACAGCTGTGTGACTATGGACAAGTAACTTATCCTATCTGTGCCTCTGATTCCCTGTTTATAAAATGGAATTGGTAATTATAGTAGTGCCTTCCACATAGTTATTATAGAGATTCAATTAGCCAGGAGATTCAAGTCATTTGAATAGTACATGGCAAGTGCTAAGAAACTATTTGTAAAATAAATAAATGTACACTTTGCAAGAAGATGCTTTGCATTTCTGGAATTTCAGGCAACAATTGAACTGGCCTAGAGAACAGGCTGGCATTACAGTGAGTGGCTCGGTAACACTACCCAGGAGGCTGGCATTATAGTGATATATGGTGCTTATCTTGTTCAGAATTTGATGCCACTTAATCTAAAGCAGCTCTTGGGATTCAACAAATCCTATAATTCTTATAACTGATTTCGCCAGAATAATATTTAATTCCTCAAAATCAGTCAGCATGAGGCAATTTTAAATAAGGTCTCATAACAATAATAATCTTATTGTAACCCCATCGCTAAGGCTTAAAACGGACAGTGTCCATTTCCTCTTTATTCTTACCACATAAGGACTTAGTCTTAAGTATCTAGTTATCTATTTGTGTAATGTCCATCACCACGGTTCTATAACAAAGAGTTTATCTTCCTTTTTCCATTTATAGTATCTTACAGCTCTCCTGAGAGACTTATATGTGCATAAATCTGTTACCTGTGTTTAGAGCCTTAAAATCATAAACCAAAATAAGATCTCAGTTCATGTTTTTCCCATGCTATTAATGAAGCCAAAGTTTATTTTGAAAAAAGTGCACCAATTTATATCTACATGAAATGTTCTAACTAAGATGCCTTATCCCAAATATACGCTACTATGGGCTGAATTGTATCCCTTCAAAATTCATATGTTGAATTCCTAAGCCCCAGAGTCTCACAATGTGACTGTATGTGGAGACAGATCTTTAAAGAGGTAATTAAGGTAACATGAGGTCACAGGGATGGGCATAATCCAGTGTGACTGGTCTCCTTAGACAAAGAGATTGGGACACAGACACACATGGAAGGAAGGTCATGTGAAGACATAGAAAGAAGACGGCCATCTATAGACTGTCAACCTTTAAAATAAAAATGTAAGCGGTTCAGCCAGCAAAATGGAGTTTATTCAGGAATAGCAAAGGAATTGTGATTCAGGGTGTGCAAACCATGGGGAATCATAGGCAAGTCCAGAGAACAAAGGAGAGGAGAGTTCTTTTATAGAGGAAAGGAAGTTGGGAGGGTCTGTTTTGAATGAAAGTTCATTGGAAAGAGTGAGGGTTCAGGGTTGTGGCAGTTTCTCATTGGCTGAGTTACAGCAGTTTCTCATTGGCTAGGTTGTTGTTGAACAAGGAGAAAATCTTCCCTTCTTCCTGCTGAGGTATGTAACGTGAGCTTCTTCCTGCTGGGACTGTAAAGTCAGCTGTGTTGAGTGGTTCATGTGTGAGAGCTCCTCCTTCCAGGCTTCTTGACTCCATTTTGAATGAGGTTTTCCTTTATTCATTTTCACAAAGCCAAGAAGAGCAGTCTGGAATAGACCTTTTCCCCAGAGCTCTCAAAGGAAACCAACCCTGCCAGCATCTTAATCTTGGACTTCCAGACTCCAGAATTGTGAGAAAATTAATTTCTGTTGCTTAAACCACCCAGTCCATTGTACATTGTTATGGTAACCGTAGCAAACTAACATACACACTATAGGATAGACCTGCAAGTAGTTGGAAGTTTATGGCTTAGCCATTAGCAAGTCTAAATCCTATAGCCAGGTCAAACCCTGAGTCAAAGACTTGATTTTTAAGTAGGGTCCATTATGCTAACGAAAAGTTCCCTGCTCGCGTTGCTAACAGGATTGCCACCAATAATTGGAAAACTCTCAAAATAAGTAATTTCAAGGAAGGTCTCTACTATGTCACTAGAAGCCCAGCTAAAACTGCCCTTATATCCTGAGCAATGAGCATTAATATCTGTAAGAGTGACATTGCAGCATAAATTTAATTAACCTTAGAACATAAAATGGGCATTTGTCAAGGGTTATCACGTTTGTCTCTAAAATTCAGGTAACTGTCTATTAATGCTGAGACAATAGCATCTTGAGGAAAATACATGCATTGACTGTATTGATGTTTCATGAATTCTGTGTGTTTTTTCCAGCGGTTATGTGGCATCTCCTGAGACTATCAGAATATGATGGACCATTTATCATTCTAATTGAATCCAGATTGGCTGTTGATAGCTTCTAAGGGCTCACATACAGACTTTCCTGCCTGAAAAAAAAATGTGTGAATACAATCCAGCTAGCAAAAGAGGTGTAGTCTAACCAAAAAACACTTAAGATTGGAATCTTGCATCCAACTTGTAGCTTCAACTCTGTTCTCTTGGCAACACTCCAGTGAGAACAAGAAGGCACTACAGTCCTCTTGGCTCTTCTGGTTTTCTCTTCAGAGCTGTTCTAAGAGGATGTCCTTCAACCTCACCTGTGTGAGAAATGAGGATGCTGACACAGGACTGGAGAGTCAGCAAAAGCCAAACTTTACCTAGCCCATGTCACCGTGGGGTTAGCGAAAGTTCTCATCTCTAAATATCTGTGGTCCCTCAGTCTCGAAATTCGCTTCCTCACTCCCACCCCAAAGTCACACATTCAATGGTGAGGACAGACACCACATGTTATTTGTGTTTGTATCCCCAGATCAAAGGACAGACTCCACCAGTATCTACTGAATAGAATATTGAAGGAATAGGTAATCAAAGGATGTTTATTGAACTGAACTGAACTGAACTCACAAGCACATGCCTGGGGCCATTCACATACCACCATGCATCCTTTGCCTTTTTTTTTGGAGAAAAAGAGAGAAGTAATTAGAAAAGTTTAAGGCAAGAGGGAAGGAAAAGTGAGAAAGGGTAGACCAGAAATATCAAGAAAGCATTTATAGCCCAAGCATTTTTAGACCTGAAATCTCTTTTTAAATGAAATCCTTGTGGAATCCTAGTACCTAAAATGAATCAAGGCAATATTGCTTTGATCTGAAGGTGGAGGGGAGCTCATCAGCTCAACCTTCCCTTCAAACACTCCTTTTCCCTTTCCCCATCGCCACACAACACACATGACCACCCGAGGCATCTCTGTGGAATATGGTGTGAAAATCACAGGCAGTAGCAGAAAGAGCCCTAGGTCAAAGTAAGAAGATCTGCTCTTCAGTTATGTGACATTAGCCACTTCTGTTAACATTTCTTTACTTCATCTCTCTCATCAGTAAAGTAGGAAAAATCATACTATCCACGCCACTGGCCAAAATGCACTATCAAAGTACATAGTACAGTAGCTAGAGCTTAGATAATCTAGTCTTTTCTCAAGTGGCACAAAACAAAGAAAGATGTTATAGTTTCTCTCTTCATCTAGGCACCATTAGAAAAGTCCTCTTTTCTTTCCAACTTATTTGAACTTAAAAAAAATTTCACCCATTTCTCCCACTCACACCCTCACCACCACATCTAGCAACCACCAATCTGTACTCTGCATGTATGAGCTTAGTTTAAATTCCACATATAAGAAGCTTCATATAGTATTTGTCTTTCTCTGTCTGACTTCACTTAACGTAATACCCTTGAGTCCACTCATGCTGTGGCAAACGGCAAGATTTCCTTCTTCTTTATGGCTGAATAGTATTCCATTGTATATATGACACAATTTCTTTATCTATTAGTCCATCAGTGGACACTTAGGTTGTTTCCATGTCTTGGCTATTGTAAATAATGCGGCAATGAACATGAGGGTGCATACATCTTTTTGAATTAATGTTTTCCTTTTCTTCTGATAAATATCCAGAAGTGGAATTGCTGGATCATCTGATAGTTCTATTTTTAATTTTTTGAGGAGCCTTCTATAGTGGCTGCACCAATTTACATTCCCACCAACAGTGCATAAATGTTCCCTTTTCTCCACTTCCTTGCTAACACTTGCTATTTCTTGTCTTTTTGATAATAACCATTCTAACAGGTGTGAGGTGATATCTCATTGTGGTTTGATTTGCATTTCCCTGATGCTTAATAATGTAGAGCATCCTTTCATGTACCTGTTGGCCATTTGTATGTCTTCTTTGAGACATATATCTACTCAGATCTTTTGCCTATTTTTTAATCAGATTGTTTGGGTTTTTTTGTTTGTTTTTGTTTTTAGTTGTATAAGTTCTTTATTAATTTTGGATATTAGTCCCTTATGAGATGTATGATTTGCAAATATTTCCTCTCATTAAGTAGGTTGCCTTTTCGTTTTATTGAAATGTTCTTTTTTTTTTTTTTTTTTTTTTGTCCAGAGGAGAAATACCATTATGAATGAATCACTACATGACAGTAGCCAAATACTTTAAACAAAGTGGCTCCCCAGCCCCAGCCCTTGTCTTTATTAGGAAATACCCAGGGCTAGTAAACACAGTATTTTCAAAATCCAGTGATTTGATCTCATACTCATATTGGATAAAGACTCAATTGTTAGTTTACGGGGATTTTGCCTCTAGAGCCAGACACTTAGGCCAAATAATATGGACATGTTAAATCTGAATCAAAAATTGCATAATAGCACATTTCCTTGGCTTTCATTACCAAGCTAAATCAAAGTATGATTAAGAACAACAACAAAATACAGTAGAGCACAGCAATTTCCAGCAATGTCAACCATTAAAAGGGATAATAAATAAAGCTAATTCATTGTGCATACAGCAGAGTGTTAACTGATGACTCAAGTGTCTGTCAAAACTGTTCAGGCACAGCTGGGTGCTGCAGGCCATTTGCACTGAATCAGCCTCCCAATTAAAATATTTCCAGCCACTGGGAAATCACAGATCTTTCTAAATATTGGGACCTGTTTCCAGTGGGCTACTGTCTGAGTACCCTACATTTTTCTCCAGGACTCTTCCTGGGGTTAAAAAAAGCGGGGCAAGGGGGAAGCAATTTTTTTGCACTAAAATCTCCTTCTACTGTCTAATTCAGTCTTCCTTTCCCTCCTAATATCTCAAATGCTTCATACAGAGGGAAGAAGTATGCATGACAATTGATAAAAGAGCCCTTAATATGGGATATTCACTCCAAAAAGCATAAAAGTGGAGACTCAAGTCTGGATAAACTTTGTGAGCAATCTGAGACAGTGAAGATTTCGGCACTTGGAAAAACCAGTCCTTGGAAACAGGCCCATGGAGTCCTCGACGTTATTACCTTTGGGTAGAAGAGGGCCCCTAGAAATCAGCTGACCATACCCATTTACTAAATCTGTGACTAACTAAACTGATGTGTCAATTCTAGTCCACTGTGTAGGTCCTGGAGCAGGGCCACCTGGACTTGAATGCCAGTGCCACCACTTATGAAACCTGTCACTTTGAACACTTTATGTAATCCTCAGCCTATTTCTCATTTGTGAATGAAGGATAATAAAGCTACCTATCTCACTGGTTATTGCGAGGATGAGTTGTGATCAAAAACACATGTTATGCACTGGTACATGGTAAGGACACAATGATTGTTAGCTTAGCTCTTGGACGGCCAACAAATGAAATAGCTTGTCTCTTATAAGATCAATGTGTAAATGCCCTTAATCTTCATTATTCACTATCACTTAAAGAAATTCTTTCATACTATTCCTGACGCCCAACCAGATCTAGAAATAACAAAATGGGTTCTGCATCCTTGCCTTGTTCTTTATTGCATCTAGTTGCTCTATGGAAGTTAGGGAGATTCCAGTTCCCTGAATGAGCTGATTCTTCCCAAGTCCAAAGGAGAGGAAAACGAAGCAACAATGTAGAGGCCACATTGTGTGTGTGTTTTCTATCGAGTAGACAAGACACTCTAAGGTTATGGTGATTGAGAAACGTCAGAACCAACTCTGAGAAAACCATAGTGACAGTTAACCTAAATCCAGAGGATCGTAACACTCAGTCTCATGGCAACCTGACCACCACTGTTGTTTGCTCCTTGATTACTAGTCACTGGGAGCCAAGACAAAGATTTCCCACCAGTGCATGGGCTCGGTGCTCTCATTTTACATGCAGTCTGCTGTATTCTTATACATAAAGATGGAATAATCACCATCCACTGATGTGACCATGGACAAACTAAAAAAAAAAAAAAAAAAAAGAACAACAACAACAAAAAAAAAACAGTACAATTACTCTCTGGTATGAACAATAAGTCATTGGAGAGCATATGATTTTGTGTGGCCTAGTACTTAACAGCTACATAGCTGAGAATAGAATAAGGCCTACTTACTTCTATTTCACATTAGTGAGTCATAGAATAATATGATCCAGGGTTAATAGGGACCTCAGAGTTATCAATGGCTCTGTGATAATTCACCAAAAGCAACTGATTTACAAAGACCAAAGCACCAAAAATATATTTGTAAATCTCTTATAAAGTGTAGAAATGGCCTTTTCGTTTAGAAAAAGTTATGGGCCACTTTTACATATAAAAATAATGAAAAATAAAATTAAATTAAATTAAACCAAGGCCCAAGATAATCTGGGAAAGCAAAGATTGAAAGAATGAGAACAAGACACCATCATGGAATAAGACAGAGAAATAAGAGCTTGCCGTATCTCCTCTGAGGATAAGCACCTATGTGTTCAGATGAGCCACTGGCTACTGAGGATAAGAACCCAGGGGGATCCTCAACCAACCGAAGGCAATTTATTCATCTGTTCTGAAAAATAAATGTAGAAGAGAAAAGAGAAAATCATCTGAGAGGGAGGGCAGGTGCCCTGAAGACAGGGAGTGTTCAGGGGAAGTGAGAATGCCTGCTGACAACAGGGAGGAGACACTTTGGAAGGTAGAAACCTTGCATGGGGGTGTTTTAATGGAAATGCTGTGCATGGTGGACATGGCCACTCTCTATAACCTCAAAAAGATTCAATAAAGAGTATTCACAGATGAAAAACTTTTTATAGTTGGAGTTCATCTGGAAAAAAGTAAAGGGGATCAGTTCTGTGTCCTGGCTTACGGACTCAACAGCTAAGTGATAAAGTAATGGGAATTTTAAAATTTACACACAGAAGACTGGGAGGCAGAGGTTAGGGTGCCTGGAACTGGCAGAAGAATAGATCTGGAGAGAGAAAGTGGGAAAGTCCCAAGAAAAGTGAGAGGTATCCATCATGGATGGCCAAAGACCTTTTAACAACAGTCATATTTTTTAACATTCAATGTTAGATTAGTTCCTGTTCTGTGAATTTATCCCATTCGATTATTCCAAAACCTTCATTAATTTTAGGTTATAGCAATGTAGTTTATGTCTGATGTATCTTCCCTTTAATAACTATTATAAAAATATCAACATTTTGGACAAAATATAAAACAACTTTCTAAAACCACTAGAGAGCAATGAAAAGCAGGCAGAAATAAGGAGATAGGAGGCTTGAAAGAAGGGAAGTACACTAATGATATCCAAATTTAACAGGCTTTTTCATTTATAGTGCTTTCTGGTTGCCACTAATAGTACTTCCCAGATGCACAGGAGGGGAGCCCATACAGAAAGGAGAGGTACCTAGGGAGTCGGAGATCAAAGTTTAAGATTACCAGACTGGTGGGAAGTTGGGTGAATGGAATCCAGAAAGGAGAGAGCTACAGAGAGGAAAGTCACAAAACCTAACTAGATCCTGCATGCCGCAACTAAGAGCCCGCATGCCACAACTAACAGAGCCCGCATGTCGCAACTAAAGATCCCACATGCCTCAACAAAGATCTCGCACACAGCAACAAAGATTCTGCATGCCGCAACTAAGACCTGGCACAGCCAAATAAATAAATAAATAAATAAATAAATAAATAAATAAATAGTTTTAAAAATGCTCTCAAATGGTTACTGACTCCTAAAACGAAATGCAAAGAGCAAGACTGTAAGGAATCTAGTGGGAAGCAGCAGCTGGAAGGATAAGAAGTGAGATGTTAGCAACTGCCTAATAGCATGAATATAGCAATTAAGATGAAGTCCTGAGCTGTTACTAAGATATCAGAGGAGCCATACCTTAGGATTAAAGGCCATATCTCAGAACTAAGGGCTGAAGTTTTAGACTAAGGGAAAAAAAAACAAATAAACCTATCCCAACAAAGTTTAGAACCAGGCCACTGTAGGATCAGAGTAATCAGACAATCCTCTTTAGAAGAAGGTAATCAAGTTCTTGTTCTGCCCCCTGCAAAAAAAGGGTAACTATTCGAGGTGATAGATGTCTTAATTAACTTGAATGTGCGAATCATTTCACTATATATATATCAAAGCATCACATTGTGCACTTTAAATATGTTGCAATGTATTTGTCAATAATACATCAATAAAGCTGGGGTGGGGGAGAAAAAAAAGAAGGTAATCAAGTGTCTACATTGTATCATCCACAATATTCAATATACAAAATAAGTCAATAGACATGCCAGGAAGGACAATGTAACATAGTCAATAAAAGGAGAGGAACAGATGACCCAGATGATGGAATTAACAGCCAAAGATTTTTAAATAACTTTATAAATATTTTAAATTGACAGAAAAGGATGCATATAAAGAGGGAATAATTTCAAGAGAGATGTGGAAATTCT
Organism: Balaenoptera physalus; assembly: GCF_965194825.1. Lineage (NCBI taxonomy): Eukaryota > Metazoa > Chordata > Mammalia > Artiodactyla > Balaenopteridae > Balaenoptera > Balaenoptera physalus. Next base: position 71,107,632 of record NC_138888.1, read on the forward strand.
AAAAAGAAAAAAAATCAAATTGAATTTCTAGAATTAAAAAATACAATATCTAAATTTTTTTAAATATTTGGGATAACATCAAATTGAACACTGCAAAATGAAAAGGATCAATGAGCTTGAAGACAAGTAAGCAGAAATTACTGAAACTAAGACCAAGGAGAAGAAAAGACTGAAGAAAATTTTGAGAAACGATTTTCAGTGTGAAGTTATGCACCCACAGAAATTGTAAAATTAGTGTGAGAGTCGAATAGAACATTTTTAGACTTGCAAGTTCTCAAAAGACTAACCATCCATACACTTCAAAGCTACTGAAGAATGTAGCCGATCAAAACGAAGGTGTAAGTCATAACAGAGGAAGAGACAGAACTCTGTTGGGTGTCTGAGGGAATAGGACAGGGAAAAGCACTAAATCCTCATCTTCCACAGTAGGAAGTCAATGAATAATGCTTGAAATGGAAAACTCAAGATATAACAGTAAAAGTATGTGTTTTGGAGCTGTGGGTACTACCAAAATAACCAGCCAAAAGAGTTCAAAGTAGTTGCCTTTGGAAGAAGAATTTTGGCTCCGGAAGGCGGAGCAATCAGAGTTCTGCTGCTTTCCATACTGCTGTGGAATACTTTATTCCTTAAATAATAAGATTATTTAACCTTGATTAAAACAAAGTCTTAATTTTTTTAAAAAAGAAAAAAATATATAAGATATATACAGTATCTGAATAACCAAAGAAGAGTAAAACTAGAACTTAACCATAAAATAAAAAACGATTCTTCAGAGAAGAAAAATTGAGGCGGGGTGGGGGGGATTTTTTAAATCTAGGGATTAGGTTAACTAGTAAGACTATGGTTTCTAATTTTAATTTGAAAACTTTCATAATGAGATTAACCTATTCTAGGGAGGTTGTAAGAACTATTTTTAAAAGGTAACTTATTAATTCATAGGAATTTGGGGAAAGAAGACAAGTGACTGTGAGCAAGCAGATGTAATAATCCCAAATGGCTAGAAATCTTGTATTTCAGGAGAGGTGGAAAGTAAAAGAATTTTCCTTTAGACTGTAATTATACAATTGTAAAAAGACAACAACAACAACAAAAAAGCACAAATAAATCTCCTGAAAAAGACATAAAATGATTACTCTTGGTAGAGTGCTATAGTCTATTGCGGAGGGAACTGTTTTCAGGTAACCTTGGGTTGACAGATGTGTTACCAAACCCAGTGCTTTTACACAGAGTGGCTGGAGGTAATGCAGTGTATTACCTTCTCCGCAAGCATTTCACCAACCCAGATCAAGTCCCTGATGTATCAACACTTCAGAGATTTAACTGTGCTCATATAATTATACCAAGAAAACATAGAACTCTCTGCACATTATCTAGTTGTAAAGATGCTTACTCTTATTCTCTTATTCTCATTAAGAATTTTTTAGTTAAGAGTTTATAACCACTGTATAAATCATGCTTAGTTTATTAATAGGAGGATAATGCAGAAGACAGAAAAATATAATTATTTTTTGTTAGAGAAGTAAAAGAAGAAGGTAAAAGGAGGAAAGAGAACTAGCATTTACTGAGTACAGACCGCCGTTTAGAGACATTATCTCTGTGATCTGTAAAGTAAGTAGCTATTTGTTTTATTTCAGGTTCCCTAGAAAACAGAGCCACAGGTAAATATTGACAGTTAACGCTTTTTTGAAAAAAGCAATTTCAGGGCAGCAAGAAAGAGCAAAAGAGAAATGATACAAGAAGTTAGGAAGCAATGCGAGGCATTGCTGACACGTAACTATTGCCTTGCATATTGACTTTGGAACCTAGCCTCATGAAAGTGACTACTGCTGGGTGTGCTGCCTTCCATGCTATCCCTTAGAGGGATAAAAAGTCGACTTTTTTAGATTCCATATATATGTGTTAGCATACGGTATTTGTTTTTCTCTTTCTGACTTACTTCACTCTGTATGACAGTCTCTAGGTCCACCCACATGATTACAAATAACTCAATTTCGTTTCTTTTTATGGCTGAGTAATATTCCATTGCATATATGTGCCACATCTTCTTTATCCATTCATCTGTTGATGGACGCTTAGGTTGATACCATGTCCTGGCTATTGTAAATAGAGCTGCAACGAACACTGTGGTACATGACTCTTTTTGAATTATGGTTTTCTCAGGGTATATGCCCAGTAGTGGGATTGCTGGGTCCTATGGTAGTTCTAGGGTGGTTACCAGGGACTGTTGGGTGGGGAGATAGGAAAGATGTTGTTTAAGGATACAAACTTGCAACTAGTAAATAAATAAGTTCTGGACACCTAACGCACAGCATAGTGATTATAGTCAATACTGTATCACAAACTTCAAAGTTGCTAAGACACTAGGTCTTAATTTTTCTCACCACAAAAAAAAAATGATAATTATGTGACATGATAAAGGTGATAGCTAACGCTACAGTGGTAATCATATTGCAATATGTAAATATATCCAACCAAGAAGTTTGTACACCTTAAACTTCACAAATGTTATATGTCAATCATATCTCAATATAAAGTAAATTTTAAAATTTTAGGTTCCACCTCTCGATGGGAGGAGCTGCAAATAATGTGTGACCATGTTTAATATCTCACACAATCTCTAGAATGTAAACTCCACAAGGGCAGGAAATGTGTGTCTCTTGTTCATTGCTTATCCTCATTCATTTATTCAACATATATTTGTGGAATGCTTGCTATATGCCAGACACTCTCTGCATAGTATGCACTTAAAAATATATTCTGGTAGAGAGGAAAGAGAGGGAGGAAGGAATCTTCACTTACACATACAGTCAGAGCTCTGTTATTTCAATGAACAACAAAAAAATCTGCTATAAAATATAAACACAACACTTTATTCAATGCAGACACTGACTTCATCTGCATATTATTAGAACTAAGGTGACGGGATATCATGGAAATAGCTCAAAGCTTGAAGTGGGAGAACTAGGGTCCAAGTATAATTTTCCTCCTAATTAGCCGTGTGATTTTAAGGTTGTGACTTTTCTGGAACTCAGTGGAAACAGGGTTGAAAGAGATATCTGTCCACTTTATTCACTGATTCCAATGAATACCAGAACAATGCCTGGGATATAGTAGGCGATCAATAAATATTTGTTAAATTAATGAATGAATAAATTTTTAAAAAAATCATTACTCTCCAATCCTCTTTCCAATTCTAATATTTTGTAATTCTGGTCCCTGGAACTCCAATAATTGTTTCATGGCATTTTACTGCCAAATATTTTCTACCTCTGGCAATAGAAATAGCTAAAGCTATTTGTTCCTATAATCTCAAAATTCAATGCTGTAAGTCCCTAAGCCTCTCCAGCTGAGAGAGAAAAGATTCTCACCACAGCCAGATCAACTGACCACAGCCTTTAATGGGTTTTGCTTATTTATTAAACATTAACAAAAGGGATCTTTGAGTAAAGGGATCAATTATCCGCATCACATCTCACAATACATACAACCTCAGCAGGGCTCTGCTAAGTATAACCTTTTGGTGGAAGCAGAGAGAAAGTTCCATGAATATCATTTTCCCTATCTAGGTCAGACAGACTAACAGGCCACAACATCATTTCATAGCTTGCTGTTACTATGGCTTTTCTTCTAAGACAATGGTTATAATGGCCCATTTTCGCCACAGCATTACAAAACTACAAACAGCTCTGACAAGTGTGGCTGCTTTCCGTCCATCCTTACTCATAGATGACACTGTGATATGACACCAGCTGACACTTCCATGAGGTGACAAAGCTATTACATCTCACCCAAGGCAACAAGTGCCCCCCAAACACCAGGATCAGCCACCCAGAGCCCTTCGAAGGGCAGAGGACATCTTCAGGTTGCAGGATCTGAATGTTGTCCCAAACTACCTCATGCCCCAGCCAGGGCTATCAGCCAAGGTTGTTCAACACCCAGCATCTTGCACCAAAGGCTGCCTGCAGTCAGTTGCAATTGCTTGGTCACTGTTTTTCAGATCTTCTGCTTGGCACAGAAAGTATAGTTGAAAAGGGCAAGCCCTGTGAATCAGACAGACATGACTCTGATGGTTACAAAGTCATGTGAACTTGGACAAGGTCTACCAGATAGGTGTGTGAGATTCAGCTTGTAGAGACTGAAGCAAGAATTTCTGCTCTGCTTGTTTTGATGTAGGAAAATCATTGTTTTGTTGTTGTTGTTGTTTTTCATCATTGAATAATAAATACAGCTATCACTGCCTCCTGCTCCATCCTAAATGCCCACCCTAACTGTGGGGGACTTTTACTTTCTATTTTACTTATTTTTGTGTAGTTGATACTTTTAATGATTACCCTTATCCTTTTCCAGCGATAAAAGTATATTACATACTGAATATCCTTTTTAAAACTTGTATTCTCACATGTGCCTCTAGGAGCACTGAGATCCACTGCTCTAGTTTTCCAACTAGAAATCAAAAAGTTTTATTTTTAAGTAAATACATGTGCTTGTTAATTAAAAATCACTGAGTATGACCATTACACGTTCAAAAAGAAATCTGAGACAGCGAGATACACAGGAGTGAATTCTCAGAGAACGAATAGTTGCCTTTTAGGATGCTTGATGGCATGAGAAGGCTTTTTGTACTTAGCAAGTGTGATAATCATATGAACCCTGCTTCGTGTGCTTTCAGGTGAGAGGCTTCCTATCCCTCACGCCTGCCTGAGCCCTGCCTCGGGCCTGGGAGTTGGTAACGGGCTATGGCTCAGAGAGAGTCAGAGTGCCAGTGACTTGGTAATATAGAAAGCTGAAAACATTATGGTTTGTTTGCTAAAGTGTCCAAATAGCTATGTCAAAACAGCTACATCAGAATAGCTCAAGCAAAATGTCCAGTGCCCTTCGAGACTGCATATAGAGCACTGTGCATATGCTCGAGCACATAGTAAGTGCTCAATAAATGGTGGCCATCAATATCGCTTTCCTTTGCTGCTGCCATTCTAGATTCCTGGTACTGGCAACCAATTCAGCAGACAATTGCTAAGCACCTACTATGCCCCGGGGCTGGCCCAACACCTGCAGGAGCAGAGAGGAGCAGAGCTATCATCTGCAGCAGGCAGCTCTCCTGATTTCCCTGGAGCCTTCCCACCAGCTGACCCAGCAACATAAAACCTCTGCCAAGGTTGGCATAAGGGATGCAAGAACTGGCCTGGAATGTTTTCTTTGAGGTCCAACTCATTTATTATTGTGTTTTTATTCATGCTTACAGCTGCTGCTATAGTGTGCCTTATTTTTGGAAGCTGAAAAATACAAGTAAGGGGAAAGAAAAGGTGTTTTTCCTACTGAATTTTTCAACATTTAAAGAACAACCAAATTTTAAAATTCAGGGAGATGTTTAGAGAAAACAGTAAAGACTGAAAAGATAGCTTTGTGCTTCTGATGCATTTTGGAAATAATTATGGAAAAAATTTGAAAATGCAGTGTATAGACCTGGAGGGGAATTAAAAGCTAAAACATCATGGGTATCTGGTGCCCCCAAAATTCTTGCACAGCCAGGGTATTTGGTTCTTAGAGTTGATGGAATTTTATTCGTGACAATGACCCAGGTCTGTTCAGGTATTTATTAAAGATGAGACATGCTTCTCATTACACGTGGGGGCCTAATTGGTTATAGAGAAAAACAAAACTGCTTTCAGACTAAATAAAATCTCTAAATCCAGACTTTGAATATTCCTTAAAACATGGGAAATTTAGACTATCCCAATAACTAAAGGCCAGGGAAAATTATGAAATCACAATCTGTATTTAAACTTGGTAGTCTGATTACAAATCCACAGTATTTTTTAGAATTTTTGAGACTGGGGGAAAGCTTTGGTAGAATATCAATACACAGAGAGCAATCGGAGAACTCAAGAAAAGCAGAAACTGAAAGAGTCCAGATTTCAAAGAATGCAAGTGTGGTGAGTGACTGTGCAGAACTGAGGCAAAGTTAGAGTTTGGAGGAGGAGGAGAGATGCATCTAGGTTTTGTGGGGCATGAGGTTCATATCACTGAGGATGGGGAGATCCTCTTTAAAAGAAAAATAAAATAAAAATTAAAAATACAAAATTAGGTCCAGGGCTTTGGAAGGGGCCCATGCAAGGGAAGGGTCTGAAGCTTATGCTTCCTTAGTTTCACAGTAAATCTACCACAAATTAAGACAGACAGAAAAAGATTCATGGACCAAAATTCTAGAGCTGTGAATTCTCATCTCGCCTCTCTCATCGATACTTTGTAACTATGAGTGAGCTCTTGATTCTCATTGCTCTTCCATTTCTTACCTGGCCAGTGGTGCTTGGGATCCATGAAACAATGAAAAAGAGAAAGGCCTTAGAATGTTCATGGAAACGACTTGAAGGGGCTTGTAGTTTGAGATATACCTATGAATCAATAAAGATAATTGGGCCTCCAACATACACTTTCCTCTATAATTTTTATTTGCATCATTGAATAATTTATACAGCTCTACATTCAATTATTTACTTAATCAGCTGACAACATTTATTGAGTTCTTACTATGTGTCAGCTATCATGCTAAGTGCTGGGAATACTGAAGTAAACAAGACAGGTAAGGTCCCTGCTCCCTGTGGGGCTTCATTTAAGTTGAGAGTAAGAGAATGATAAGTGAGTAAGAAAAAAACCACAGCAAAATGCTAATGATAATATCCATGAAGAAAACAAAGCAGGATAATGCAATAAGGAGACATTTGTTTATTAAATTAACTTCTATAATATCCTCATTGTAAGAGATGCAAAGGTGAAGGAAATGAATTGTGACCCTCAGGGCGCTTATCTCGTAGAACAAATAAGACAAACTACAACGTGAGGAGGGCAGGAAGGGTCAAATATTTTAAGAGAGATAGAAGAAAGGAGGGGGTGGATATTCAAAGGAAGGGGTAAGAATAAGAAAGTTTACCTGAAGGAGCTGACATCTGAGCTGGGATTCAAAGGATGGACAAGTTTTACCCAGACAATTATAGGATTTGGAGGAGTAGAAGACCCCATGTGAATATCTAAGATGCTGAAGCTTAAATATTCCAAATTCAGTGAGATCGCATCACTGCTCAGAACTAACATCTTTAAATGCCCGGTCAGAATATTTTAGTATTTTTGGTTTCTTAGAATGTCATCTATATATTTCACATAGCTACAGAACCTTCATGAGAAAACTTATTACCGTGCATTTTTACCTGATGTACATGTAAGAGTCACTCAGGAATACATCAGCATTATTTTTCATTAAATGTGACTTAGTTACAGCAGATTGCTAATTAAGTTGCAGTTTATCAACACGTTGAAACTGTTTCCACTAATGTCAAAAGCTCATTTGCATTGCTGTATAACTTTAATGTTATTTAGTTTTGAGAGCATCTTAAAGGTTGGAGTTGCAAGGATATTTGTCTGCAAGCCAAAATAATTTGAAGATAAGGTTGACATGATATTTTAAATTGTATTGAAACATATTGGGGGGAAATGAAATTATCTTCCTCCTCAAGATAGAAGGTCCTTTTCATGACCCACCATCCACAACTTTAATAAATCCTTTTTTTCTATTGACTATTCTTTGAAATTAAATATGTAAATCTAATAAGCGTTCCATCATTCAAAGGTGGGGGAGGAGTTTCTAATACTGGAACATCTCCCCTTCTCCACTTAGAGTATGAAAACAGAATCCATGAATCAAGTGTTTTGGGGTATTGGTTGCTTCTTTTATTGTGATGTTGGCCTTTATTGCTGTTGCTATTGTTGTTTGCTTTATTTGTTTTTATGACAACACAAAAACATTATCATACATTCCTCCCCAAAATATGACTGCTACTCTAATCTATATTTCAATTCCAGGAGGAGATGAAGCAAAGAAGGAAGGAAGGGAGGGAGGGAGGAAGGAGGAAAGACTAGGCAGCTGATAAACCTGCTCTAGAAACAGGTAGCAAATTTCAAGTTCCCATTCAAAGAAAGCAACCTTCCTCCTTTTATTTTCTTCCCAAATCTCTTCCTTCCCAGTTATTTCCTTATGTTGCTATGATGGCGATGGTGGTGCTGGTCATGGTGGCCATGGTTCCAGCCACATTCAGCTCCTGTCATAATGGGTACTATCTCAGAAATGAGGCTTGCCTGACCTTGGCAATACCAACCAGGGGAAAGACTATTTGACCAGGACCGGGTAACACAGCATTAGGAAACAAGCAGAGTTGACCCCAGCAGCAAAGCCATAATACCCAGCGACCCAATGGTGCATGGAGCTCATAGGAGAGTAGGACTTCAGGGTCTCTCAACTGTTGTTGACAGACAGCCTTGCAATCTATCACTGTCCCAGGAAATCCTGCTATCATGGGCACCCAGTGCCTGCTCTTTAAGGAGCAACAATTAAGTCAAAAATTCAACTTTTTATTTATGATTAGCAATCCAACTGCTAATATACATCCTGCTCAGAAACTGGAGTGTCCTTCTCCTACAGTGGGGACAGGGAACTATCACTACCTAAATATGGGGAGAAAGCCTGGAGCTGATGGCCAGAAATTTAGAAACTGCCTTAGTGACATTTCATTTGTTTTCCAACTGAGAGGCGGAAGTTACTTTAAATCAGTTCTCTTCATCATAATACAGTTTGCAAGCTTGCCAATGAAATACTTGCTTCTCCTGAAAAGCAAGTAACCAACATAACCAACATAATTTTTTCTCTAGGTTAATCAACAAAGACAAAATGCTGTCCCAAGAAAGAAAATGGCAAAAATGGCCTTAGTTCTCAAGACAGAAGAAAGGGGATGAGGTTAGAGTTCCATTTAATCATCTTTTCTTACATTCACAGAGAATCGTTTGCAAGGAAATTCCTAGGAGAATGGAACACAAGATTCCATGTAGTGTGGTCAAGAAAAGTCCAATATTGAGGTTTCCTTTCACTGGTCCATATGTCCCAGGAGTGATAATGGCCTCACTCCCAAGCCTCCACCCCAGTGCTCACAGCCTGCCCTGCTCTCCTCTCCTCTCTGAGCGCCAGTTCTGACTCTGGTGCTCCAGGGTCCTCTTCAGCCTGCACCTGCTCTAGTCATCTTCTTCCCCAAACTTCATCCCTAACATACTGCCTGGATCTCCAGAGTTACTGGCCCCAGAATCCCTACTAATACTCTCTGTCCATATCTGGAGACATCGAGGTACTTCATCTTGCACTCTTTGTTCACAACTCTTTCCCAGGACTCTGACCTCTGTTACAGTCTCCAATGGGTACAATTTCAAGTCCTAGTCCAGCCAACTTCTGTTGAATCCCATAATCCCGTAAGGTTTCTGTCCATAAGCCCTACTCTTTCCCTCATCTTTTCCATGAAAAGAGATTATCATGAGCTTCCTGGGAAACGTATGACCCTTGGGCATAAACAATCCAAATTAGCAATAAAAGCAGCATTAAATTAAGAGTAAAGAAAGGGATGTCTCTGTCTCTAGCCTGCATCTGACTGATGAGGTCATACCCATGATACGTTTTAAGTATTTTTAAAGAGAATCTGAAGCAAGTTAATAAAAACAAAAATGTGCACAAACATGAAGAGACTGGTTGATGAGGGAAAATCCTAGAGATGTTAAATGTCTCAGAAAAGACTTAATGAAAAAGGAGTCCACAAGCATTTAAAAAGATAAACTAGGCAAAGAAATGAAGAAGTGTTTGAAGAAATAAACCCAGAGAAATAAAATTAAGAAAAACATATAAAACGTAACATGAAGAAATAAAAACAACAGTGAGTTGAATACCAAGAATTAAATTTCCAAGGAAAGTGAGTTGCTGTCATGTTCACTGCCCACATATGTTAAATTGACTATGATCCAATAAAGCTTTGTCCAATAGCAATGAAGTAATCGTCACTCCATAAGCAGAGCCCTCGAGTAGGACTGAGGTGAAAGGGCAACGGTATATCCTGTGCCTCTAGGAATCAAGTTCTGCTGACTTCTGATCTAGGTAGGTGTGATTAGATTTTAATATAGGCAACTCCCTAAGCCAAGAAACTAATAAACGAGACTGTTAATAGATACTAATACTAAAACCCCAGTTATACCAGGAGACGACTATTGAACTCCAAATAAATATTTATTCATAAAGTAAAACACAATTTTCCTCTAGGAATTGTCCCTCATTCTCATCCAAAACTTGTTTCATCTAACTAGCCTTGCCAACTGCAGCAGCCAAAACTAGAAGTAAAATTCCATCCTGGCCTCTCTCTTCCAAAATCAGTGTGGGATAGGAGGATAAAACACTAGACTTAGTGTAGGAACATCTAGGTACCAGCCATGATCCCACTGTTTATAAGATTTTTGGCCTTGGGTAAGTCACTTATCTTGAGCTCCTTTGCCTCGCTCATCAAATGGGGATGCTATTTACTAATATCTGCCCTCCCTAAATCATGTATTGCCGTGATGATCAAATGAAATGATGGCTGTAAAAGGAACTGCAACTGGAAGAGTCAAGAAGGGCTGCCCGGAGACATGTGAGGTGACTCTGAAAGAACAGACAGGAGGGACTTCCCTGGTGGCACAGTGGTTAAGAATCCACCTGCCAGTGCAGGGGACACGGGTTCGAGCCCTGGTCGGGGAAGATCCCACATGCCACGGAGCAACTAAGCCCGTGCGCCACAACTACTGAGCCTGAGCTCTAGAGTCTGCGAGCCACAGCTACTGAGCCCACGTGCCACAACTACTGAACCCATGCACCTAGAACCTGCGCTCTGCAACAAGAGAAGCCACCGCAGTGAGAAGCCCGTGCACCGCAACGAAGAGTAGCCCCCGCTCGCCACAACTAGAGAAAGCCCGTGTGCAGCAAGGAAGACCCAAAGCAGCCAATAAATAAATAAACAAATAAATAAATTTATTTTAAAAAAAAAGAACAGACAGGAGAGATGTGGTACGAGGTCATTTCAGGGAGAGGAAACATGGATGCAAGAGAGACAGTCTGGTTTCCAGAGAACAATGGGTGGTAACTAGTATGTCTACAAGGCCCAAGGTGTTAGGGAAGATGGGCCTGAAGAAGGGCTGGATCAAGAAGGGCTCTGCGTCCAGGTTAAAGAACTCACATTGTAACCCGGGATACTCTGTGCTACAGTTTGACCTCTAATCGTTTCCCTCTCTCAAAGAACCAGCAAGGACAGGAGCCCCCCTCAGCACACATGGTCGCGTGTTTTTTCACCACAGAGTAAGTTTAACATGGACACAGACTGGAGAAAGGATCAGCCGGGCGCTGCTTATTTCAGAGAACTTTCGCTACCGAATCAAAAATGTTCCGTTGGTCACAGACTTCACACCCCTAAAGCCATAGAAACCGCTTTATCATATGAAAACTTCAGTCACTTAGACAATCAGATAATCCTAAATCCTGCAATGATCAACGGTCCAAAACCACAGAAAAGGCTTCAGTTCTCTTTCCCAAGACCCTATTAATTCAATCTTCAGGTTTAAAGATCTTCTTCGAAAATCATAGAACAATGATGGCTTTTGAATTAGTGACACCTCCTCCCAAATTAAAAGTGCTTCTGCGAAACAACTTCCACATAGCAGACACTGAGGTGGAGATTTTCACTTATAATGTCCCTTTTAATTCTCCTGAAGACACGGTTTCTTCTTTAAATTTAATATCCTAAAAATCAATGATATTCCAAGAATCTCACAATATCTTTTGAGATAATTAGCATAGCCTAGAGGGTTTTCCCCCCCAAAATGGGAGTCATTAGTTTAGAGGGAGAGAGGCCTCTCAGTGGCTCTAGCATTATCTACCTTGCTACCCCTAATCTTTGAACTGTTTTGAAATGTTCTCAAATCTACATTCACAGTGATGTTACCGTTTTCTTTCCTTCTTTTCACTAAACTCCAGAAGAAATGGCTAGTCAGCCCACTCAATATATAAATGCATCTCTTTTTAATTGTGTAAGTAGCCAATAGCAAAACACATCCTCCCACAGAGTTCTGAGCTGCACTTCTTTTCACAAAACTCTGGCACCCAATAATGCCAGAGGGAAATAAATAATCCACAAATATCACTGAAATAGATCAGGGCGGACAGATGACTCAACCATAACCATAACTCTTAGTTGCAAGCTGAGAGTAATAAATGACTTTTCTTTCACCTTCTCTTGTCACCAACTTGGTAATGTGACAAAATTCTCTCTAAGAATGTATAGACTTAAGCTTTTGTCTCTTCCACAATATTATAAGTACATTTTCCCTCCCTCAGACATCTCCAGTAAGGAGGTATAAAATACCAAATAAAAGGTGACATTAAAATTATTAGCCAAGTTTTCAGAAGTCAGATAAACTAAACAAGAAGTTTCCAAAATTGCTGACTGCTGACCCTGAAAATATTTCAGTCGAAGTAGCTTCTGGGAACAGTATGGTTTATAGTTTCACACTTATTGACTCTTCATAGCTTGAAATATGTCTAGAGGTTTTTATTCGTGTCAAGCTCTCTCCATGAAGCTTTGATTACTTTCAGAACTACCTTCTCTTGAACATACCTCACTTCTACAGGAAGGTCTTTGGCCTAACTTTTTGTGTTTGTTGTAGTCAAAGTTAGTTTAGGAACAAGGAATAAACATAGTTCAAGCTAGTTCAAATAAAGAGGGCCTCGCAGGACATGGAGCCATCAAAAGTCAAAGCAAATACTGTCTCAGCCTCTTGGTCTATTTCTTTATCTAAATCTCTCTCCCCACCAATCTCCACACTCCCCCACCCCACTCTGGCTTCCATCTGTTTCTCTGTATCTGCTGTAGTATCTGGGCTGCAGATAGAATTTCTTATTCATAGTTTCTCTAACTGCCCCCAACTTTAGCTTGTAGGTGGTTTTGGCTTTAAAGGCACAGACCTCGACCCCAACATTACACGACCTCAAGATTCAGCACCTACCACAAACTGAGTCTTTTGCTTCAAGTTGTTTTTTTTTGTAGCTCTGCTCCCCACAGAATTTTCCTCTGGTATAATCACTTTATGTTTTTTTTTAATTTTACTTACTTATTTATTTTTTTTGGCTGTGTTGGGTCTTCGTTGCTGCACGCAGGCTTTTTCTAGTTGCGGTGAGCAGGGGCTACTCTTCATTGCGGTGCAAGGACTTCTCAATGCGGTTGCTTCTCTTGTTGTGGAGCATGGGCTCTAGGCACGTGGGCTTCAGTAATTGCAGCAAGCGGGCTCAGTAGTTGTAACACGCAGGTCCTAGAGCGCAGGTTCAGTAGTTGTGGCGCACAGGCTTAGTTGCTCCGCGGCTCATGGGATCTTTCTGGACCCCAGGGATCGAACCCGTGTCCCCTGCATTGGCAGGTGGATTCTTAACCACTGCACCATGAGTGAAGTCCTGATTCAAGTTTTTGAGAGGAAGAATCTTTGGGGAACTTGCCAGACAATGGATTAAGTCCACTGGGACAGGTGGCCACCACAATCCAAACAGCTTAGCCAGGGGACAAGGTCACATGGGCACTTAGGCACATCCTTGCAGCAGGGCTATGTGTCCATAGGATGTAGTTGCAGAGACAATAATATGGCGGGGCAGCCCCCCAGTGTTGTTCCAGAAGTATAATTAGATTCACTCGGAAAGCTGATGATTCATGTAATTCCTCCATTATAGCCCCAGAATGGCAGGAGCTGGATGAAAACAAGCGTCTTGGTAGCACTGGGCACATTGAGCCCAGCATTTCCACCTCTGACATGCTCTTGGTCCCAACAGAGAAATAAAAACCCCCAAGTTAGTAAATATTTTCAGACACAAAGTACCTCTCTGCTTACTCTAATTATGACATGGGATTTAGATGAAGTTTCTCCTGAAAAGCAAAGCAGTTTTGAGAAATACTGCTGAAGTATTTCAGACCATTATCTTGTCACTGGACTTTTCTTTTTCGTTAAAAAAAAAAAAAAAAAGTACTCACCTAGTGCTTACCTGAACTACTTAAATTACCTGAGCTTCTTAAACATTTAACTTTAACGTTGAATAAAATTAATCAAATCCAGTAATATGTTAGGTGTAGGCTTTTGCTTTTGCTGCAAGCATGGCTGACCCCTCCCAGGCTCTTGACATACACCTGCCAGACTAGTGGGCCCAAAGTGAGCAAAAAGCCTGGAACAAAGGTGGCAAGCAGCCTCTACCTGTCCTGGGACCCTCGCATCCTCCACTAGTCTCCCTGCTCCTCCCCTGTCTGGGGAGCTCCCCCGGCTTTCTGAAGCCCAGCCTGAACTACAGGCTGCAGACACTGCAGCCCAGCTGGAGTCCATTCCCTTTTGTTCAGGCCGCCTCACCTGCATCCCCAGTGCCTGGGTCTTCCGGCCCACCTTCCTGAGCAACGCTGCCCGAGGCTCCCGGTTTCCGGACACAGAGTACCTTCCATGAACTCCAAGGCCTGTCCACCGCGCACACCTTCTCACTCAGTTCTCACACCCACTTTCTGTGTCGCGTCTCACACCCACCACCGGGTGATTGTGGTGACTCCAGATTCCCTTTCCCACCCAGGTTTGTGATGCTCTTACCCCCATCCCTGTCCAAATGCCCTGTGCCTCCACATCCATGGCAACTTCTCCTCACACTAGATTCCCAGTTCTGGCCCCTCCTGCCTTTTCAGTTATGGGACTAAGTGATGTTATTGAGTTAATATATCAGAGAAATTAGTTCCTTTGCCTAAAATGCGAAGTCAAAGGGCTCATTGAACGTACTACATGTGACTCAGCACATTTAGCAGACTGGCCAAAGCATGCACACCTGGACAAGGAAAACTGAACTCATGAAGAGACAGCTGTGGAACATTTCTGTCTGCTTCTAAGAAGATGCCAACGTGACCCGTGCTTCCTCTACAAATTCCACAGGCTGCTGATAGAAATGATAACACAGTTCACCGAATAAAAAGACCAGAAGACTGAAAAGCAGAGATAAAGGATGATTTGCTTTTTCAGATTCAGATTTTAAACTGTATAAGCAAATATTTAAAAATTGAATGTCTGAAAAAATATTAAAGTATGTATTTAAAACTTAGATCCCTGTGATTTATTTTATAACTGGTAATTTGTACCTCTTAATCTGCTTCACCTACTTCACTCTTCCCCCACCATTTTTCCCTTCGGCAACTACTAGTTTGGGAATACAATCAACATTTTGTGATAACTTCATATGGTGTGTAATCTATAAAAATATCAAATCACTATGTTGTACACCTGAAACTAATATAATACTGTAAGTCAACTATACTTCAATAAAAATAAATTATAAAATTAAAGTTAAAATTAAAATAATTACCTATACCTAGAGTAGAATGCACTCTAATGTTTAATTAAACATTAATTTAAGTATTTGAACACTTTATTTAAAAAAATAAAATAAAACTTAGTCCATCAAGTAAACTCACTTGGTAAAACTGAGTATGTTCTTTGATGATAATAATGCTCACATCATAGAGAAGAAAAAAAATTGTTATGAATTGTAACTTGAATCTTGGACTTGGCAAAGGAGAACTTCTGTTAATTGCCTGAGAGAGAAAAAACTTTGGAATATTAAGTCTTACTGGGATCCCTCCCATTTCCTGTATTCCATTTTTAAAGCCCTCCATGGGATAATCCAGAAAAGATTTCACATCTTTTGGAAAGTACTATTCTCACTTCATTATATAGTGAAATTTTTAATATCCTTTCTAGCCTTAAGTCTTATTTAAATGAGAATAAAGTAATAACATTGGATAAGGGAACGACAGAATGTAGGTTAAGATAAAGAATATTAATAGCCCACACATTTTATATACCTCTGCTTCAGGTATATAAACAAATTTGAGGAATGAGAACATTTTTCGACAACCATTAAAACTGAAAAAATCTCTTTGTCAAACAAAGAGAATTCTTGAGAGACTAACTCTATTAGTCTACTAGGACTGCCATAAGGAAGTACCACATACTGGGTGGCTTAAACAACAGAAATTTATTTCCTTACAGTCCAGAGGCTAGAAGTCCAAGTTCAAGGTCTGGTTTCTTCTAAGGCCTCTCTCCTTGGCTTACAGATGGCCACCTTCTTGCTATGTCTTCACATGGCCTTTCCTCTGTGTGCACACATCCCCCGTGTCTATGTGTCCAAATTTCCTCTTCTTATAAAGACATCAGACATGTTGGATTAGGGCCCACCCCAATGGCCTCCTTTTAACTTAATCACCTCTTTGAAAGTCTTACCTCCAAATAGTCACATTCAGACTTCAACACATGAATTTTGGAGGGACACATTGCAGCCCATAATTCTTGACAAAATATGTTTTTTAAAGTAAGAATTAATAACTATTAACCAAGCTGAGTTTTCTAAATACAAGGGAAACGGTACTCCAGTAGCTTCAACAGTATTACCCTGCTGGATCCTCAAAACAAACATGAGCGATCCACATCGAGCCCCCTGAGGTCACAGAGTAAATTCGAAGTGTTGACTTTGCTGGTGTGGCTATCAGAAAATACCCTAATTCACAATGCCTTATTGAGCTCTCTACATTTCCAAAATGGATGCTGGGGGTGAAATCTTTTGTCATACATGCATTCTGATTTTTAATTTAGAATAAAGATTAGAGTAATGGGTACAGATTCTGATCATAAATTCTTTTTAAACAACTTTACACCAGGTCCTTACAGATTTTAAAGCTAATGTAACATAATCTAAAAGAAATGAAACAGGGTATTAAAACTTCGTGCATTATTCAACAGCAAAAATGTACCATCAAAAAAAGAAAAAGTCTTAATTAAAAAAACAAATGGGATAAAATACTATCCCATACTAGTAATGCAGACAAAAAGTAACAAAAGTATACAAATAATTTATTATAAGTCAGAATTAGTAATGATCACATATAGAAGAGGGTAAGAAATGTTACGTTTATGAGCAAGAATTAAAATAATATATAAATTATAGATAGCAAAATAAATTCCTAAACATATGGAGAGAGACATAGATTCACAAATAAATTTAAAATGTTTTGCACTCTGGAACAAAAAATTAAAATTACTCTAAAATATTGAAAGGACATGCCAACAGGGATTTTAAATCACAATTAATGAATATGTGAAACAGAGCAAATAAACTGAAAAATAATGTAAATATGACTAATAGAAGTAAATAAAAGAGATTTTCTTTTCTCTCTAAAATGAGTTCTTATAGATATTTTGTGGAAAAAAATAAACAAAACAAGTAAAGGAAAAAATAGCATTAAAGATAGTGTCAACTGAGCTATGTATTTTTTGCGATTCACTGGAAAACAAAGGATAATGCCATCCTTAAATGCATAGTTAAACTATGCTTTTAAATCACTGTGGAAAAAAATCTATTATAATCAAAACAACACATGCACAAAAATCTAACATTTAGATTCTTTCAAAGAATATCATAAAATAAATTCTTTTAAAAAGTTTAAAAAATTTAACTCATAAGTACATAGATTGTTTCAATGTTTGACTTTTTTGTTTCTCTGCTAACAAAAGACAGCAACCAAAATTAGGAAGTATTTTCCAAAATAAAGAACAAAAAGAAATGAGAATGGCATTCGTATATTTGGCAATTCAATATTCATTCAATACTTATGATCTGGCAGGCTTTGTGCTAGGCAGATACAATAATAATTGAAGTAGCAAGTTTTTACTGACTCTTTACTATGTGTTAGGCACCTGTGCTAAACACTTTTTATTTATTACCCATTAAATCTTCACCCAAAAAGCCTATGAGGTCAGTACCATACCCAAAGGCAAGAACAGATGAATGTCAGAGCTACTCTAGGACCTGAGACATCTGACCCCAGGCATGAACTCTTCAGTGTCACTGCCAAGGTGCAGAAGACCCAGGACCAGCTCCTAGAGGGGTCATAAACGAATGCTTAACCTGCTAGAAATGCTAATGATAAAGTCAAGGCCATAGTGACCATGAAGAAAACTCCTTGTCCTTAATTTATTCATTCAACAAATATTTATTGAATGGCTGTTCTGGACATCAAGGGCCCAGCAGTTAACAAAACAAAGTCCCTGTCCTCATGTAATGTGCATTCACCTGAAGAAACACGCAATAAAAAAAGTGCGCAATTTCAGTTAGTGATAAGTATAAAGAAGAAATGCACAGCATTTCAGGGAAGGCCTCTTTGAGGAGATGGCATTTGGACAGAGACCTGAATCTCAGTGATGTGAGGACACCAGCCTTGCAAAGATCCAGGGAGAGCATTCCAGGCAGAGCGAAAAGCAGATGTAAAATCCCTAAGTCTAGAACAAGCTTGGCGTATTCCAGGTCCCAGGGAGAGGGAGAGAGTGAACATCAGATACAAGGGCAGAGAACTAGTGGGGACCAGATGACAAAAGACCTTCAAGGATAAGGTTAAGAAGAATTTTAAAAATCTTTTTATTTGGAAATACTTTCAACATTACAAAAAGTTTAAAGAGTAATAGTACAAAGAAGATTCAAATGCCTTTTATCCAGATTTGTATATTGTTAACATTGTACCCCATTTGCTTTATCTCTTGTGGTGTGTGTGCCTGCGTGTGTGTGTGTGTACGATTTTTTAGACCCCTTTGAGAGTAAGTTGCATGCATCTTGGTCCTTTGTCCCTAAACACTTCAATGTGTATTTCCTAAGAATGAGAATATTCTCTTAAATAATCACTATATAGTAATCAACCTCAGTAAATTTAACATTAATACAACACTTCTAAGCACCATGATCCAATTTTATCAGTTGATCTAATAACAATGTCCTTTACAGCCTTTTTCCCCTATAGTACAGAATCTTGTCTAGAATCAGGTATTTCATTAGTTTTCACATCCCAAGTAAAACATTACTTATTATGGGTTGGTCTAATGGTTCCTTGGCGAGTAGGTTCAGGTAATGGATCGAAGCCAGAACACTACCTGAGTGATGTGTTCTTCCCAGGTTAGCACATCTGGAGGCACTCAATGTCTATCTGCCCCTCACTGGTAATGTTAATTTTGATCACCCAGTCAAGGTGTATCTATTTCTCCACCGTAGTTACAATTTTTTCCTTACAATCAATAAATCACAGACCATGTAACTATCCTGCCCTTCATCAAAATTTCCCTCTAAACTTAGCAACCATTAATGAGTCTTAACTGAACCAGTCTGTACTATGATGGTTGCAAAATGGTGATTTTGTTGTTTCTTGGGGTTTTTTTTAAATTTATTTATTTTTGGCTGCATTGGGTCTTCGTTGCTGTGCGCGGGCTTTCTCTAGTGCGGTGAGCGGGGGCTACTCTTCGTTGCAGTGCGTGGGCTTCTCACTGCGGTGGCTTCTCTTGTGGCAGAGCATGGGCTCTAGGCGCAGGGGCTTCAGTAGTTGTGGCTCGCGGGCTCGAGAGGACAGGCTCAGTAGTTGTGGTGCATGAGTTTAGTTGCTCTGCGGCATGGGGGATCTTCCTGGACCAAGGCTCAAACCCATGTCCCCTGCATTGGCAGGAGGATTCTTAATGACTGTGCCACCAGGGAAGACCCAAAATGGTGATTTTGAACTGCAGGATTCCTTGCACATTTACCGGTTAGTCCTTAGCATTCTACTGTAAGTAAGAGCCCTCCCCTCTCCCCATTTATACATGTATTTATTTACTTATCATCAGTATAGATTCATGGATTTCCATTTTTCCAATCGTATATAAGTCATTAATGTTTTTAACAATTTCAGTGCTCAAATTTTCCCCTTCTTCCCTTCAAACTGGTTCATATGTTCTCGTGATATGATCTCATTATTTCTTGGAGCACTCCTTTATACTTTCTAGCATAATGCCATTCAATAGGATTTTCTGCAATGACGGGGATTTTCCATATCTATGCTATCCAATGCTGTAGCCACTGGCCCCATGTGGCTACTGAGCTTGTGAAATGTGGCTAGTGCAAATGAGGAACGCACTTGTTAATTTTATTTAATTTTAATTAATGTAATTTTAAATAGCCACCAAAACTAGTGGCTAACATAATAATCTAGCAAGATGAGATATTCTAGGATCATCTTTTACCTACACTGCCTCAGCCCTGGAATTAGCAACTTCTCCAAGGAGCCCTGGTTCCTTTCAAAAGGGAACGATATTAGAGACCAAGATCTGATATACATACATAGATATTATACACACACATGTACATACATAAACTTGTGCACATATACATGGTATACACCAATAAATAAATATTTTAGAATCATGGATTCACATCAATACCTACAATTCTAATCCATCTGCACGAACATCTTCCTTGCCTTCCCCCATTTTTTTTTTCTATGTTTCTTCTTCTATTGGGAACCCTGCCTCCCCAAAATATCAACTCATTTCTTCATTGCCCAAACCTATACACTTCAAAAGCACTTTCAGAATTGCTTCACCCATAACAACATAAAAATCAAACCTACTGGGGGACCTTCAAGATGGCGGAGGAGTAAGACGTGGAGATCACCTTCCTCCCCACAAATACATCAAAAATACATCTACATGCGGAACAACTCCTACAGAACACCTACTGAACACTGGCAGAAGACCTCAGACTTCCCAAAAGGCAAGAAACTCCACACATACCTGGATAGAGCAAAAGAAAAGAGAAAAAACAGAGACAAAAGAATAGGGATGAGACCTGCACCTCAGGGAGAGAGGTGTGAAAGAGGAAAAGTTTCCACACACTAGGAAGCCCCTTCACTGGTGGAGATGGGGAGTGGGTGGGGAGGAAGCTTCGGAGCCAGGAGGAGAGCGCAGCAACAGGGGTGCAGAGGGCAAAGCGGAGAGATTCCCGCACAGAGGATAGGGACCGACCAGCACTCACCAGCCTGAGAGGCTTGTCTGCTCACCTACTGGGGCGGGTGGGGGCTGAGAGCTGAGGCTCGGGCTTCGGAGGTCAGATCCCAGGGAGAGGACTGGGGTTGGCTGCGTGAACACAGTCTGAAAGGGGCTAGTGTGCCACAGCTAGCCAGGAGGGAGTCCAGGAAAAAGTCTGGACCTGCCTAAGAGGCAAGAGACCACTGTTTCAGGGTATGCGGAGAGAGGGGATTCAGAGCACCGCCTAAATGAGCTCCAGAGACGGGCGGGAGCCGCGGCTATCAGCGCGGACCCCAGAGATGGGCTGCTTGCTGCAGCCACCAAGAAGCCTGTGTGCAAGCACAGGTCACTATCCACACCTCCCCTCCCAGGAGACTGTACAGCCCGCCACTGCCAGGGTCCCGTGATCCAGGGACAACTTCCCCAGGAGAACACACAGCACGTCTCAGGCTAGTGCAATGTCACACTGGCCTCTGCCACCGAAGGCGCACCCCGCATTCCGTACCCATCCCTCCCCCCGGCCTGAGTGAGCCAGAGCCCCCTAATCAGCTGTTACTTTAACCCTGTCCTGTCTGGGTGGGAACAGACGCCCTCAGGCGACCTACACACAGAGGCAGAGCCAGATCCAAAGTTGAACCCCAGGAGCTGTGTGAACAAAGAAGAGAAAGGGAAATTTCTCCCAGCATCCTCAGGAGCAGAGGATTAAATCTCCACAATCAACTTGATGTACCCTGCATCTGTGGAATACCTGAATATACAATGAATCATCCCAAAATTGAGGCGGTGGACTTTGCGAGCAACTGTAGACTTCGGGTTTGCTTTCTGCATCTAATTCATTTCTGCTTTTATATTTATCTTAGTTTAGTATTTAGAGCTTATTAACACTGGTAGATTTGTTTATTGATTTGGTTGCTCTCTTCATTTATATATATATATATTTTTTTTTTCCTTTTTCTCTTTTGTGAGTGTGTATGTGGGTGCTTCCTTCTGTGATTTTTGTCTGTATAGATTTGCATTTACCATTTCTCCTACGGTTCTGTCTGTCTGCTTTTGGGGGGTTTTTTTAAGTATAGTTTTTAGCGCTTGTTATCATTGGTGGATTGGTTTATTGGTTTGGTTGCTTGACCTTTATTTCTTTTTTTTTTACTTTTTTATTTGTTTAATTATTTCCTCTAAGATCAGGAACAAGACAAGATTTTCCACTCTCACCACTATTATTCAACATAGTTTTGGAAGTTTTAGCCACAGCAATTAGAGAAGAAAAAAGGAATAAAATGAATCCAAACCGGAAAAGAAGAAGTAAAGCTGTCACTGTTTGCAGATGACATGATACTATACATAGAGAATCCTAAAGATGCTACCAGAAAACTACTAGAGCTAATCAATGAATTTGGTAAAGTAGCAGGATACAAAATTAATGCACAGAAATCTCTTGCATTCCTATACACTGATGATGAAAAATCTGAAAGAGAAATTAAGGAAACACTCCCATTTACCATTGCAACAAAAGAATAAAATATCTCGGAATAAACGTACCTAAGGAGACAAAAGACCTGTATGCAGAAAACTATAAGACACTGATGAAAGAAATTAAAGATGATACAAACAGATGGAGAGATATACCATGTTCTTGGATTGGAAGAATCAACATTGTGAAAATGACTATACTACCCAAAGTAATCTACAGATTTAGTGCAATCACTATCAAACTACCAATGGCATTTTTCACAGAATTAGAACAAAAAATTTCACAATTTGTATGGAAACACAAAAGACCCCAAATAGCCAAAGCAATCTTGAGAAAGAAAAACGGAGCTGGAGGAATCAGGCTCCCTGACTTCAGACTATACTACAAAGCTACAGTAATCAAGACAGTATGGTACTGCCAAAAAACAGAAATATAGATCAATGGAACTGGATAGAAAGCCCAGAGATAAATGCATGCACATATGGTCACCTTATTTTTGATAAAGAAGGGAAGAATATACAATGGAGAAAAGACAGCCCCTTCAATAAATGGTGCTGGGAAAACTGGACAGCTGCATGTAAAAGAATGAAATTAGAACACTCCCTAACACCATACACAAAAATAAACTCAAAGTGGATTAAAGACCTAAGAGTAAGGCCAGACACTATAAAACTCTTAGAGGAAAACATAGGCAGAACACTCCATGACATAAATCACAGCTAGATTCTTTTTGACCCAGCTCCCAGAGAAATGGAAATAAAAACAAAAATAAACCAATGGGACCTAATGAAACTTAAAAGCTTTTCCACAGCAAAGGAAACCATAAACAAGATGAGAAGACAACCGTCAGAATGGGAGAAAATATTGGCAAATGAAGGAACTGACAATGGATTAATGTCCAAAATATACAAGCAGCTCATGCAGCTCAATACCAAAGAAACAAACAACCCAATCCAAAAATGGGCAGACAACCTAAATAGATATTTCTCCGAAGAAGATATACAGATTGCCAACAAACACATGAAAGGATGCTCAACATCACTAATCATTAGAGAAATGCAAATCAAAACTACAATGAGCTATCACCTCACACTGGTCAGAATGGCCATCATCAAAAAATCTAGAAACAATAAATGCTAGAGAGGGTGTGGAGAAAAGGGAACACTCTTGCACTGTTGGTGGGAATGTAAATTGATACAGCCACTGTGGAGAACAGTATGGAGGTTCCTTAAAAAACTAAAAACAGAACTACCATATGACCCAGCAATCCCACTACTGGGCATATACCCTGAGAGAACCATAATTCAAAAAGAGTCATGTACCACAATGTTCATTACAGCTCTATTTACAATAGCCAGGACATGGAAGCAACCTAAGTGTCCATCGACAGATGAATGGATAGAGAAGATGTGGCACATATATACGATGGAATATTACTCAGCCATAAAAAGAAATGAAATTGAGTTATTTGTAGTGAGGTGGATGGACCTAGAGTCTGTCATACAGAGTGAAGTAAGTCAGAAAGAGAAAAACGAATACCATATGCTAACACATATATATGGAATCTAAAATAAAAAAAAAGTTTCTGAAAAACCTAGGGGCAGGACAGGAATAAAGATGCAGACGTAGAGAATGAACTTGAGGACACAGGAAGGGGGAAGGGTAAGCTGCGACGAAGTGAGAGAGTGGCATGGACATATATACACTACCAAATGTAAAACAGATAGGTAGTGGGAAGCAACCACATAGCACAGGGAGATTAGCTCAGTGCTTTGTGACCACCTAGAGCGGTGGGATAGGGAAGATAGGAGGGAGACGCAAGAGGGAGGAGATATGGGGATATATGTGTACGTATAGCTGATTCACTTTGTTATAAAGCAGAAACTAACACACCATTGTGAAGCAATTATACTGCAATAAAGATGTTTTAAAAAAAAATGAACATATAGGAAAAAAGTTTTTTAAGAAAGAAAAAAACTCCAGGGAACAGAGCAAGTAGCCAAGAAATCTTCAAAATATAATAATTAATTCTTCTCAGTAGACAAGAGAAGATATTGTATATTAAATATAACTAAGAGGCTGAAAAAACAAAGCACCATCAGAGAACAAAAAAGAAATCTTGGAAATTAAAAATACAATAGCAGAAATGAAGAATTCAAGAGAAGCGATGGAAAAATAAAGTTGAGAAAGTCTCCTAGAGAATAATACAAGAAAATAAGAAATAAAAAAATAAGAAAACCAGCAGATCATTAAGGTGGGGGGTGGGGGGGGGGCGGCTAGCATCTAAATAAAAGTCATTCCAGAGAGAACAGAATAAATATTCTGTGTTCTATAGCTTTGGTATATTTTTATAAAATGTCTCATTTTTTTAGAGTAAAGAGAGAAGACATTTAAAATTCATAACCCTTTAGATTTGTCTGTTGAGAAGACACTTCCAGACAAACCAGAAAGGATCATTCATATTCTACCTGCAGTTCCTTCCAACACACATTTAGGCTCATTATTCAAACCAGGAAAGGATTACCAAGTTAGTTTTCTCTTTTCCAAGCTATGCAAAACAGTTTCAATAATCTAATACAATTCATATATATATTCCCTACTGTTTTCATCAAAGGATTTCATCCAGGTTTTCACCCTACCTCCAGCTGTGCCTGAGCATCACTAGAATTCAGTCTCTCCAAACAATTCTCCAGTCCTCTGGCAGGTGTGGGAAGGGCTTCATCTGACTTCAGGGAGTGGGACAGGAGTCCAGGGTCCTAGCTGTCTCTTTTAGACACTTCCAACCAATCAAGATCCTCTCCTCACCACAGAGGAAGTATCGGGTGCCTGCCTTCCACCCCTGCTCCTATCCCATGTGCCTCTTATTGGAAGTAGACATTAGACACATCACACATTTGTGTACAAACCACAAATTCCTATGACCAATTAATTTCCAAAAGGGTTTCCCCCCATATTTCTAGGCACAGATGCAAAAGGGGCTATATTTACCGACAGACACTTATAAAAGACCAACTTTTTGTACAAAGGGGAAAGGCGCTTGTTTTGTCTCTTACAGACACACAGAGATGTAACAGCCTCGGTTTTACAGCTTTAGCCAACATCAAGAGCAAATATAGATCCATGAAACTCCATTATTCTATTGATATTTTACCTTTGAAATTGTCACAGACCTTTAGATACTTCCACACACTTTTCAAAGACTCTCCCAAACTAACCTTAGCTTTCGGTCTCTCAACTGGAAGACAGCAGGCCACCCAGGTCCTCCAGGCTCTCACCCTACACACAGCTTCTGGCAGCCAGACCAGATCGTTTGGAATGCAGAGCTCTGTTTAAAGACAAAAAAAACAAAAAAAAACAGCCTTTTAATCATTTAGTCAATTTTCACCCAGCATTCATGATTTATAGGAACAGATTCTTTTAGTTTCTAATTTTAAAATGAGAAAGACGTTTTAACCAGAGCAGGTCAGTGGCCATCAGACTTTGGCACATGAGCTCCGAAATGGAGCACACTTGCCGCTCTCTCATTAAACTTGAGGGTCAGTAATAACAGCATCAGAACATGAAAGTCACAGAGACACAAAAGATATTAAAGTTACACTGATTGTATCATTCCTTGATCCAGGGGCTATTTCTTCATTATCTTGCATGCTTTCAAGGTGAATACACATTTTTTTTCTCTTGAGACCAAGACAAATAGCAAAGATGATTTTATCAGTAGTCAGAAAGGCAAATATTCAACAGCACAGGAAATACCTTGCTAACCCCACAGTTGAGACAGACTATTGGTCAGACTAAATCAAGTCTAGTGACCCTGTGAGAAAGAGATGGGTGCCCCAAATGCCAGGAAATAAGAGAATACTCAGTAAAAACAAACAGACAAGACGGTCATATGTAAGGAGTCATCTAGATTGCTGTTATCTCCTACCCAATGAGAAGAGATGCCCTGTCTTTGATAGTAAACTTAAAAAACAAAGATTAAAAATATATTCCAGTGTTTCCTCCAAGAATGAAGGCAATAGAAGAGTTGCCTTAAAAACAAAACTAGATTAAATCTATAATCAGAGGAAGCGAAGGTAAAATATTTATTGCCAGATAGTAAGATTCACCTAGAGAGCTGAAAAGTGCAAATCTGTGTTCTTGGGGCCCAAGAGATGCACATCTCAGACAACACAGTGTCATTGACTCCCATAGTTGAATAGAGTTGGGTGATATTATTGGGACCTGTAACTCTCCCATAGATCCATGGAAGATCTATGGTAACTGTGCAAGAAAGACTCAGAAATAAAAGGTCAGCATTAAAAAAGTAATTTTATTTGAAATTTTACATGTTATATTTCAGAAGAACTGGGCTCTCAATAATGGATATAGCAAATACTTAAGGAAAAATCCTCAAGGTTTCATTTGTCTGTTTAAAATTCTCAATGGTGGAAAATAACGGTTACGCCACACAGTTGTTGTATCTGCCAGGATCTTACTTCCCTGTCAATATAGCATTTAGTTAGGGAGGGATCAACTTACAGGAAAGGGGCTCAAGGCTTCTATCTTGCAGACTACAGGAAACATGGTGTTTGTGGTCACGTGTGTGTGTGTGTGTGTGTGTGTGTTTGTGGTATGCGCACACATGCACTTTATGTTTGAGTGGGTTTCCATGTGCTTAGATAAAATGGCAACAGGGTAAGGTACCTGTTTTGCTGCCTCACACTTCTATGACCTAGTTGTACTTCCTGTTTAAAGTACATCACATGTAAAGCCTCACATCATAGCTAATACTTTACAGAGCTTTATTTGAAAGCCAATTATGTATTAAGAACTATCCTAAGTATTGGAAATATAGTCGTTAAGACGATTTTAAAAGCCCCCCCCTTATCTTTGAAAATTGAGACTATGCTTTACTCATTCTAACATCCCTCAGAGCACCTCACCCAGTACTTCACGTATACATACTATATGCCAAAGAAATTATTGTTAAATTGAATTGAGTTTTATTAGAAGTTGACTTCTAAATGAAGTTGTATTGTAGCAATGCTATTGTAAATGGGTATCTGGGTCCAAT
This sequence comes from Balaenoptera physalus, assembly GCF_965194825.1. NCBI lineage: Eukaryota > Metazoa > Chordata > Mammalia > Artiodactyla > Balaenopteridae > Balaenoptera > Balaenoptera physalus. The sequence goes on from NC_138888.1 coordinate 71,134,916, forward strand.
TATTGTCTCAATCAAATATGAATTGATTAAAACATTATTTTTCACAAACACACAATACACCAGCACTGAGACTAATGTTGGTTAGAAGGAATCAGCCAAATTGTTTGTTAGATACTAAAACATTAATACTTAGTGATAGCTGTTTTAATCTTAAGCTCAACTATTTCCATTTCTGAGTCATTACAATTAAAAATCCTCTTTTATTTATACATAGATACTTGAATTCTTCCTTTTAAATTAAAGATAAATTGTTGAAGGCCTCCCATACTGTGTGAGTCAGTAGGACTTTTTTTTTCATCCAAAGCCGGTTCACAAGAGTACACAGGTTTTTTCCCTCAGTCATTAATATTGACAGATCCCTTCCCAAGTCAGTAAAAATTTGCCAAGCTGTGGGCAATTCCAAGGCAGAGCCTCTCTCTTCAAAATGTTCAGTACAACACCTGACATAGGGTAAAATCTCACCCAGTGATTGTTAGATTGGACCACATTTATTGCTTTTGACTACGAACCCTGTCATCACACAACACTGCAACTGATTTCCTTTGAGATTTTTTTTCTCTAGAATCTAACTTCATTCTGTCTAACTTTTAAGATGATTTGGGAACTCAAAAATATAGCATATTTTACGTTACCCACATAGACTAAAAATTAAACATTTTCTTCAGCATAGGAAAAATTCTTGAACACTTATGACTTTTAAAAGTAAGTCAAGGGGCTTCCCTGGTGGCGCAGTGGTTGAGAATCTGCCTGCTAATGCAGGGGACACGGGTTCGAGCCCTGGTCTGGGAAGATCCCACATGCCGTGGAGCAACTAGGCCCGTGAGCCACAACTACTGAGCCTGCGTGTCTGGAGCCTGTGCTCCGCAACAAGAGAGGCCACGATAGTGAGAGGCCCACGCACCGCGATGAAGAGTGGCCCCCACTCGCCGCAACTAGAGAAAGCCCTCGCACAGAAACGAAGACCCAACATAGCCAAAAATAAATTAATTAATTAATTAAAAAAAAAAAAAAAAAGTAAGTCAAGGACTTCTCTGCTGGCGCAATGGTTAAGAATCTGCCTGCCAGTGCAGGGGACATGGGTTCGAGCCCTGGTCCAGGAAGATCCCACATGCCGCGGAGCAGCTAAGCCCATTAGCCACAACTACTGAGCCTGCACTCTAGACCATGTGAGCCACAACTACTGAGCCTACACACCCAGAGGCCGTGCTCTGCAACAAGAGAAGCCACCGCAATGAGAAGCTCGCACACCACAACGAAGAGTAGCCCCCACTCGCCGCAATTAGAGAAAGCCCACGCGCAGCAACGAAGACCCAACACAGCGAAAAATAAATACTTAAAAAATAACTATAAAAGTAAGTCAAAAATAGTTTTAGTTTTGTGATTTTGGTCGCCTAGATTATATTAGGTGCCTCAGGTTTTTTCTTTTTCTTTTTAATTGAGGGACAAACTCAGAATCTTTATAATGATTCCTTTGTTCTGTTTTATATTGCAAGCAACAAAACATCATTTTTGTTCCTCCTAGACACAAAACCATACTTTAGGCAGGAAAAAGCACCTCCTGCCTAAAAATGTCTTGCACCAGCACTTCCTTGTAAAGGAGGGTCACACTAAACATATACAGTGAGATAAATGTCCATGTGTTTGGATGTGCAAAAAGCAATATTTCTATATACTTCTGTAGTAACATAATTTCCTTCAAGCCCCCCCCCAATTCCATCCGATGAGAGAGAATACAATCTTAGTCAACTCTGCTGAAGTTAGACGTTTCCGTTAAAATTCAATAAAATTTAGTTAGAAAGTCAATATAGGACTTTTCTATCACCATTTTTCTCCCCCATTTAGTATCTTCTAAGTTCCTGGGGCAGCGATGACCTAGTGTCATGGCATGAGGATGAGGCATTTGTCCATCCTGGACTCTGTGTCCAGGCTCGATCCTCTGTACATGCTGAATTCACTGTCCTGGGAACAGGAACCACAGTTCAGGCAGGATTATCAGTGCCGGCTGGATTCACTTTCTTTTTTTTTTTTTTTTTATAAATTTATTTATTTATTTATTTATTTTTGGCTGTCTTGGGTCTTCGTTTCTGTGCGAGGGCTTTCTCCAGTTGTGGCAAGCGGGGGCCACTCTTCATCGCGGTGCGCGGGCCTCTTACTGCCGCGGCCTCTCCCGTTGCGGAGCACAGGCTCCAGACGCGCAGGCTCAGTAGTTGTGGCTCACGGGCCTAGCCGCTGCACGGCATGTGGGATCTTCCCGGCCCGGGGCACGAACCCGTGTCCCCTGCATTGGCAGGCGGATTCCTAACCACTGCGCCACCAGGGAAGCCCTGGATTCACTTTCCATACCAGTTCCCTGTGGCCCTTAGGTATGGTCATTTCTTCTCTACACTGGCATCTACACAAGCATCCATACTCTCAGGAAGACTCCAGTTACATCTTCCACTTAATTTCCATCAAAAGCATCATTCGTCACAACTCTAGACCACTCTGGGTTGGCCAGCTCTCTTTCTCAGCCTGGAGTGGCAGGAACCCTGATGGAGTGGTTTTGGGCGCCCTCCGTTCCTCATACTGAGACTCTGTATCTGCTATTCACATTGATTGTCTCTACTCACTGCCCCTACAACAGGGTAGGGACGGGAGTTCCAGTGCAGTGCTTTCCAGATAAGAAGACAAACCTCTCTTCTGCTCTCAGATTCCCGCACCTATGGGTGGCTGTATTGCTAATCTGAGAGGGGAGGGGCAAGAAACAAGGCCCCTTTTCAGAAACCTTCAATAGCCTCTATTATTTTTCTTACATTTCCAACAATTTTTGCCTTCTCCCTACCTTTCAGAGTATTTATATAGTCTGAGAGAGAGAGAGAGAATACTTATTGTTTATGACAAATAAATTGATGACCTGAGAGCTCTGATTTTGAAATTGAAATTCAAGCTCTTAAACCTCAAAATTATTCTCTGTCTTGGCCTTCAAAAGAACTTTTAAAAAAACCCACTAATCTAATTGTTTTCTCCTTCTGCTCCTCCATAGTATCAACCTACCCTGAGGACAGCAATCCTAGAATGTTCCAGCTACCTAGGCTGTGGGGAAGTTGAGATGTGTGCATATTTCAGGGTCTGGGCTATAAAAAGAAGCAACATTAGTTTTTTCAAATACAGGATGTTTAATACTGGCAATTAATTTGAAAGGTGTTGGAAAGCTAGTAGAATAAAAATTGGACTTTGAGATAACCTTAGGAGACAGCCACCACCCCTAGGGCTTGGAGAACACAAAGGAAAAGATGGATGTTACCAGATCCTAGGACCTCAGATGAAGTGCTGCCATGGGGTTGGAGTTATGACAGTGAAGGGGGGATCTCAGCTGGTGCACAGACCTCTGGGCAGCGGTGGGCCCACATGGTTGGTACTCGGACCCCTGAGGGGACACTGAAGTCTGGTGCTTGGACTCCTGAGAAGGTACCGCAATGGCTGGCCCTTAAACCTCTGAGAAGGGCACTGCTCATCTGATCTTGGATTCCTGACTGGGTTCCTTGAACGACTGGTGCTCAGATCTCTGAGAGGGCAGTGCCCATCTAATCCTTTTCGGACTTTTCAGGGGCTATGCGTGCTTCCCAGTGGCACTCAAAGCTCTGAACTGAGGCCTCTTGAGGGCCATTTTCCCAGTACTCAGAAGAGGTACTGCACAGCTGGTGCTTAGACTTCTGAGGAGGAGGCCTTGCAGCTGCTGTTTGGCAAACCAAAAAATGCAGGCGCTGGAAGTGTCTGCTGCTCCTGTATCTCCTTCTGCTGAAAGGATGCTTACAGGACCTGGGAACAGGATGAGTGGCCCTTCTCTCTTTCTCCTGCTTTCCAGTCTCCTGCTAGTTCCTCCCTTTGGATTGCAAAGGTATCTTGAAAATGTAGTTTGCAGACTCTTAGCCTGACACCATAGAGCCAAGTACAGAAGGGTGGGCATGAGTTAAGAAACAATAGGTTGGTAGCTAGTACAATACAAAAAAAAAATGTGTCCATGGAGGGAAGGATAATGAGGGTACTTCAAAGTGTTGTGAAGGAGATACTTTTCAAGCAAACAGTGGTACTGCAAAAGTACCTGGACCAGGCATGAGTTTCCCCATCTGCTTTCTATCAAACAAGTTTATAATTCATTTTTTTAAACATCTTTATTGGAGTATAATTGCTTTACAATGGTGTGTTAGTTTCTGCTTTATAACAAAGTGAGTCAGCCATACATATACATATGTCCCCATATCCCCTCCCTCTTGCGTCTCCCTCCCACCCTCCATATCCCACCCCTCTAGGTGGTCACAAAGCACCGAGTTGATCTCCCTGTGCTATGCAGCTTCTTCCCACTAGCTATCTATTTTACGTTTGGTAGTGTATATATGTCCATGCCACTCTCTCACTTCGTCCCAGCTTACCCTTCCCCCTCCCCGTGTCCTCAAGTCCATTCTCATTTTTATTTTTTATTAACAAAAGGTTAGAATTTACTGTCTCATGAGATCAGAGAACTAAAACTTGGCTATGCAACACTAAGAAGGCACCCTAATGAAATGAGACTTTTAGGACAGGTATTGATACATTTTGCTAGAGAAACAAGGGAAGAAAAATCTTAGCCTCTGCCCATTTGAGCAAAGCCTGCAGTGGAAAACCTCAGGAGTTTGGATCTGTATCATCTGCATCAGCACTCAGCAAAATCAGAAGAGATAGGGTGGGGTCAAGTTCACCATCAGTTCAACTTGTATCTTATGGTTCCCTGGCCCTGACCAATCCAATACAGACTCTTCACTTCTGATCACAGACTTTGAGTTTGTCTATGGCTCTTCTCAAGTCCCTGCCCTAGCTCCATCTCCCAATTTGGGCTTTCACTGTCCCTCTTTTGGTCTTTGTGATAATTAATTTTATGTGTCAACTCTGCTAGGCTATGGTGCCCAGTTGTTTGGTCAAATACTAATCTAGATATTGCTGTGAAAATGTTTTATCTATTTTTTATTGAAGTATGATTAACAATAATTAATATAAGTATATTATATTAGGTTCAAGTATACGACATAGTAATTCACTATTTATACACATTTATAAGATGATCACCAAAGTAAGTCTAGTTACCATCTGTCACCATTTAAAGTTATTACAAGACCATTGACTCTATTCCCTATTCTGTATATCACATCCCCATGACATTTATAACTAGAAGTTTGTACCTCTTAATTCCCTTCACCTATTTCACTCATCCCCCCAGCCTCATCTTCTCTGGCAACCACTAGTTTCTTCTCTGGATCTATGAATCTGTTTCTGTTTTTATTTTGGAAGGTTGTGTTTTCATTTTCATTTGTCTCTGGGTATTTTTTTTTATTTCTTCTTTCATTTCTTCATTGACCCATTGTTGTTTAGTAGCATGTTGTTTATTCACCATGTGTTTGTGTTATTTCCAGTTTTCTTCTTGTAGTTGATTTCTAGTCTCACAGCATTGTAGTCTGAAAATATGCTTGATATGATTTTAATCTTAAATTTACTGAAACTTGTTCTGTGTCCTAACATGCGATATATTCTGGAGGATGTTCCATGTGCACTTAAAAAATGTGTCTTCTGCTGTCTTGGGATGAAATGTTCTGTAGATATCTATTAAGTTCATCTGATCTAATATGTTGTTTAAGGCTAGTGTTCCCTTATTGATTTTCTGTCTGAATGATCTATCCATTGACGTAAGTGGGGTATTAAAGTTCCTTACTATTATTGTATTACTGTCAATTTCTCCCTTTTGTCCTGTTAAATATAAATATGCTTTATCTATATTTAGTTGTACTATGTTGGGTGCATAAATATTTACAAGTGTTATTTTGTTTGATTGACTCTTTTATCATTATGTAATAACTTTCTTTGTCTCTTGTTATAGCCTTTGCTTTTAAGTCTATTTTGTCTGATATAAATATTGCCACTCTAGCTTTTTTGTTTCCATTTGCATGAAATATCCTTTTTCATCCTTCACTTTTAGTCTCTGTGTATCTTTAGATCTGAAATGAGTCTCTTGTAGGCAGTATGTAGATGGGTCTTGTATTTTTATCCATTCAGCCACCTTATGTCTTTTGATTAGAGCATTTAAACTACTTACACTTAAATGGTACTTATTGCCATTTTGTTCATTGTTTTCTTGGTTTTTTGTAGTTCTTCACTGTTCTTTCTTTTTCTCTTGCTCTCTTTCTTTGTGACTTGATTACTTTCTTTAGTATTATGTTTGGATTCCTTTCTCCTTATATTTTGTGTATCTATTATAGGTTTTTAGTTTGCAGTTACCATGAGATTCATGTCTAACAACCTACATATATAGCAGTCTATTTTAAGTTGATGGTCACTTGATTTCTAACACTTTCTAAAAACAGTACATTTTTATTCCCCTTCCACGTTTCACATTTTTGACATATTCTACTTCTTTCTATTTTGTGTAGCCTTTAACTAATTACTGTAGTTATAGCTGATTTTACTACTTTTGTCTTTTAACCTTCACACTAGTTTTGTAAGTGGTTGATTACTACCTTTACTATATGTTTGCTTTACCAGTGCTATTTTTTTATTTTCATATTTTTCTTTTTATTTCTAGTTAGGCTTTTTCTTTTCCAATTAAAGAAGTCCCGTTAACATCTCTTGTGTAGCTGGTTTAGGTGTGATGAACTCCTTCAGCTTTTGTTTGTCTGGGAAATTCTTTATCTCTCCTTCAATTCTGTATGCTAACCTTGCCAGGTATTCTTGCTTGTAAGTTTTTTCCTTTCAGCACTTCGACTATATATAGTGCCACTCCCTTCTGGCCTCTAAAGTTTCTCCTGAAAAATAAGCTGACAGTCTTATGGTGGCTCCCTTGTACATAACTAGTTGTTTCTCTCTTGCTGCCTTTAAGGTTGTTTCTTTAACTTTTGACATTTTAATTATAATATATCTTGGTGTGGATCTTTTTGGGTTCTTTGGTGGGGGGGCACTCTCTATGCTTCCTGGACTTGAATACCTGTTTCCTTCACCAGGTTAGGGAAGTTTTCAGTCATTATTTCTTCAAATAAGCTTTCTACCCCTTTCGCTCTCTCTTTTCCTTTTGGGATGCCTATAGTGCAGATGTTAGCATGCTTGATGTTGTCCCAGAGATCCCTTAAACTACTCTCTCTCTCTTTTTTTTTGCTTTTTGCTGTTCTGATTGGGTGATTCTTCACTACCTTGTCTTACAGATCACTGATACATTCTTCTGCATCACCTAATCTGCTGTAATTCCATCTAGTGTATTTTTCATTTCAGTTATTGTAGTCTTCAGCTCTGGTTCTTTTTTATATTTTCTCTTTGTTGAAGTTCTCTCTGTGTTCATCTGTTCATCTCCAAGTTCAGTGAGCATCATTATGGCCATTACTTTGAACTCTTTATCAGGTAGATTACTTATCTCTGTATCACTGAGATCTTTTTCTGAGGTTTTGTCTTGTTCTTTCATTTGGAATATATTTCTCTGTCTCTTCATTTTGCCTAACTCTCTGTGTTTGTATCTATGTATTAGGTAGATAAGCTATGTCTCCTGGTCTTGAAGGAGTGGCCTTAGGTAGAAGGTTTCCTGTGGGACCTAGAAGAGCAACCCCCCCTGGTCACCAGAGCCAGATGCTTCAAGCGTGTCCCCTGTGTGGGCTGCATGTGCCCTCCTTTTGTGGTGGTGCCATCATTGTTGTGAGCACATGGGTGGGAAGGGCTGGCCCCTAGCCTGTCTCCAAGGCCCTGCAGGAATGGCTGTGGGCATGCTGGTGGGCAGGGCTGGTCCTCCCGGGTCAGATCCACTTTGGGGGGAAGGGGTACTTGTCAGTGCCAAGGCCGCCTACCAGGTGTGGTAGGGTGGGAGCTGCTTTGGGGGGCAGTGATCTCAGCTAAGGCCACCTGCTGGGTATGGCAAGGGGGAGTCACTTTGGGGGGATTTTCAAAGCCAGACATTATGGGGGCTCATCCTCCCACTGCAGTTCTCCAGAGCTGAGAAGCGCAACATGGGACTCAAACCCCTCACCCCTTAGGGAGGACCTCTGTGTTTGTGATATTCCCTCCCCATTATGGGTCACCATGCTGGGGGTGAGGGTCCTGACTAGACCATATTTCTGCCCCTTCTACCCACCTCGATAGTGGTTTTTTTCTTTACATCTTTTGTTGTAGAAGAGCAGTTCTGCTAGTCTTCAGGTTGTTCTCAGAGACAACTGTTCTACATGTATTTGTACTTTTGGTGTGTTCATGGGAGGAGGTGAGCTCAGGGTCTTCCTAATCTGCTGTCTTCAGGTTGTTCTCAGAGACAACTGTTCTACATGTATTTGTACTTTTGGTGTGTTCATGGGAGGAGGTGAGCTCAGGGTCTTCCTACTCTGCTGTCTTGATCCTGCCTCCTGAAAGTATGTTTTAGATGCAATTAATATTTATAATCAGTAGACTTTGAGTAAAGCAGATTATCCTTCCATAATGTGGGTGGGCTTCATCCAATCAGTTGAACACCTTAAGAGCAAAAACTGAGGTTTCTTGAAGAAGCAGGTATTCTGCCTCAAGACTGCAACATAAAAATCTTGCTTGAGGGACTTTCCTGGTGGCGCAGTGGTTAAGAATCTGCCTGCCAATGCAGGGGAGAAGGGATCGAGCCCTAGTCTGGGAAGATCCCACATGCCATGGAGCAACTAAGCCCGTGTGCCACAACTACTGAGCCTGCGCTCTAGAGCCCGCAAGCCATAACTACTGAGCCCACAAGCCACAACTACTGAAGCCCACGTGCCACAACTACTGAAGCCCGTGTGCCTAGAGCCAGTGCTCCACAACAACAGAAACCACCGCAATGAGAAGCCCGCGCACTGCAACGAAGAGTAGCCCCTGCTCGCCACACCTAGAGAAAGCCCATGTGCAGCAACGAAAACCCAACTCAGCCAAAAAACTACAAAAAATGCACATGTGCACACACACACACACACACACACACACACACACACACGAAGTCCTGCTTGAGTTTCCAGCCTGCTGCCTTGTGAAATTTAAACTCAAGACTGAAGCATCAACTTTTCCCTAAGTCTCCAACCTGCCAGCCTCCCTTACAAATTTCAGGCTTGCCAGCCCCACAATTGTGTGAGCCAATCCCTTAAAATAAATCTGTCTCTGCATATATATATATATATGTGTGTGTGTATTCTATTGGTTCTATTTCTCTAGAGAACCCCAACCCATAGACCCCTCACACCCCCCCTACCCTCCCCCAATATTAATTTAAGCCATCACTGGTTACTGCTGTTTTGGGCTTCCAAGTCTAGTTGTGAGCACAACTTTTGAAATACCCATTGTTGGGTTCTAAGTACATTCCTGACCTGCTCTATATACTCCCCAAACACTTTCAAGGTCTCCAGCAGCCCCAACAAGCCTCCTGTCCTCCTGAGTGACTGAGAATGGAAAATCATTTATTATTATCTCCTGCCTCCTGATCACCATGGTATGGCATGCCTAGGGCCCTCACATTCTGGCTGGAATTATTTATTTGGTTCTGACAGCCTCTCACGTGGTACACACTGAGCAACTGAAGCCCCAGAGGTCTGTTGGAAAAGTAAGTGGAGATGTTGAAAGGAGGGGGCTGAGGACTTACACAGAAACCAGGCAGAGTGAGGGGCATCACCATGAGCTTCACCTACTACCCCACCATGTCTACGGATAAATCTAGGGATATCTGTCATGAAGGAAAGAACCGTGGTTTTGTACATATATTTTAACATGACTTAAAAAATGAAAGATTAAGTACTGTTCACATGATGAAGTATCCAACTGCTAAGTTGTTTTTTAATTTTCCCTAGAAAGGAAAACAAGCCTTGGGTATTTTCAGACTGATTATAAAGGTTTTGCTATGGATTTTATTGAAGCATATGTGTCTGGCTGCTTTTTTGTGGCTAAAAGCCATGCTCATCCAAACTACTGATATCTTTCTGTCACTCTAATTGCTCCACAATCCACTTTGAGAGGCTCTTAACAGCTTTCCCTTCTATTTTGAAGTATTGCCGAGAGTTGAGACTAATGTTCAAGCAGGTAGCCTTCTCTACAAGCATCTCAGTGCACAAACTGTGAAAGCGAAATATGTACTGAACATCCTCTCTCCGAGACCAGCGGAGACCTTTGATGAAACAGATCCAATGATCTTTTTATCTGTCCTTATTCTATTTGACTTCCACCATTCATTTTTTTTTTAAATTATTAGCACCTTTAATTATTATTTATTTATTTATTTGGCTGTGTTGGGTCTTCGTGTCTGTGCGAGGCCTTTCTCTAGCTGCGGCAAGCGGGGGCCACTCTTCATCACGGTACGCGGGCCTCTCACCATCGCGGCCTCTCTTGTTGCGGAGCACAGGCTCCAGACGCACAGGCTCAGTAGTTGTGGCTCACGGGCCTAGTTGCTCCGTGGCACGTGGGATCCTCCCAGACCAGGGCTCGAACCCGTGTCCCCTGCATTAGCAGGCAGATTCTCAACCACTGCGCCACCAGGGAAGCCCTCCACCATTCATTTTAAAAAAGATTTACTAAGCCTTACTGGGTATCCAGCTCTATCTAGGTCCTAGGGACAAAGATATCAATAAGACATGGTTTCTGCTCCCCAGTGAAGTGAAAGAAAGAGGGAGGGATAATACTAAAATATATGTGATGGTTCCACAAGCACATGCGAATTAAATGGAAAAGTGGGGATGTTGAAGTATGTGTGAAGGAGCATAGAAAAAGGCCACAGTATCTGGGCTGGGATTTCAATGGATGGCTTCCTGAAGGGGGCAGCAGGAAGTAACTCATAAAGCGTCAGTAGGAGTTAGCTCATTGAATGGGGGAGAGAAGGTGTCCCAGAAGAAGAAATCACTGGTGTAAAAGTAGCAAAGCATGAGAGAGCAGGAGCATTCTAAGAACTGTTGGAAGATTGATTAGAGGAAAACAAGTGTGTGGGAAGTGGCCAGATGTGAGGCAGGACAAAAGGGGGGTGGGGGGGCCCCAAAGGAGTTTAAAGGTGCATTCTAAGAGCAATATGGAGATAGACTGCTGTGAAATGAGGGGGAAAAGCAGAAAGATTCTTTAGAAATTTATTGGAACAGCCCACGTGAGGAATGATGAGAACCTGAACTAAGGAACTGGCTGAATCCTCCTGCCGTTAAATGACATGGCACATGCAAGAGAAGAAAACGGCAGCTGGTGGGTGGACTCAGTGTGTTGACTTTGAGGAGCTTACAGATCAACAAGACACAAGGTTCTGGCTAGAATATACATGTGGGAAATGAGTGTGCGATTAGCATTTAAAAGAATGAGCATGGTTAAAATCACCCCGTGTGCAGAAAGAGAGGAACAGTAACCTCAAGATAGAACTTTTAGGAGTGACATTTCATAGAAGACAAATGGTAATAAGCCTGAAAAATAGTGGAGCAGCCAAGAGGAGGAAATCCAAGAGACAGCAGTGTCAAAGCTTTAAAACTGTGGACTACCTAGTGCAGGATCAATGCAAAAGCTGATAGAACATGGGAAATAGAGGCAATGTTACAACTAGGTTTGTTCTTTGCCTTCCTGAGTAAACCATATTTCACACTGGGCATCCATCTGCCTATGTGAGGATTAAATTTGTTACATAAGAAATGTAGAGAAAGAACAAAGATACAGCAGAAACTAACACAACATTGTAAATCAACTATACTCCAATAAAAATTTAAAAATAAAAAAACAGAAAGGACACAAAATAGGTCAGTTTTTTATACCCTATGTACAAATTGGATATGCAGCAAGACAATAAAACTTGCTCACCAGGATGTTATCTCAGGAAAAAACAGGCTGAAGGACTTAGAATATGGGGTTTACTAATGTGGAGGGCTGTTCCCTAGCCCTACCAACAGCCAGGACAGAGAAGGAAAGATATAATAAAGAAGAAATAGAAGAGACATCTGGCTGTTTCTGGCCTGCGGGGAGAAAAGAAAGACAGAGATTGGAAGCTGTCAAACTTGTGTGTCCTCATTTCCCCTCCCTAGACTTCGGGGGAATGTGTGTCATACAAGTGAAGATAAAAATCAGTGATAACGGGGACTTCCCTGGTGGCACAGTGGTTAAGACTCTGCACTCCCAATGCAGGGGGCGCAGGTTCAATCCCTAGTCAGGGAACTAGATCCCACATGCATGCCGCAACTAAGAGTTCGCATGCCACAACTAAGGAGCCTGCGAGCCGCAACTAAGGAGCCAGTGAGCCACGACTAAGGAGCCCGCCTGCCACAACTAAGACCGAGTGCAACCAAATAAATAAATAATTTTTTTTTTAAATCAATGATAACAACATAGACTATAGCCACCCACTCATTTCCTCATGGAAGACTGCGGGAAAAGGGCACCTTTCAACTTGTCCCCTCTCTCCCACAAAGACAACAACCTGGGATGCAGCCACATCTATGGGGTTGTGCAGTGTGTGCAAAAAGAGGGAGGTTCCAGGTCGAGCTTCTCAAACCTCCCCAGTTCCTGTGTTTGTGTAGCTGAGGGACAGTGGGCCCACCAAGGGGCCTGTTGGGCAGAGCAAGGTGACCTCGTGGAGGAAGCTTTGTAGGTAGTGGGGAAGCAGGGTGGACAAAGGCCACAGCAGTCACTTGGGAGCAGACTGAGGGCTAAGTCAGCCCGGACACTGATAGATGCTTGCAAAGAGAACAAATAAAGTGACATGAGTTGTAGACTGTCTATAAAAGAGCCAGCAGCGCCCATTCAGCCAAGAGACATTGTCCCTGAGACCAGCAGATAACTGTGAGCATACCTCTTAGAATCAGCATGAGCCAGGGAACCCCTTCCCGACACACCTGGATGCCTCCTTAGGGAAAGAAACAGGAGCTGGAGAAAGGCATCTGAGAGACTGAGTAAATATTTGTCCCAGAGAAAAAAACAAATTGATGATATCCTGGTCTTGTTTATCCAGATGATACATTCAGTCAATCTGTTTTCCCGCTACTCCATAGCGAATAGCTCAGCAAAAAGATGAGATTCATTGTAGGTAACATAAAGAATTTTTTTCTTCATGTTAGAGTGTAAGGACAATTTGCAACCTTGCAATATAGGAAAAACATGGGGAATAACATTTTCCAAAGTAGTTTCCACAGAACACTAATTCTTCAGAGTGTTGACAGATATTACACAGGCACAAAAATAAATAAAAAATTAAAACCTAGGGTCATTTAAATTGGGCTGAAAAATAATCAAAAAGTATTTAATGCAAAGTCTTCTGAGAGCATTTACTTTGCTTACAAAAATTCTGAATCTCCAGGAGAACAATATGGAATGCCCCATTTCCCATATATATGTCTGAGAACTTAATTTTCACAGACCGTCTCTCTGAAGCACTTCTAGCTTTTAAAAATAGAGCTATCTCCATATATTTAGGACAGTGGGATCATGAGCCCTGTAGTCCACTGTCTTCCCCTCTGCTATGGTTCATCAGATGGCAACTTGAAATACTGCTAAACAGGAAAGAAAGTACAGGGCTAGCCATGAGCAACATTTTTGAAGCAGAAGAAACTAACATTTGTTGAGCACAGAATTCCACCTTCCTCCACCCTGGACACGTTTCTTCTCCCTCTTTTCCTCCTAATAAAAATTTCAGACTTTTTTTGTTTATTTAAACTACATGGATCATTTATGGACCATGATAGCAGACCAACCACACAAGTTCCTTTCTCTTTCTCACAAGAATCAGTGGCAGAATGGGTGAGAGTCTGGAGCCAGACTGCCTGGGTTTGTTTGAATTCTGCCTCAATACTTTCTAACTGCATGATGATCTAAGGAAAGTTAATTAACCTCCCTGACCCCAGTGTCATTATCTGCAAAGCAGATTGAATAACAGTACCTGCCTATTGTACCGAAAGCAGTTATTTTCTATGTATATGTATATCTATTAAATGTCCTAACAGTTTAGGACATTGTACACACTACATGTATTTTAGCTGTTTTTCAGCTTGCCAGAGTATTAGCAAAGGAATAAAAATGGGGTGAACTCACAATGACAAAGAGAATAAGAAGAGCCATGAATAAGGTGATTTCAGTAAGTATACAGAAGACAAAAACCAGATAAAGGAACACTACAGATAGAGCAGAGCAGAGGAACCCACAACCTAGCATCATGATTGGCAAAATTTTTGTGTAAAAGCCAGATAGTAAATATTTTAGATTTTGTGAGCCAAGAAGCAAAACTGAGGATGCTACGTAATTTCTGTTGCAAATACTCAATTCTGTCCCTGCAGCATGGAAGCAGCCATAGACAACACACACATGACCGAGCAAGGCTAGGTTCCACCTGAACTTTACTTATGGACACTGAAAATTTAATTTGATATAATTTTCACATTTCATAAAATATTATTATATTTTAATCTAATTTTGTTGTGGTAAGAATACTTAACATGTGATCAACACTCAACAAATTTTTAAATGTACATTATTGTTTATGGGTACAAAATTGTACTACAGGTCTCTAGAGCTTATTCATCCTGCTTAACTGAAACTTTATGCCCATTGATCACTCATTCCCAATTTCCCCTCCCTCCCAGCCCCTGGCAACCATCATTCCACTCTTTAATGCTATGAATTTAACTATTTTAGATTCTGATTATAAGTGGAATCATGCAGTATTTGTCTTTCCAAGACTGGCTTATATTACTTAGCAAAATGTCCTCAAGGTTCATCCATATTGTCACATATTGTAGAATTTTCTTTTTTTTTAAAGGCTACATAGTATTCCATTCTATGCATATACCACTTTTCTTTATCCATTAATCTGTCAATAGATATTTAGGTTGTTTCTGTATCTTGGCTATTGTGACTCATGCTGCACACATGGAAGTGCTAAGTATTATTCATCTGATATTTAGCAAAATTCCACTTAGAGTACAGACACTAAAATGTAACTTAAAATGTAAAAACATTTATGTTAGATAGCCTAATGCACCAGACGGCAGACAGCAGAAACAAGAAGAACTACAATTCTGCAGCCTGTGGAACAAAAACCACATTCACACAAACATAGACAAAATGATAAGGCAGAGGGCTACGTACCAGATGAAGGAACAAGACAAAACCCCAGAAAAACAACTAAATGAAGTGGAGATAGGAAACCTTCCAATAAAAGAATTCAGAATAATGATAGTGAAGATGATCCAGGACCTCGGAAAAAGAATGGGGGCAAATATCGAGAAGATGCAAGATATGTTTAACAAAGACCTTGAAGAATTAAAGAAAAAACAAACAGATGAACAATACAATAACTGAAATGAAAAATACACTAGAAGGAATCAATACCAAAATAACTGAGGCAGAAGAACGGATAAGTGACCTGGAAGACAGAATGGTGGAATTCACTGCTGCGGAACAGAATAAAGAAAAAAGAATGAAAAGAAATGAAGACAGCCTAAGAGACCTGTGGGACAACACTAGACGCAACAACATTCACATTATAGGGGTCCCAAAAGGAGAAGAGAGAGAGAAGGGCCGGAGAAAATATTTGAAGAGATTATAGTTGAGAATTTCCCTAACATGGGAAAGGAAATAGCCACCCAAGTCCAGGAAGCGCAGAGAGTCCCATACAGGATAAACCCAAAGAGAAACACGCCGAGACACACAGTAATCAAATTGGCAAAAATTAAAGACAAAGAAAAATTATTGAAAGCAGCAAGGGAAAAACGAAAAATAACATACAAGGGAACTCCCATAAGGTTAACAGCTGATTTCTCAGCAGAAACTCTACAAGCCAGAAGGGAGTGGCATGACATATTTAAAGTGATGAAAGGGAAGAACATACAACTAAGATTACTCTACCCAGCAAGGATCTCATTCAGATTCGATGGAGAAATCAAAGCTTTACAGACAAGCAAAAGCTAAGAAAATTCAGCACCACCATACCAGCTCTACAACAAATGCTAAAGGAACTTCTCTAAGTGGGAGACACAAGAGAAGAAAAGGATCTAAAAATACAAACCCAAAACAATTTAGAAAATGGTAATAGGAACACACATATCGATAATTACCTTAAACGTGAATGGATTAAATGCTCCAACCAAAAGACACAGGCTCGCTGAATGGATACAAAAACAAGACCCATATATATGCTGTCTACAAGAGACCCACTTCAGACCTAGGGACACATACAGACTGAAAGTGAGGGGATGGAAAAAGATATTCCATGCAAATGGAAATCAAAAGAAAGCTGGAGTAGCAATACCACATCAGATAAAATAGACTTTAAAATAAAGAATGTTACAAGAGACAAAGAAGGACACTACATAATGATCAAGGGATCAATCAAGGAAAAGACAAAACAATTATAAATATAAATGCAGCCAACATAGGAGCACCTCAATACATAAGGCAACTGCTAACAACTGTAAAAGAGGAAATTGACAGTAACAAAATAATAGTGCGGGACTTTAACACCTCACTTACACCAATGGACAGATCATCCAGACAGAAAATTAATAAGGAAACAGAAGCTTTAAATGACACAATAGACCAGATTGATTTAATTGATATTTATAGGACATTCCATCCAAAAACAGGAGATTACACTTTCTTTTCAAGTGCGCACTGAACATTCTCCAGGATTGATCACATCTTGGGTCACATATCAAGCCTCAATAAATTTAAGAAAATTTAAATCATATCAAGCATCTTTTCGGACAACAACACTATGAGATTAGAAATCAATCACAGGGAAAAAAACGTAAAAGACACAAACACATGGAGGCCAAATCATACGTTACTAAATAACCAAGAGATCACTGAAGAAATCAAAGAGGAAATCAAAAAATACCTAGAAAAAATTACAATGAAAACACGACAATCCAAAACCTATAGGATGCAGCAAAAGCAGTTCTAAGAGGGAAGTTTATAGCAATACAATCCTACCTCAAGAAACAACAAACATCTCAAATAAACAATCTAACCTTACACCTAAAAGAACTAGAGAAAGAAGAACAAACAAAACCCAAAGTTAGTAGAAGGAAAGAAATCATAAAGATCAGAGCAGAAATAAATGAAATAGAAACAAAGAAAACAATAGCAAAGATCAATAAAACTAAAAGCTGGTTCTTTGAGAAGAGAAACAAAATTCATAAACCACTAGCCAGACTCATCAAGAAAAAAAGGGAGAAGACTCAAATCAACATATTTAGAAATGAAAAAGGAGAAGTAACAACTGACACTGCAGAAATACAAAGCATCCTAAGAGACTACTACAAGAAACTCTATGCCAATAAAATGGACAACCTGGAAGAAAGGGACAAATTCTTAGAAAGATATAACCTTCCATGACTGAACCAGGAAGAAATAGAAAATATGAACAGACCAATCACAAGTAATGAAATGGAAACTGTGATTAAAAATCTTCCAACAAAACAAAAGTCCAGCACCGGATGGCTTCACAGGTGAATTCTATCAAACATTTAGAGAAGAGCTAACACCAATCCTTCTCAAACTCTTCCAAAAAACTGCAGAGGAAGGAACACTCCCAAACTCATTCTATGAGGCCACCATCACCCTGATACCAAAACCAGACAAAGATAATAAAAAAAAAAAGAAAATTACAGACCAATATCACTGATGAAAATAGATACAAAAATCCTCAACAAAGTACTAGCAAACAGAATCCAACAGCACATTAAAAGGATCATACATCATGATCAAGTGGGATTTATCTCAGCGATGCAAGGATTCTTCAATATAAGCAAATCAATCAATGTGATACACCATATTAACAAGTTGAAGAATAAAAACCATGTGATCATGTCAATAGATGCAGAAAAAGCTTTCAACAAAATTCAACACCCACTTATGATAAAAACTCTCCAGAAAGTGGGCAATGAGGGAAACTACCTCAACATAATAAAGGCCATCTACGACAAACCCACAGCAAACATCATTCTCAATGGTGAAAAACTGAAAGTATTTCCTCTAAGATCAGGAACAAGACAAGGATGTCCACTCTCGCCACTATTATTCAACATAGTTTTGGAAGTCCTAGCCACGGCAATCAGAGAAGAAAAAGAAATAAAAGCACTACAAATTGGAAAAGAAGAAGTAAAACTGTCACTGTTTGCAGATGACATGATACTATACTTACAGAATCCTAAAGATGCCACCAGAAAACTACTAGAGCTAATCAATGAATTTGGTAAAGTTGCAGGATACAAAATTAATGCACAGAAATCTCTTGCATTCCTGTACACTAATGATGAAAAATCTGAAAGAGAAATTAAGGAAACACTCCCATTTACCACTGCAACAAAAAGAATATAATACCTAGGAATAAACCTACCCAGGGAGACAAAAGACTGGTATGCAGAAAACTATAAGACACTGATACCAACAGATGGAGAGATATACCATGTTCTTGGATTGGAAGAATCAATATTGTGAAAATTTCTATATTACCCAAAACAATCTACAGAGTCAATGCAATCCCTATAAAATTACCAATGGCATTTTTTACAGAACTAGAACAAAAATCTTAAAATTTGTATGGAGACACAAAATACCCCGAATAGCGAAAGCTGTCTTGAGGGAAAAAAACGGAGTTGGAGGAATCAGGCTCCCGGACTTCAGACTATACTACAAAGCTTCAGTAATCAAGACAATATGGTACTGGCACCAAAACAGAAGCATAGATCAATGGAACAGGATAGAAAGTCCAGAGATAAACCTACGCACCTATGGTCAACTAATCTATGACAAAGGAGGCAAGGATATACAATGGAGAAAAGACAGTCTCTTCAATAAGTGGTGCTGGGAGAACTGGACAGCTACATGTAAAAGAATGAAAATAGAACACTCCCTAACACCATACACAAAAATAAACTCAAAATGGATTAGACACCTAAATGTAAGACCGGACACTATAAAACTCTTAGAGGAAAACATAGGAAGAACACTCTATGACATAAATCACAGCAAGATCTTTTTTGATCCACCTCCTAGAGTAATGGAAATAAAATCAAAAATAAACAAATGGGACCTAATGAAACTTCAAAGCTTTTGCACAGCAAGGGAAACCAAAAACAAGATGAAAAGACAACCCTCAGAATGGGAGAAAATATTTGCAAACAAATCAACGGACAAAAGATCAATCTCCAAAATATATAAACAGCTCATGCAGCTCAATATTAAAAAAACAAACAACCCAATCCAAAAATAGGCAGAAGACCTAAATAGACATTTCTCCAAAGAAGACATACAGATGGCCAAGAAGCACATGAAAAGCTGCTCAACGTCACTAATTATTAGAAAAATGCAAATCAAAACTACAATGAGGTATCACCTCACATCAGTCAGAATGGACATCATCAGAAAATCTACAAACAACAGATGCTGGAGAGAGTGTGGAGAAAAGGGGACCCAGTTGCACTGTTGGTGGGAATGTAAATTGATACAGCCACTATGGAGAACAGTATAGAGGTTCCTTAAAAAACTAAAAATAGAATTACCGTATGACCCAGCAATTGCACTACTGGGCATATACCCAGAGAAAACCATAATTCAAAAAGATACACGCGGGCTTCCCTGGTGGCGCAGCGGTTGAGAATCTGCCTGCCAATGCAGGGGACGTGGGTTCCAGCCCTGGTCTGGGAAGATCCCACATGCCACGGAGCAACTGGGCCTGTGAGCCACAATTACTGAGCCTGCATGTCTGGAGCCTGTGCTCCACAGCAAGAGAGGCCGCGATAGTGAGAGGCCCGCACACCGCGATGAAGAGAGGCCCCCGCTTGCCACAACTAGAGAAAGCCCTCGCACAGAAACGAAGACCCAACACAGCAAAAATTAATTAATTAATTAATTAATTTTTAAAAAAGAAAAAATTAAAAAAAAAAAAGACACATGCACACCAATGTTCATTGCAGCACTATTTACAATAGCCAGGACATGGAAGCAACCTAAATTCCCATCAACAGACGAATGGATAAAGAAGATGTAGTACATATATACAATGGAATATTACTCAGCCATAAAAAGAAACGAAATTGGGTCATTTGTAGAGACGTGGATGAATCTAGAGACTGTCATACAGAATGAAGTAAGTCAGAAAAAGAAAAACAAATATCATATATTAATGCATATATTTGGAACCTAGAAAAATGGTACAGATGAACTGGTTTGCAGGGCAGAAATTGAAACACAGGTGCAGAGAACAAACGTATGGACACCAAGGGGGGAAAGTGGTGAGGTCGAGGGGTTGGTGGTGTGATGAATTGTGAGATTGGGATTGACATGTATACACTGATGTGTATAAAATGGATAACTAATAAGAACCTGCTGTATAAAAAAATAAATAAAATTCAAGAATAAAAGAGAAAAAAAAAAGACAGCTAAATCTACCTTTAGGTTTGTGAAAATTAAAGCAATTTAAAAAAAAATTTACATTTGTGGGAATTGGATGATGGTGGTCAAAAGGTACAAACTTCCTGTTATAAGATAAATAAGTACTAGGGATGTAATATATAACATAATGATTGTAGTTAACACTGCTGTATGGTATATTTTAAAGTTGCTAAAAGAATAGATCCTTAAAGTTCTCATCACAAGGAAAAAAACATTTTTTGTTAAGTACATGAGGGGATGGATAGTAACTAAACTTACTGTGGTAATCATTTCACAATATATGTAGGTCAAGTCACCAGCTTTTTCTACTGTAGAGATGTTTGTTTATTAAGTACATGAGCCAAACATTCATATAAGAATTGCCATCTGTATCAGAACCCTGTTTAATTCGGCCTGTTACTCTCTCTCACTGAGAGGCTGAGTGTAGTTCAGGAGGAGAAAAGACAGCTGTCATGGATTTTTTTCCCCAAATCCTCATCTCCAGCGCTTACTTGTCTCCCAGATCCAGTTCTGCATTTCTTATGACTGCTGAACACTTCTACTCAGAAGTCCCACTAACAACTTGACTCAATATGACTAAAACAATAACTTCTTTCCCAACCACTCATTCTACTTACCTCAGACATCCACTCAAAATTCCATCAAACACTTCTTTCAATTTGCTACCCATATTTGTTAAGTTGGTAACCAACTTATGGAAAAAGCTAGACTCTTCCAAGCAAATAGAAACTCCTTTGTGTTAAGCCAGCTCTGTTAAAAATTATTTTCCATCTCCAGGTGAGATCACGGGCAGGTTTCTTCATTTTACAATCTCTTGGTATCAAAAAGTCATCTGAGGGTTCTGGGAAGATGGCAGAGTATGAAGCACCAGGAACCTGTCTCCCTACCTAGAAAATAACTGCACTAGAAGAATCTGATATAACTATTTTGGAATTTTGGAGTCTACTGAAGACTTGAAACTTCCAGGGGAAGGCTTGTACAGTAAATTGAGGTCAATTCCAGCTCTTAGCACGAAAACAGCTACCCATCCCAAACCCCAGCCTCATGGCAGGCAGCTGTGTTCCTGGAGCAGCTTGCAGACAGCTTGTGGGAGTCAGAGTAGGCAAAAAGGACCCTGTCCTCCAAATATTAAGGGTCTGTTCTCTGATCACTGATTGCTACCTCAGATCATAAAGATGTAGATGATGAAGTGGGCAGTCATTGTTGTTGAAACTTCCTCCATTGTTTCAAGCCCCTCCAGCTGAAGTGACTTCCAGGGGATTTAAAGGGTCAGCACAATTTTGTCCTTTCATTTTTCTTTTTTCCCCTTTTTGGAACCAGATATTAAAGACTAGGACATTCAAAAACAACTGCATATATGGGGAAAGTTAGAAAGTAATCATGCATGTCCAGGGTGAGGCTCAGAAAAGATGTGAGAAGACCTTAAGTTTATACCTCAGACTGATCCTCAGCATACAGACTGCCTACAAGAATTAAAAAAACAAAAACAATTAAAAAAAAAAAAACAGCAAACCCTTGGGAATGGGGAAAATCTGCTTTCTGGAGTTACTACATTATTAGGCTAAAATGTCCAGTTTTCAATAACAACAAAAAAACCATAAGCCAAACAAACAAACAGGAAAGTATGGCCAATTCAAATAAATCAACAGAAACTGTCTCTGAAAAAGACCTGATGACAGATCTAGTACATAAAGATAATAAAACATTGTCTTAGAGATGCTCAAAGAACTAAAGAAAAGATGGGAAGAAAGTCAATAAAACAATGTATGAACAAAATGTAAATATCAATAAAGAGATAGAAAAGCTAAAGATAACCTAGAAGAAATTCTGGAGCCAAAAATTACAACTGAAATGAAAAATTCACTAGAGGGATTCAAAGGCAGATTTGAGCAGGCAGAATAGAGAATCAGCAAACTTGAAGATAAGACAATGAAAATTATCAAGTCTAAGGAACAGAAAGAAAAAAGATTGAAAAGTGAAGAACCAAAGGAACCTATGGCACACAAACAGATCAAGCATACACATTGTGGGAGTCCCAGTAGAAGAGAGAGAGAAGGAAAAGGGAAGAGAGAATATTTGTAGAAATCCTGGTTGAAAACTTCCAAAATCTGATGAAAGGTATGAATATAAATATCCAAGAAATTCCACCAACTCCAAGTAAGATGAATTCAAAGAGACCTACACTGTGACACACTACAATCAAACTTTCAAAAAACAAAAACAAATGGAATATGGGTAGAAGTGACGTTTGTCCCTTCCAGGTCTGGACCATAAAAGTCTCACATACAGTCCTCCATGATCTGTATTTTTCCCCATACACGTGCTCAAAGAAAACATCCTGAGTCCCTAAGAGAGGGTGAAACCAGGGTGAAACTCAGGAAAAATTCTAAGTCCCTAAGAGAGGGTCCCTGAGTCACTGCAAAGAAGGCTGCTCATTGAAAACCCTCTCTAAAAAAAATGATTGAGAAATAAACCTCTATTTTGTTATACTACTGAGAGTTCAGTGCCTATCTAATTTAAAACTAGTATTACACCAAATAATATAATTTGCCTGTGTTATTTTGTTGCCAGGAATAACTACCCTATTATATCTGGCTGTCAAAATGCTTAAAAGCCCAGCTCAAATGCCACTTCCTTCTCTAGTCACCCAGCCAAAATTACCTATTCCTCTTCTAACATTATATGTATAGATATATAGAGATATATATTTTATTTTTTTATATTGCCAATCACATTTAATAATATTTGTGTCCATGTTTTGTCTCTACAGTACACTGTATTCTTTCAGAAGGCAAGGATCATATTTCTTTTACCTTTGTATGTCCCACAGTATCTAGTAGAGTTTCCTGTACTGACACTATCTACATATTGAATTATACAGACAGTTTGTGTTACACATCATTCATCTCCCTAAGTCACCCCTGCAATAGAAGGCCATCAGGTTGGTCCTCCTGGTGGATAGTTTGTACATTGAAAACCTGATTTTCCATTTCTTGAATGCTGTCTTTGCTCTGACTCCATCACCTCTTTTCTGTCCCTTTTTTGGACATGCATATAGGCAGCTTTCTTTCCTAAAGCCCCTCCCTAAAGCTAAGTTATGTCCATATAGAAGCTCCCACTTGTTACTGACCTTCGGTTCATAAAAAATAATTTTTTAAAAGATTCATTACAGAATCTCAATAGTTTATCCATACCTCTCACCCAGTCTGATAGGCATGAATTGCCATATACATCCCTAGCCATACTCTCTTCCAGCACGTGCCTTTTCACCCAGAGCACCACTTCCTCAGACATGTTGGAAGTCAAGTTTTCTTCCCTAGTACTTCCACAGTTGGCTGTTTTAACTATGTTTCACTGCATTACCCCCTAAAGATCAAGCTTATTGACTTCTCTTACTCTTCTCTTACCTTTTCTAAAGTTTAACTTTTACTTAAAATGTTTAAGTAGTATTATCTATCTTATTATACCACTGTAAGTATACAAATTATTTTCTGCATATTATCTCACTTAATCCTAATCACAATCATATGACTAAATTATTATTATCCCCAATCTATAAACCTAAAAAACTGAGGCTCAGAGAGGTTAAGTAACATACTGTAGGTCACACAGCTACTAAGTAGCAGAATGGATCCAAATAATTAAATAAATAACTTCTCTGTTCACCTATTTTTCAACTATTCATCTTCACACTCTGCTCTTCCAGGGAAAATTTCTGTGTCCCACTGGTTAAGTCCACTGGAAGTGCTGTCACCCACTGTCAGAGCCAGGGTCCTAGGACAAGTTGACCTGGGGAAACTGTTTCATTCCTGCAATCTTAGGCAAAATAGCCAAAAACAGTGTCCTCGAGGGCCAGAAACATGATCAAGGAAATGCTGTCAAACATAAAATGTCAAGGGTCAGGAGAGAACAAAAATGAGAGGATGGGCCTCTAAGTTGACAGGACAGAAGCAGGTGCAAGAGAGAGCTCAAGAGGGTAGTGAGTAGTGATGCCTACAGCTCACTGTGTGTGGCACTGGAGGAGTTAGACTTGAGAGGGTGAATTTTTGGTTTGGAAAAGTAGAGCTTTAAAAGTCTTATACAGGCTTGGACACTAATTTCCAAATTTTCCCTAGAATCCTAAACTCCTTTGGGCTTTGAAGAAAAACAATACAGATTTGTAGAGAAGAGGAGGCTAAGCATTAACGTAGAATTGTATTATCTCATATGCCTACTTTTGAGATTGAATACGAAAAAACACCAAATAAAGACATAAAGTCTAGAGATCCCCAGTCATTTAATGGAATGAGATTTGGAGCAGAATTTCATAATTAGGATATCCAAAATATTACTCTTACTTGCCTTTGAAGATTTGGGTGGAACAATATAGATCTGAATCCTTTTCAGCCTCTACTTTTATCAAGAGCATTTTAACCTTCACTGTGTTTCACATTCAAACTCCTCAGAGAGAGTAGTTCCTAGTCTCAGTTGATGACTGTCATCTTTGTTGGGCAGAACTTTGAGCTTTACCACTTCCAAGACCACTTTTTATGCCATACACGGACTCACCTTGAATCAGCTGCTCGTTCTTCCTGCAACCTGCACTGACAGGGTATTTGGGTTATGCCATGTAGATCATGGCCACCGTTCACTTTCAAAGGTGATTTACAGGTGAAGAGTTGTTCTACTAAGCAAAAATTATTCTAACAGACTGTGCCCCTAAAAGTCTTTATTCCCCAAAACTTTGTAAGTGTAGTTGAAGAAGGGGGGAATTGCTTTACCTAAACTTGAAAATAATTAAAGTTCATTATTTAGAAATTCATTCATACTAACACACTAAAAGTAAGACCAACATAAATTCATAAACTGCTATTAGATCTCTCTAAAACTGTTTAAATATTATTTTAAGAGCCTCATTGTTTTTCATATGTGCGTGTTCTTCTTAGCTCCCCAGCTGAAAAATCCTTGAAGGAAGAAACACGTCTCTTAGTTTTTTATCCCTGACAACATCTAAGACTCTGTGCTCACCAAGGGTGTTAAATAAATGTTGCTGAGTGACTGAACCCAAGGATCTAGGGAGTTATTGAATAGTTGACTTTAACTGCTTCATTAACGGTCTGTATCCACAGAGAGTACAGATCAGCTGTTTAAAGTCATACACAAGAAAGCCTCTGTTCTATAATGTCAATAAAAGATATTGAAATTAGAGTGACGGGGTCCTAAAGGTGAGCCATAAAGGAAATTATTTCTACTCTATGCGAGAAGATATGAATATTCCTTCTTTCTTTGCA
The DNA here is from genome assembly GCF_965194825.1 of Balaenoptera physalus. NCBI lineage: Eukaryota > Metazoa > Chordata > Mammalia > Artiodactyla > Balaenopteridae > Balaenoptera > Balaenoptera physalus. The sequence goes on from NC_138888.1 coordinate 71,160,547, forward strand.
ACCTAATAAAATATTTGTTAATAGGCCAATAGCATGAATTGAAATTTTCTGGGCCCTAAATAAATTTTGCTTAAATTAAAGTGACCCAATCCTGTTTACTGAGATTCTAGAGAAAAGTCAAGCAGGCAAGAGTTTTTCTTTTCATGCCAAAGTCTTCCTCAATTACAATGAATCAGGCCTGTGTTTGGGATTTTGTTTTTTAGAAACTTTCCAGTAGAAAACCATTTTAGGCTTGCCATAAACTCACCAAAATAGGTGACTTTGAATCAAGGAATAAACTTGGTTAATGGCAGTAGCTCTCTTGGGCTGGAGCAAGTATATATGCATTGTTCTGAAGCTTTTCAAGAATCAGATTTCTGAGTAATCAGAAAATCTTTATATATAACACTTTAATTGCAAGGGCACATACATTAGAAAATATTTTATTTGTTTTAGGTAAAATTTTTAAAATTGGATAGGCCCTGACTACTTCCCTCTTAAAGAGCTGTGCAGATTTTTCAGCCTGATTGAAATAGTGACCTTCCCTATCATTGCAGAAGATGACAGTAGGCTTCTTTATCTGTCAACTGAAAAATATGTGTGTGTGTATGTGTGTATCTTATTGATTCTATTTCTCTGGTGAACCCTAATATACTAGACATATTTGACCCTAGACCCCTTTGTGGAGAACATCTACTAACATTTAGAAGGACATCAGTGTTCTGTGGAGCAAAGTCTGAGAAATCTGTTGTCTGGTTCAAGCCAATAAGCAGACTTGAGAAGAAAAGGCACAGGATTCTGGAGCCAAAGAGACCACAATTCTGCCATTACTGGATTCACATGACCTCGTGAAAGTTACTTACCCTCTCTGAGCCTCAGTTTCCCAAATGCAAACTAGGCAGTAAGGCAGAATTCATAGATTGTTGTTATTCTTAAATAAGACAATACTTTATACTATATTGCCTGTCATTGAAAAAAAGGTTTTCAGTTCTTCCCCAAAGGAAGGATTATCCATCCCCCTTAGGAGGACAGAAGAAAAAGAAAAGTAGCATTCCCATTAGGATAGTAGTTACTTATAGGTGAAGGAAAATTAGGATCAGTTAAGGGTCAGTTCTCTTCTTCTAAAGTTAACCCCCAAATATAAAATGCATCAAAAAATAAAATGTCAGTCATGCTAAAAGAAGTACAGTAGTAAAGGCAAAAGAAATGGGGCATGGGAAAAACCCTTTCCTGCCATGAACAGTGAAAATCAGAAGACTATGTATGGGGCTTGCTAATGGACAGAACATCACTGGTCCCTGACCTAAATTCTCTGAACATCTTGCACACCTCAGAGCAGGACAAACTGAATATCACGTTTTTGTGATCTAACATTAGGGATTTAGACCTAACTCTAATTTATCAACTGCTGAAATCCAGCCTAACCCAGATATTCAGTTTCTTTTTCGATGGTATTGATGTGTGATAACAACCTCTCAGGCCTTGACAAAGAACAGCCAGCCTGCACTAGAGAGAGAGAAAACTCAAAAATACTAACAATGGAATGCTAGGTTAGAGAAATTTAGGTACCCAAACTTCAATTCCTGCAGTAGACTTGTCAGCATGTTACACAGGGATTTAATTTAGTAGCTTTCCAACATATGGGCAACATATGGTCTCAGTAGTGCCCTGCTACTGGCGTGGCTGACGAGGAGGGAAATATAATTAGACATCTGACAGGCAAGTGGCTGCTCTCACAGTTCAGCCAAGGCTTTTGCAGAGAACACTAGATATTTTTAAAACACAGTTCCATTACAGCTAAAGAAACTGTATGTTTTGCTTTTGCTGACAAATAAGCATTCGTTTGTTTCAGAGTCTGATGGTAAAGAAGTGATGGAAATCATAAATCCTCTGCTCCTAATTCTTTCCTCCAGTTTCCTATGGAAAAGTGTATGTGCCACCTATGATATATGCAGTGGAATATTGGGAGGCCAAAACATTAATATTATTCTTACTCTCCTCTCCTTGAGAATGCACACATCCAAACAATTTGGTTTTGGTTGTCAGAAACTCCATTCTGCACGTTAAACGAAGAGGGACCTAAGGATTCTGTATAAAGCCAGCAAAATACGCCATAAACACCTACATGGGAAAGGGCTGGGAGAACAAATGCTTTCCCCAACCAGATTGTAAGCTGCTCAAAGTCAATGAACTATCTTGATTATTACCCTCCAACATTATCATCACCTCAACCAACCAGCACAGTTCTTACTATCCAGCAGTAATTCATAAATATTGGCCAATGTATCAATATTTTTCCAGAATGTAGACTCCATGTGCATGGCCTCTTGAAAAAAGTTCAATAAAATCAAGCAGGAGAAAAGTGAGATGCTTCCTTTGGCTCACTGTCTTTGTCACACACAATAGTGCCTGGCAGGAATTCAGCCCACAAGAAGGTTTGATTTTTCTGAGATCACTTTTTTGGAAGCAAACAGCATTTTCTCCAGAGAAACCACATATAAATTTCAACCAAGTTTTACTTCTTTTGCTTTTTTTTTTTTTTTGAAAAACCAAGCATGTGTATACTTATTTTCAACGAAGAAAATTTCTTGTTTAAAGCTGATCTCTTGTTCATATCCAGTGTTATAGACAGTGTTTCTGTCTCCCCAAAGTTCATATGTTGAAGCCCTAACGCCCAATATGATGTTATTTGGAGGTAGGGTCTTTGTAGGTAATTAGGTTTAGATGAGGCCATGAAGGTGGAGCCCCATGATGGGACCAGTGCCATTATAAGAAGAGGAAGACACACCAGAGCTCATCTCTCCTCACATGCACACACTGAGGAAAGGCCATATGATGACAGAGGGAGAGGGTAGCCATCTGCAAGCCCAGAAGAGTCTTCAGCAGAACCCAAACATGCTGGTACCTTGATGTCTGACTTCCAGCCTCCAGAACTGAGAAAATAAACCTCAGAAAACTGTTTAAACCACCCAGTGTATGGTATTTCATTATAGCAGCCTGAGAAGCCAAAGACATCCAGTAAAACAATGCAGATAAACACAATTGAGAATAGAGCTAGTGGTTACCTGGGCAAGGACAGCAGTGATACAAGGAGGACACACACTCATGAAACCAGGATATAAGGTTGTTACATTTCCCCTCCTCCTGCCAGATGCATTAGAGAATTTTTCTCTGATTTTCACTAAGAGGACCTGGTTGAGGACCTGGAGGCAACCCTCAGAAAATAGTGGGAGCCATCAATGACTGGGTTCCCCTGGACTATTTAATTCTCAGAGTTGTCTACACTTAGCCTCCAGCAACTCATCAACTAGGGTTCAATTTTCCTACCTAGCACTGGCTCCTGTGGCAGTTTCCACTTATGACTCATGGCCCCAAACTGTAACAATTAGAGATAGCCTCATCCACCGGAGGGCAGACAACAGAAGCAATAAAAACGACAATCCTGCAGCCTGTGAAACGAAAACCACATTCACAGAAACATAGACAAAAGGAAAAGGCAGAGGACTATGTACCAGATGAAGGAACAAGATAAAACCCCAGAAAAACAACTAAATAAAGTGGAGATAGGCAACCTTCCAGGAAAAAAATTCAGAATAATGATAGTGAAGATAATCCAGGACCTCAGAAAAAGAATGGAGGAAAAGATCGAGAAGGTGCAAGAAATATTTAACAAAGACCTAGAAGAATTAAACAACAAACACCTAGAAGAATTAAAGAACAAAACAAACAGAGAGGAATAATACAATAACTGAAATGAAAAATACACTAGAAGGAATCAATAGCAGAATAACTGAGGCAGAAGAACGGATAAGTGACCTAGAAGACAAAAAGGTGGAATTCACTGCCCCAGAACATAATAAAGAAAAAAGAATGAAAAGAAATGAAGACAGTCTAAGAGACCTCTCGGACAACATTAAACACAACATCCGCATTATAGGGGTCCCAGAAGGAAAAGAGAGAGAGAAAGGACCCGAGAAAATATTTGAAGAGATTATAGTTGAAAACTTCCTTAACATGAGAAAGGAAATAGCCACCCAAGTCCAGGAAGCACACAGAGCCCCAGGCAGGATAAACCCAAGGAGAAACACGCCAAGACACATAGTAATCAAACTGACAAAAATTAAAGACAGAAAAATTATTAAAAGCAACAAGGGAAAAATGACAAATAACATACAAGGGAACTCCCATAAGGTTAACAGCTGATTTCTCAGCAGAAACTCTACAAGCCAGAAGGGAGTGGCATGACATATTTAAAGTGATGAAAGGGAAGAACCTACAACCAAGATTACTCTACCTGGCAAGGATCTCATTCAGATTCGATGGAGAAATGAAAAGCTTTACAGACAAGCAAAAGCTAAGAGAATTCAGCACCACCATACCAGCTCTACAACAAATGCTAAAGGAACTTCTCTAAGTGGGAAACACAAGAGAAGAAAAGGACCTACAAAAACAAACCCAAAACAACTGAGAAAATGGTAACAGGAACATACATATTGATAATTACCTTAAATGTGAATGGATTAAATGCTCCAACCAAAAGACACAGACTGGCTGAATGTATACAAAAACAAGACCCATATATATGCTGTCTACAAGAGACACACTTCAGACCTAGGGACACATACAGACTGAAAGTGAGGGGATGGAAAAAGATATTGCATTCAAATGGAAATCAAAAGAAAGCTGGAGTAGCAATACTCATATCAGATAAAATAGACTTTAAAATAAACAATGTTACAAGACACAAGAAAGGACACTACATAATGATCAAGGGATCAATCCAGGAGGGAGATATAACAATTATAAATATATATGCACCCAACATAGGAGCACCCCAACACATAAGGCAAATACTAATGGCCATAAAAAGGGAAATCGACAGTAACACAATAATACTGGGGGATTTTAACACCTCACTTACACCAATGGACAGATCATCAGGACAGAAAATTAATAAGGAAACACAAGCTTTAAATGACACAATACACCAGATAGATTTAATTGATATTTATAGGATATTCCATCTGAAAACAGCAGATTGCACTTTCTTCTCAAGCGCACATGGAACATACTCCAGGATAGATCACATCGTGGGTCACAAATCAAGTCTCAGTAAATTTAAGAAAACTGAAATCATATCAAGCATCTTTTCCAACCACAACACTATGAGATTAGAAATAAATTACAGGGGAAAAAACATAAAAAACACAAACACATGGAGGCTAAACAAAACGCTACTAAATAACCAAGAGATCACTGAAGAAATCAAAGAGGAAATCAAAAAATACCTAGAGACAAAGGACAATGAAAACAAGATGATCCAAAACCTGTGGGATGCAATAAAAGCAGTTCTAAGAGGGGAGTTTATAGCAATACAATCCTACTTCCAGAAACAAGAAAAATCTCAAATAAACCATCTAACCTTACACCTAAAGGAACTAAAGAAAGAAGAACAAACAAAACCCAAAGTTAGTAGAAGGAAAGAAATCATAAAGATCAGAGCAGAAATAAATGAAATAGAAACAAAGAAAACAATAGCAAAGATCAATAAAACTAAAAGCTGGTTCTTTGAGAAGAGAAACAAAATTCATAAACCTTTAGCCAGACTCATCAAGAAAAAGAAGAAGAGGACTCAAATCAATAAAGTTAGAAATGAAAAACACGAAGTTACAACAGACACTGCAGAAATACAAAGCATCATAAGAGACCACTACAAGCAACCCTGTGCCAATAAAATGGACAATCTGGAAGAAATGGACAAATTCTTAGAAAGGTATAACCTTCCAAGACTGAACCAGTAAGAAATAGAAAATATGAACAGACCAATCACAAGTAATGAAATTGAAACTGTGATTTAAAATCTTCCAGAAAACAAAAGTCCAGGACCAGATGGCCTCACAGGTGAATTCTATCAAACATTTAGACAAGAGCTAACACCCATCCTTCTTAAACTCTTCCCGAAAATTGCAGAGGAAGGAACACTCCCAAACTCATTCTACGAGACCACCATCACCCTGATACCAAAACCAGACAAAGATACTAAAAAAAAGAAAATTATAGACCAATATCACTGATGAATATGGATGCAGAAATCCTCAACAAAATACTAACAAACAGAATCCAACAGCATATTAAAAGGATCATATACCATGATCAAGTGGGATTTATCCCAGGGATGTAAGGATTCTTCAATATACGCAAATCAATCAATGTGATACACCACATTAACAAATTGAAGAACAAGAACCATATGATCATCTCAGTAGATACAGAAAAAGCTTTTGACAAAATTCAATACCCATTTATGATAAAAACTCTCCAGAAAGTGGGCATAGAGGGAACCTACCTCAACATAATAAAGGCCATATACGTCAAACCCACAGCAAACATCATTCTCAATGGTGAAAAACTGAAAACATTTCCTCTAAGATCAGGAACACGAAAAGGATGTCCACGCTCACCACCATTATTCAACATAGCTTTGGAAGTCTTAGCCATGGCAATCAGAGAAGAAAAAGAAATAAAAGGAATACAAATTGGAAAAGAAGAATTAAAACTGTCACTGTTTGCAGACGACAGGATACTATACATAGAGAATCCTAAAGATGCCACCAGAAAACTACTAGAGCTAAACAATGAATTTGGTAAAGTTGCAGGATACAAAATTAATGCACAGAAATCTCTTGCATTCCTTTACACTAACAAGTAAAGATCAGAAAGAGAAATTAACAAACAATCCCATTCACCAATGCAACAAAAAGAATAAAATACCTAGGAATAAACTTCCATAAGGAGGTAAAAGACCTGTATGCAGAAAAATATAAGACACTGATGAAAGAAATTAAAGATGATACAAATAGATGGAGAGATATACCATGTTCTTGGATTGGAAGAATCAACATTGTGAAAATGACTCTACTACCCAAAGCAATCTACAGATTCAATGCAATCCCTATCAAACTACCACTGGCATTTTTCACAGAACTAGAACAAAAAATTTCACAATTTTTATGGAAACACAAAAGACCTCGAATAGCCAAAGCAATCTTAAGAACGAAAAATGGAGCTGGAGGAATCAGGCTCCCTGAATTCAGACTATATTACAAAGCTACAGTAATCAAGACAGTTTGGTACTGGCACAAAAACAGAAATATAGATCAATGGAACTGGATAGAAAGCCCAGAGATAACCCCATGCACATATGGTCACCTTATCTTTGATAAAGGAGGCAAGCATATACAGTGGAGAAAAGACAGCCTCTTCAATAAGTGGTGCTGGGAAAATTGGACAGGTACATGTAAAAGTATGAAATTAGAACACTCCCTGACATCATACACAAAAATAAACTCAAAATGGATTAAAGACCTAAGTGTAAGGCCAGACACTATCAAACTCTTAGAGGAAAACATAGGCAGAACACTCTATGACATAAATCACAGCAAGATTCTTTTTGACCCAGCCCCTAGAGAAATGGAAATAAAAACACAAATAAACAAATGGGACCTAATGAAACTTAAAAGCTTTTGCACAGCAAAGGAAACCATAAACAAGACCAAAAGACAACCATCAGAATGGGAGAAAATATTTGCAAATGAAGCAACTGACAAAGGATTAATCTCCAAGATTTACAAGCAGCTCATGCAGCTCAATAACAAAAAAACAAACAACCCAATCCAAAAATGGGCAGAAGACCTAAATAGATATTTCTCCAAAGAAGATATACAGATTGCCAACAGACACATGAAAGAATGCTCAACATCATTAATAACTAGAGAAATGCAAATCAAAACTACAATGAGATATCATCTCACACCGGTCAGAATGGCCATCATCAAAAAATCTAGAAACAATAAATGCTGGAGAGGGTGTAGAGAAAAGGGAACACTCTTGCACTGTTGGTGGGAATGTAAATTGATACAGCCACTATGGAGAACAGTATGGAGGTTCCTTAAAAAACTACAAATAGAACTACCATACGACCCAGCAATCCCACTACTGGGCATATACCCTGAGAAAACAATAATTCAAAAAGAGTCATGTACCACAATGTTCATTGCAGCTCTATTTACAATAGCCAGGACATGGAAGCAACCTAAGTGTCCATCATCGGATGAATGGATAAAGAAGATGTGGCACATATATACAATGGAATATTACTCAGCCATAAAAAGAAATGAAATGGAGGTATTTGTAGTGAGGTGGATGGAGTTAGAGTCTGTCATACAGAGTGAAGTAAGTCAGAAAGAGAAAAACGAATACCATATGCTAACACATATATATGGAATCTAAGGGAAAATAAAGGTCATGAAGAACCTAGTGGCAAGACGGGAATAAAGACACAGACCTACTAGAGAATGGACTTGAGGATATGGGGAGGGGGAGGGGTAAGATGTGACAGGGTGAGAGAGTGGCATAGACATATATACACTACCAAATGTAAAATAGATAGCTAGTGGGAAGCAGCCGCATAGCACAGGGAGATCAGCTCGGTGCTTTGTGACCACCTAGAGGGGTGGGATAGGGAGGGTGGGAGGGAAGGAGATGCAAGAGGGAAGAGATATGGGAACATATGTATATGTATAACTGATTCACTTTGTTATAAAGCAGAAACTAACACACCATTGTAAAGCAATTATACTCCAATAAAGATGTTTAAAAAAAAAATTACTGAAGATTCTATATGATGACAAACGTCTGACAAACTTTTTCTTAATTTACTAACAAAATATCCTTGAAGACACACAAAAATGCAAAAGCTGACTTTGAGACAAAATGATAAGAAAAGATCTTGGAAAATCCTGGTGGAATTCTCACTAAATGCATCATCAGTCAAGATGGATTGAGATGTACATTACTGAACCATGTATCGCCTACTCTACCCTCTGAAACAGAAGAAAAGGTCACCCCACCCCCAGAAAATCAGTACTGAAGACAAAAATGAGAAGCTCAGAAGAAAATAATGAGAAAGATAATACATGTTGAGGGTAGAGGACAAAGAGTTAAGAATATAAATTTTCCAATGAAAGGAAAAATAATGGAACACAAATGATAATCAAATAGAAGAAAACATCTCAGTTGAAAAAATACATGAGCCAAGTATTCATGGGGCTCCTAGAAAAAAATAAGACAAAATGCAGACACACACACACACACACACACACACACACACACACACACACACACCATTCCATAATTTCAAAGAAAAATAGAGTCTACAAGTATCTGGGGAAAATATCTGCCTCTCATTTCTCTCCAACCCTAAACATACCAGAAGACAGTAGAACAATCAGATTCTGCTGAATGATGAGTAGCAGGTCACAGCTGTGTCCTAGGAATTTTATAGCTATTCAAGTAATTATTCATCTGTGACAGCAACAGAAAAACTTTCTCAAATAAGACTAAAAAACATACTACTGAAGTACGTCCTTGTTAAATTTAAATAAGACAAGATTCCCAAGATCTTTGTTTAAATAAGAAATTTGCAGAGTAATTTTATTTTACCTCAAGCATGTGAAATAAGAGGGAAATAACAATGATCTCCTTCAGATTCCACAGAGAGTCCACAAGTTTTATACCTTTTAGAAAAAAAATGATGGCTACATTAAAATTATCACCAAGGCAACACATTATTAAGTAAAACAACCAATCAAAATTACTGACCTTTCAGAGATTAAAGGTTATTATCAACAGTAGTTAGCAACAATCTCTGGAATCCAGGTACTTTATAAAAATCTTTATCTAGAATTAATATAAGCAAGAATAGTTTCTGTTTTTCTCTGCAAGTGCAAAGAAAGAGGAAACAAACATTTCCTTCTTATATCTTATTTCTTTTCTTCATGATTAGGAGGGTCTGCGTTTCAAGCCTAAGTACTGCGATTCCTTTGGTTACCACTGACAGAAAAAGAAGCAGGTTTAGGAAGCTCAAAGCATATAATATGGAAAAGAAAGGACAAAATAGCGTTCTGAGCATTGGAATGTGGAACGCATAATGCTTGGCATCTGTCAGAAGGATGAGTCAATCTAATGTGGACTTCTGCATTACAGTCCCAAAGTAAGTCTTCCTCACTTACATAAGCAGGTTACATAAGCTCCCTAAGGCTCAGTTTACTCCTCTGTGAAATAAGAATGTAAAATTGAGCCTATATCGTTAGATTCCAATAAGAATCAAACAAGATAGTACAGGTAAAATATTTAATACAGTGTCTGATACACAATAAGTACATAATATTTAACTTTTTAATATAATAAATTATTATCTAATAAGATTATTCCTTTAGAGGAATATATTTATGTTAGTTATCTACTGCTTCATTACAAATTACCCCCAAATTTCAGTGGCTTAAAACAGGAAGCATGTATCATCTCACAGGAGTTTCTGAAGGTCAGGAATCCAGGAGCAGCTTAGCTGGGTTTTCCTGGCTCCACATCTCTTATGAGGTTGCAGTCAAAATGTTGGTTGGAGATGCAGACATCTGAAGGTTGTCAGGCCAGGAAGATTCACTTCCAAGAAGACTCACTCACATGGCTGTTGGCTGGAGGCCTTGGTAACTCATTGGCCAATGGCAGGAGGCCTCCTTGCCCACATGAGCCTCTATTCAGGACACGTCAGTGAACCTCGCCCAGAGTGAGCAATTCAAGAGAAAGAAAGGCGTGACAGTGTCTTGCATGACCTAGTCTCTGAAGTCCCACATCGCCACTTCTGCTTTTTTCTATTCATTACAAGCACATCACTAAGTCGGCTCACACTCAAGGAAAGGTGAACTGGACTTCTACCTCTTGAAGAGTATCACATCATTTGTGGAAATGTTCAAAACCACCACAATTTTATTTGTGTATCATGTGCATATATCTCTAAGAAAGAGAGAGCTATAATTAAAAATTTTCTTTTTTACTGATATAGGTGACATATAACATCATGTAAGTTTAAAGCATACTACACATTGATTTGATACATTTATACACTGCAAATCAAAACAACGAGATATCACCTCACACCTGTCAGAATGGCTATCATCAAATAGTCTACAAATAACAAATTGCTGGTGAGGATGTAGAGGAAAGGGAACGCTTGTACACTGCTGATGGGAATGTAAATTGGTCCAGCCACTGTGGAAAACAGTATGGAAGTTCCTCAAAAAACTAAAAATAGAACTACCATATGACCCAGCAAGTCCACTCCTGGGTATATATCTGAAGAAAATGAAAACACTAATTCAAAAAGACACTTGCACACCAATGTTCACAGCAGCACTATTTACAATAGCAAAGACAATGGAAGCAACCCAAGTGCCCTTCAACAGATGAATGGATAAAGAAGATGTGGTATATACATACAATGGAATATTGCTCAGCCATAAAAAAGAATGAAATTCTGCCATTTGCAGCAACATAGATGGAACTAGAGAATATTATGCTTGTAAAATAAATCAGACAGAGAAACACAAATACTGTATGATATCACTTATACCTGGAATCTAAAAAATAATACAAATGAATGTATATAGAAAAACATAGACAGACTGACAGATATAGAAAACAAACTAGTGGTTACCAGAGGGGAGAAGGAAGAGCAAATTGAGGGTATGGGATGAAGAGATACAAACTACTATGTATAAAATAGATAAGCGGGCTTCCCTGGTGGTGCAGTGGTTAAGAATCCGCCTGCCAATGCAGGAGACATGGGTTCGAGCCCTGGTCTGGGAAGATCCCACATGCCGTGGAGCAACTAAGCCCGTGCACCACAACTACTGAGCCTGCACTCTAGAGGCCGCAAACCACAACTACTGAGCCTGTGTGCCACAACTACTGAAACCCGCGCACCTAGAGCCCGTGCTCCACAACAAGAGAAGCCACTGCAATGAGAAGCCTGCACACCGCAATGAAGAGTAGCCCTCGCTCGCCACAACTAGAGAAAGCCCGCACGCAGTAACGAAGACCCAACGCAGTAAAAAATAAATAAATAAAATTTTTTTAAAAAATAAAATAGATAAAAAACAAAGATATATTGTATAGTACAGGGAAATACAGCCATTATTTTATAATAACTTTTAATAGAGTATAATCTGTAAAAATACTGAATCAGTCTGTGGCATGCCTGAAACTAATATAATATTATAAATCAACTATACTTCAATTTATAAAAATAAATCAAAAATAAAATTTTTTAAAAAGAATGGGGGAGGATAAAGAGGAAAACAAGAAAGAGGAAGAAGAAGGGCTGTTGAATTTAAGGTGTTATGGGAGATCAGAGACATAAATAGAATAGATATAAATGACTAAGCCTGAGCTGCAAATGACAGCTCGTAGAAATTAAGCATTTGCTCAGGGAATACCAGGCACTGTGTTACTTCATTAAATCCTCATAATATTTCTAGAAGTTTGTTATTATTATTTTCATTTTAGTGGGAAAACTAGGACTCAAAGGGAATAAATAACTTACCTTTAAGGTCACACAGCTAGATAGTGATAGACCCAAAATTGGAACCCAGAACTCTGACTCCAAACCCTCTGCATTCCATCTCATTGATGCCATGTGACCATGCCAATGCCAAAATGGAAAGTCCAGATTCTGGCCCCCAGTAAGTGTTTTCATACTTCTCCAACCTAAGTCTCTGCAATTGTATGCAAGAAGCTATGGGACCGGTTTCAGATGGTGTTACATTTTCATAATCTTAGTGCAGAATTGAAAAGAGCAATTTTCCCACTGATCCAAGAGTAACATAGACATGACTTGAATTAGTTGTGTCTCTAGACAATAAAAGAGAATAAGCTGATTTTAAAAAGGAAAAAATTTATATTTTAATGCAGCTTTTCAGACAAGCCCACATTGTCTTTATTCCAAGGACAAGAAGCAGAACCCACCTAATAGTCTCTGACTCATAATTTTGATCCCTGATATACTTCTAAACATGCAAGTCATATCCTACACTGTCCTGATACGGCAAGGAATAGTGAATAACATTAATTGTGTCACAGTATTTTTCCTTTTGTAAAGTTAATTCATATTAATAACAGTTATTCCGATTAGAGTTACCATTATTATTACCTTATATCATTTGATTCCCATTTGGGAGCCAAAGAATTATAATGTGTGGGGCATTGTGTTATATAATAACCAAGGTACCAAGGTGAGTACATGGTGGACTTCCAAAAAAACATGAGAAGATAGTATTCTCTACTCAATTATTATGCCATAAGTGAATAATGCACTTTCTCTCTGGATGATCCCATCAAACTTCTGAGTTTTATATATCACCTCTGTGCTGATAATTTCCAAGTTCATATACTCAGCACTGAACTCTCTCTTGAGATCCAGTCATTATATATTATTGACTGCTTAGATGTCCAATATGATTCTCAAATTTAATAACCGCAAAACAGAACTACTGATCTGTTTTCCTCCAGTCTTTCAGGGCTCTTCCACTTAGTTACTCAAGTCAAAAACCTAGGAGTCTTGATTCTTTTTTTCCCCTCATCATCTACATCCAATTCATTAGCTAGTCATATTGGCCCCATCTCCAAAGTATATTGAATCCATTCACTTACTTCCAGCTACACTGCTACCTTTCTAGTCCAAGTTACCATCATTTCTCACTTAGACTATTACAACAGAACTGCTCAGCTGGCTTATACCCATGACTCTCCTAAATTAAGTCTCATTAGAGCAAGCTGCTTAAATCTATCCAAAAGACTCTTGATGCATTTGAAATAAAATCAACACTCCTTACCTTAGCCTATTAATTCTAATTTGAACTGTTTCTGTATATCAGTTGGGGCTCAATCAAAGAAGAGATACGGGCTTCCCTGGTGGCACAGTGGTTGAGAATCTGCCTGCCAATGCAGGGGACACGGGTTCGAGCCCTGGTCTGGGAAGATCCCACACGCCGCGGAGCAACTGGGCCTGTGAGCCACAATTACTGAGCCTGTGCGTCTGGAGCCTGTGCTCCGCAACAAGAGAGGCCGCGATAGTGAGAGGCCCGTGCACCGCGATGAAGAGTGGCCCCCGCTCGCCGCAACTAGAGAAAGCCCTCGCACAGAAACGAAGACCCAACACAGCCAAAAATAAATAAATATATATAAAAAAAAAGAAGGGATACATTATGAGTGATATAGAATAAGATTTATCGTAGAGGTTTGACACTGGGCAATGTGAGAGCTAGTAAAAGAGTCTATGTAAGGATGTTGTTCCTATATCTGATGCTGCAAAAGGAAGGATGAACCTGAAGTGAGGGAGGGCAAGAATGAGCTGAAACCTTCAAGGATAGGCTAGAAGCCATGAGAATGAACTAGAACTTGTGTCTGTCTCAATTTCAATGACGTGAGTGACCTGCAGAAGAAGCTGATGCTCTTCATCATGGCTTTGCACACATACCTGGCCTACATTTAGGAGGAACTGAAGGAGACCCAGCAGCAGTTGGAGTACCTGCAAGCTCAGCTGCTGTCCCATGACACCACCGTGAGCCAGCAGGTCAGAGACGATGTGTGTGAGCTGCAGGAGAACATGATCTTACACCTGGACCTTCTGAACACAGATGTGACTGCTGCTTTGCTCACGTCTTCCAAATCTCATGCAAGGGTCTCCCCTATTCAGAATTATATAAGGAAGGCAATGCTCCAAGCTCCAGCTCAGGTAGATTAACACAGTATAAGCCTACCACTAGCCACCCCTTGTGAATCTGGCCCAAACACACCTCTTTTAACCATACTTAAATTATCAATAATGACAGTAGAAAAATTATGTTTCTGCCTAATCATTCTAGCTGAGTCACCCTCTCTGTTTGATATCTTGTAATTTAAACACTGAGATATAAGAAGTGGTTTGCTGATAAATGTTTAGTAACGAGTTCTCTGAGGAATTACAAACCATGATACATACTGTTTGCCAGTTTCCATTGTATAAATACTCCCACCATGCTCAATTTCATGGCACCAAATGTGATATCACTGAAAGCAGAGTTGAAAAGAAATACACAGTAGCACATCAATATGTTGTGTTTCCATTACTCAGCCATAAAAAAAAGAATGAAATAATGCCATTTGCAGCACATGGATGGACCATGTTAGAGATTATCATACTAAATGAAGTAAGCCAGACAGAGAAAGACAAACATCATATGATATCACTTATATGTGGAATCTAAAATATGATACAAATGAACTTATTTACAAAACAGAAACAGACTCACAGGCATAGAAAACAAACCAAAGGGGAAAGGGAAGGAGGAGGGATAAATTAGGAGTTTGGGATTAACAGCTACACACTGCTGTATATAAAATAGATAAATAACAGTAACCTACTGTATAGCACAGGGAACTATATTCAATATCTTGTAATAACCTATAACAGAAAAAAAATCTGAAAAAGAGTAATATATATATATATGAACTGAATCACTTTGCTGTACACGTGAAACTAACACAACATTGTAAATCAAGTACACTTCAATAAAAATATATTATATATGTATTTTATATATATTTATATATATATTATATATATATAGTATTCCCACCTTACAGATACCGTATATATAAACAACCTCCAGAGTACAAACAATAGTAAAATGTAATATACCTAATTATAAAGTGATGAGTTTGGGGTATTTGTTACCATTATTTTAATGTAATTTATTTAATTATAAGTTTAGATAATTTAATTTCATATTGACTCTGCTAAGTAGAGAATAGCTATCACAGAGGATGGCACTGAAAGGTATTTGGGAAGTGACTGGTGAAGATAATCAGTCCCTTGCAAGGCAAATATCTTCTCAGGGAGAAGAAGGGCTGCTTCTGGTGAGGGAAACTCAGCATAATTTAGAGGTTAAAGAGCCCCAGCTTCATGAGAATTTTCCCATGTATCTTTCTCTCAATTTTCAGGGTCCCATTGCTTCCCAATCAAATTCCTAAATTGACACAAAAGACCTTGAGAGATTGGGAATTCAATTTATCCTGCTATTTAGCCATATACAAGCTTAGACTTTGGGGGTGTTTATTTTCAGAAATCGCAGTCCTACAGCTACAGGAGATAAGTGGGTTTTTTTATAACAGTAATAGAAGTTATCTGGAAATCTGAAGCCCTATACTCATCATTTTCTTTCTACCTCTATTCCAGTACATATATAAGCAACCACTCAATCCCATTTCACTCCCAATTTTCATTAAAATGTTTTACAGCAGCAAATACTTGATCCCCTAAGGGCCTTTTACAGACATTTGATTACAGGTAACTACAGGTGGTAATATTATTAACTGTTTACCTCTGCACATTATGAACTACCAGTGTCTCCTTTACCACTGGAAACAGGATCATTATGTCTCTAAATTTAATCAGATCAGAGAAACAATTCCTGAGAATGAAGAACTAATTCAGAGAACCAATTCAGAAACTCTTCCTTAGGGTCCTATTTTTCTGGAACCACTTCCTGCACCAAATTCTGTGGAGTTAGGGTTTGATCAAAAGCTATTACACGAGTTTGACCTTAAGCAATTGCAGAAGGTGGTCAAACAGTCTATATAAGGCTGCTCCTTCCATACCTGGTACCTGGCTCAATGTTAGCAAGGCCGGTAATCTGGAAGAAAAGATAGGTGGAAGAGAGCGAGGACTAATGTGAACTTGAAAGAACAAGCTGGACACCGAAAGTATGAACTTGGAGCCCCCTTATGTTTCTCACTACCTCCAGGCCTCCAACTTGGATGATATGGGTGATCTGCAGGAGAGGCTTGCACCTTCACCACACAAACACATGGTCCAGGATTCAGAGACGCTTAGGGAGCAGTCTGGCAGGAGCTGCAAGAGCTGCAAGCATGCCTGCCACCACATGCTGCTAAGGTGAGTCAGCAGATCAGCAACAAGAATATGGGAAATGCAACAGCGCCTGATGGTACACCAACCCTCTGCATATAAACGTGGATACTGCTTTTCAAATGCTGCTATGGCCAACCCTAATCTATAACTATATACAGGGAAGGGAATTCTGGCAAATGTAGTTCCAGCTTAGCTAAACAGACAAGTACTAAATCACCACACTGCTCCACCTCTATGACACTGCACTCCACTACAGCTTTCTGCTCTAAGAATATATAACAATTCATTTCCACCTCAGGGCCTTTATACTTGGTGCTCCTTCTGCCTGAAGTGTTCTTTCCCCAGATACTAGCATACCTAGCTTCTTCTCATGATTCATTTCTCCACTCATCTCTTCCCTTATATAAAGTATCTCTTGTTCCTGGTTGCTTTCTGTAGTGAACATTTTTAGTTACTTAGCCAGCATCAATTCCTCCCTCTTTCCTTAATAATAGCAGATAGATCTTTCCCAGGTATCTACCAAATCCCATGCAGCCCCTCTCTTCCAGCTCCAGGGATGGACCGTGATTGGTTTACAGTATCAGAAGATTGTATTCCCAGCCTCAGTAATTGATACAGCGATGGGCAAAAGCCTTAAGTTAATGAATCTCGGTACCTTTTACTAAAATGCAGAAGCCCTGGGCTTCCCTGGTGGCGCAGTGGTTGAGAGTCTGCCTGCCAATGCAGGGGACACGGGTTAGAGCCCTGGTCTGGGAAGATCCCACATGCCGCGGAGCAACTGGGCCCGTGGGCCACAATTACTGAGCCTGCGCGTCTGGAGCCTGTGCTCCGCAACAGGAGAGGCCGCGATAATGAGAGGCCTGCGCACCGCGATGAAGAGCGGCCCCCACTTGCCACAACTAGAGAAAGCCCTCGCACAGAAACAAAGACCCAACACAGCCATAAATAAATAAATTTTTTTAAAAAATGCAGAAGCCCTGCTGAATATGAACAAGGACACATGGGATCCTGACACATGATTCCTGCTAGTAGACATCCTCCTACCCAGCCCTACGATGAAGCCTCTTCTGTGGACTACAGAACAGAAGGGTGAGAAAACTGGGTCAGTGTTAACACTGCTCATCTCCTAGATCAACTAACCGCCAACCTTTATTACCTCTGTATTTTCAGCTAAGTGAACCAATAAATTCCCATGTTCTTTAAGCCACTTTGATTGGGGGGTTTTTTTGTTTGTTTTGGGGAGTTTTTTCAATTGAATTATAATTGACACATACCTTTTTTAACAAAAATCATCGTAAATGATGCAACCCTATCATACTGTACTGTTTTGTTGTCTTCAAAGCAAGTGTTGCTATCTGTAATTATCTTGTTTGTTTA
The DNA here is from genome assembly GCF_965194825.1 of Balaenoptera physalus. NCBI lineage: Eukaryota > Metazoa > Chordata > Mammalia > Artiodactyla > Balaenopteridae > Balaenoptera > Balaenoptera physalus. The sequence goes on from NC_138888.1 coordinate 71,178,707, forward strand.
CTGTGTGTCTTTTTTTAAAATGTCTGCCACCTCCACTAGAATATAAGCTCAATGCAAGTACAGACTTTGAGTATTTTATTCCAAACCCCTAGAGCAATGCCCAGCAAACATAAGAACTCAAAAACACCTAAGGAATTAATGAGAAAACGGATCTCGATAAGTCTTCTCTTTCTATGGAATGTAAAATATAGAGCAGGTACCAATGCTGCCATCTAATAATGGTGTGTTTTAATTCTGTTGGGCCACCAATCCCAAATTTGCCTTTCTTTTGTTCTGCCTTGATCATTTTGTTTAGAGCTGAGCTCTACGTGGAATGGTTGTGAGTATAACATAATTGCTAAATGACTAGCATATCTGGCATTATAAAGCATCATGGGTGTTCAACTGAAAACTTATAGCTGATGATTGAGATTGCTATGTAACGCAACAGCTAACTTTTTAATGTTTCTCATTTCCCTAAGCAGGAGGTACTGATTTTCCACTTAAGCATACCAAAAACACGCCACTGTTTTTCCATTAAAGAGTCTCTAAAGACTCTCTAAGAATCCATCAGCTGGCTGTGAGGGTTACAGTTTTGAAAAGGAAAGCAACAACAGAGCTAATCCATAGGAAGATAAATAAACAAACCTGCTCATCCACCCTTAGGATTTATTTTCTAATTCTCCTACTGCTTTTCCTCACTTGGTTTTTACACAGCTTAGAAAAGTGGGTAGTACAAAGGGTCACAGTTTCCGAAACACATGCTTTCTCATGTAATCTGTCATGTGCCAGAAGACATGGCAACTAGAAGTGGAAACTCCAGAAACCTGGAAGTTATTGACATTGTGGAGGTACTAGATGCAACAATAGGCTTCACCATCAATTGTAGTGGTGGTGGTACATTACTACTCCACCACTATTAACGGTAATAATGGCTAACATATATCCAGCACTTACTATGGACTGCACACTGTGTTAAGGGCATCACAGATTTTAATGCATTTAATCCCCACCACAACTCTTTTGCAAATAATATTATTTATTCCAATTTTAGAGACAAAGAAACTAACGCAGAGAGAGATTAAATAACTCACTAAGTGTCATTGTGCTAGAAGTTAAAGTAATATGCCATAAGAAAAGAGACTTGGGTGTAGGGGGAGGTCAGGGAACTGTTGTCCTGGAATTAGATATAGCAGACATCACTGTTACTTGTGTCACATCACCTCTGTATGGTCTTAGACTCAACTACTGCCAGCATCCTGCTTCAAGCCTGAGCTTCTCATCTTTCCACCTTCTGGCCAAGGACCTTCTCCCAGGTTGCCAGAGGTCACTTGGCCCTCTTTCTAGGTCAGCTGAGAAACAAACACATTCAGGAGGCAACCGTCAACCGATGGGGGACAGAACTAGTGGATAAATGCCCTAGCCTCCATCTCTCAGAGGGGCAATTCTTCCCTGCCTCACTCAGCCAACTCTCTCCCACCTGCTTGCTGAATCACCTTCCAAGTAAACTACCTCTCCCCCAGGTCCTTTTCTTAGGCTCTGCTTTGGGGGAAGCCAACCATGACACATTTGATCCTTCTAACTAAATAAATGATGTAATAGACATAGTTTTAACCTCATCGCATTTATCAAAATTTAGCAACATGCTCATTACTTTGTTCTGATTGCTTTTAATAATTTGTTTTAAAAATCTTAGAAACTGGGCTTCCCTGGTGGCGCAGTGGTTGAGAATCTGCCTGCCAATGCAGGGGACACAGGTTCGAGCCCTGGTCTGGGAAGATCCCACATGCCGCTGAGCAACTAGGCCCGTGAGCCACAACTACTGAGCCTGCGCGTCTGGAGCCTGTGCTCCGCAACAAGAGAGGCCACGACAGTGAGAGGCCCGCGCACCACGATGAAGAGTGGCGCCCACTTGCCACAACCAGAGAAAGCCATCGCACAGAAACGAAGACCCAACACAGCCATAAATAAATAAATAAAGAATACAGTAGTCCCCTCTCATCAACAGGGGATGTCTGAAACTGCAGACAGTACCAAGCCCTACATACACTCTATTTAAAAAAAAAAAAAAAAAATCTTAGGAACTAGCAGATTTGGGGACAGAGAAATTGTGGCGCTTTTTAAAAAAACTATTTTTAGCACTTGCTGAAATGTTTCATACTAAAGAGAAAATCCTTTCACTCAGCAAGACACTGATTAGATCTTTAGGTAACTGTTCCTATAGCAACCCTCTACTCTGCAATATTCTATTATTTTTCAAGCCCACCTCCTCAACCAGAGACCAGAGTTCATCACATATAGCCATCCTTTCCAACTCTGTCTTTCAATGAAATGCTTCTTATTTGTCAGTGTATGTCTACAATTTTCCCTTATTTCTTTTCACCTTATTTCAATAGTGAATTGAACTAGTTGAAAACATTTCACTAAAGCTATTCTGTATTTTGGTATAAGATGTTTAATGATATAAGAAAAATAGGGACTTCCCTGGCAGTCCAGTGGTTAGGACTCTGCACTTCCACTGCAGGGGGCATGGGTTCAATCCCTGGTCGGGGAACTAAGATCCCACATGCCATGCAAACAAATAATAATAATAATAATAACAGCAATGTTTTATTAACCAAATATTCAGGACCTTCTACAGATGTGTTCCAAACCTACCTACTACTAGCACTTGCTCTTCCTGGAGGCAGGAGGCTTGAGCTGTAATATATACGTGGGTGCTGTCAGCAGCCATATTTTCACTTTTCACCTGAGCCAGAGAAGCAGAGGAAGTCAATCAGCCATGAGAGAGGCAGCTGGATAGGGAGGAGCAGAGAAAGAAGGCTCTCCAGGTGTTCGATTTGAGGTTCCAGTTCTATCCTTACGGCTGAGTGCTGCCCTGATCTTGTGATCCATGAAACGCTTTGTGTCCTTTCTTACTTAAGGTAGTTGAAAGAGTTCATTACTTCAACCAAAAGAGTCTTAACACAGGAGCCTCTAGAAAATAATTAAATCTACAGTGAAGAAAAGCACTTCCTGTGGAATTTGCCTTGGTAAATTCTGTCTGATACCAGATAGTATCCTATACCACAGAAACCAAGTGCTGGAGACTATCTTTCAAGACAGGGGGCTTGCAGGCATCCAGAGCTCTTTAGCTTGTCATGAATTGTGATATTTTTAATAGTATTTTGTTTGAAGGAAGGAGAATTAGAAGTGAGGTAAGGAGTTTAGGGCTTCTCTGGTGGCCCAGTGGTTAAGAATCCACCTGCCAGTGCAGGGGACACGGGTTCAATCCCTGGTCCGGGAAGATCCCACATGCCATGGAGCAACTAAGCCCATGAGCCACAACTACTGAGCCTGTGCTCTAGAGCCCATGAGCTACAACTACTGAGCCCACGTGCCACAACTACTGAAGCCCGCACACCTAGAGCCCATGCTCCAGAAGAGAAGCCACCACAGTGAGAAGCCCGTGCACCGCAACGAAGAGGAGCGCCCGCTCGCAGCAACTAGAGAAAGCCCACGTGCAGCAACGAAGACCAAACACAGCCAAAAGTAAAAATAAATAAATAAATTTATTTTAAAAAAAAAAAAGAAGTGAGGTAGGGAGTTTAGATGAGGGTATTACAGAAAAAGTGAGGGAATATTGTCCCAATTTCTTTCCTCCCAGCTTACTCTTCACCAAAGATTCCAAAGTATACATCTCAAACATGATTGTTCTAAGATCATTTCTTCAGACTGCCCTATACCACTTCTTGGGAAATCAGTTATTTTGTGGTTTTTCAGAGAAACATTCGTTAAACAAATGAAAATCCAAGAGTTTCTTCTCAATCTCCTCTGCTATGAATTTTCAAAACAAACATACATCATGAAAATACAGTCCTATTACCCTGTTTACAGCACAAATAGAGTTGAATGTAGGGCAGTTCACAAAAAGCATTTGGAGCTCCCATTTCTGCCACTCCCTAACAATGTTATTTTATGCAAAGAACTTAAATTCTCCAGAACAGGGTTCTTCATATTTAAAATGAAAGAGTTGCCACCATGTGATTCAGCAACTGCATTGCTAGATATTTCTCCAACTGATTTGAAAAGTAATGCACACTAGTATTTACAGAAGCTTTATTCGTAAGTGCCAGAAACCAGAAAGTCCCCACCCCCCAAACATACCCAAGATGCCCCTTGATAGATGGATAAACTATGATACATATATGCACTGGGATATTATTCCACAATAAAAAATAAAGAGCTATTAAGGCATAAAAAATAAAGTAAAATAAAATAAAATAGTTTTATTAGAAGATTTTTAAGGCGTCTCCCAACAATAAAAGTCACATTCTACCTAAATTCATTGGCCAAACACCACTCTCAGACACGATGATCCTGGAGGAGCCAATATAACAGAGAACTGACCTGTGGAGTGGGCTTCATCCTGAGAGCCACACAACCCTGGTTGCAACACCCCAAGTTACCACCCAGCCTACTTTGCAGCTACTTGCATCTACAGCTAAAACCATGCTTTAGCAACTATGCCTGCATCTGAAAATAGAGCACTGATTTGTATGAACTACCCAGGTCTAGAATCAAGACTGAAAAATCTATTGACTTTTAACAGTGATTCCCTATGTTTTCTTTTTTTTTTTTTCTTTTTTTAATTCATTTTTGGCTACGTCGGGTCTTTGTTGCTGTGCACGGCTTTCTCTAGTTGCCGCGAGCAGGGCTATTCTTTGTTGCAGTGCGTGGGCTTCTCTTGTTGCGGAGCATGGGCTCTAGGTGTGTGGGTTTCAGTAGATGTGGCACACGGGCTCAGTAGTTGTGGCTCGCGGGCTCTAGAGCACAGGCTCAGTAGTTGTGGCACACAGGCTTAGTTGCTCCGCAGCATGTGGGATCTTCCCGGGCCAGGGCTCGAACCCGTGTCCCCTGCATTGGAAGGCGGATTCTTAACCACTGTGCCACCAGGGAAGTCCCCTACTATGTTTTCTTAATAGAGTGTTGGGTACCGGGAAATGAGAAGACTATGGACTCAAAGTTTCATCCATTTTAAGAGCCACTTTTAAAATGTAGATTTTATAGTTCAGGATTGGTACAGATTTGCTCCTGGTCATGAAGCAAAGGGCATTTTGATGAGAGAAAATCAGAGGAAGGGATCTATCTGCCTGCAGTAACAACCACAATTACAGCATCCCTCAGGAGAAGTTTTAGTCTATAAACTGCTTTCCCAAACTCTATCTCATTTGAGCCTCACTAGACAATTATTTTGATTTTGATTTTACAATGGACATACCTGAGGATTGGAAATTAAATGTATTTCCCATGATCTCACTGTTAATTTGTGCTTCTGGCTTTAGCTAAACTATTCTTTCCTCTATCATCTTCCCTCGTGCTATCAAGCTGAACCTCTAACCCGAACTCATCTGTACATCTGCTTTCCTCCCACAGGTCATAGGAAGAAGAATACTGTGTTTTGATTTCTTGAGTCAATTTCCTGGATACTTTGTTTTACACGTAGAGCATATCCTTAATAAAAGATGTGACTAGTAAAATATATTTTTTTAAAGTCACTTTTTTCATACTTTAACAAATCTGAAGTGGGGATGTGTTTTGGAATTGTTATTGCCCAGCCACTACTCTTGCACAGCCATGTTTGCAGAAAGGGTATCAGTGGCTTAGGAAAGAATCCTGATGACAGAGTGAAGCATGCTTTTAAGAAATGTTGGGTCACTAGTGCTGTGGCACAGAGGAAAATAATGTGTGCAAATCATAGACGCTGACAACCCAATCAAAATACAACTTGGAGCCTAAGTTTTAATGTGAAGAAATTTTAAGAATACCTTAATCAATTTGTTTTCCTTATATTTTTCTTTTTATGAATACACAGTGAGTGAGTGTGAGAAAAACCCATGCAAAATTTATCTAAAAGACCCTCACAATTAGCATAAGATAAAAATTCTAAGTAATAAAACATCTTACTGTGGTTCAACTGGCAACATTTTTTTCTTAGTAGCACATAAAACAAAGGTGCAGCTTGCAATTAACATGTCTTAAATTTGATAAATAAATTAGTAATTAATCCAGCTTAGACATACACTTGAAATATAAGGGCCTCCAATCACCTCCTCTCATTGTTGTACTTTAGAACTTTGTGGGAACAGTTGCGAGTACAGAGCAGACCCATTCCCAGCCATCTGGAGGTTGTGGTCACTTCACACAAGAAAGAAAGAGCCACCCAAAGACCCTCCAGGCTCACTTTCTAAAGCAGTGAGTTCCAGTTATTGAAAGTTCTCCCATTTCACCAATCAAATGAATTACTATCCTTAAGAGGTGGGGCAACTCAGGGGGTAAAGAGAATGAGGATGATACTTTCCCAAAATATTCCAAAAAGATAAAAGTATAAGAAAACCCTTTCAGGAGTTCCCTGGTTGTCTAGTGGTTAGGACTTGGCACTTTCAATGCGGTGGCCAGGGTTCAATCCCTGGTCAGGAAACTGAGATCCCACAAGCCACGCTGTGTGGCGAAATTAAAAAAAAAAAAAAAAAAATTCTACTTTATGAGATTTATGTGGGATGTTTGTAGAGTATGTGGCACATAATAGGCTTAAAAAAATGGTCACTACTGTTGTTAGTATTATTTACTAATTCAACAAATATGCAACTAGCACCTACTATGTGTACTTTCTAGGTACTTGGACGAGATCACTGAATGAAACACAAGACCCTTCTCCTCACCAGGTTTACATTCAGGCAAAGGAGAGAGAGACAATAAACAACAAATGAGTAAATGAAGCAGCATATTGGAAAGTGATAAAAACCAAGGGGAAAAAAAGCAGGAAAAAAAAAAAAAAGAAAGAAAACCTTTCATTTTATGCTATTAAGCAGAAATTTTGAGAGAGAGAGAAAAAAAAAGGCACCACTACAAAAATCACACTCAACATCAAGAAATTATTTCCTTAGAGTTCCTAAGTGAGGTGAGAGGCAGGAAATGATCCCAGTGTAAAGAAGTCACATTTAATCAGAAAAAATATTGGACAAGGATAAACAGAAACAAGAACTTGGGCAGGTAGTCATTGTCAAACTGCCCTTTATGGGACAGATTATTAATTGCCAAATATTTATTGAGCAATTTCTGAGGATTCAGATGTTCTGAAAAGCCAGAGAATATAAAATTAAAGACATGTTCACTGTGTAAAAAGCATAATGAAGTCAGGAATTAAGACAGGCATTTCACACCAAAACAAGTATAATTAAGAAAGTATAGGGCTTCCCTGGTGGCACAGTGGTTAGGAATCCACCTGTCAATGCAGGAGACACGGGTTCGAGCCCTGGTCCGGGGGGATCCCACATGCCGCAGAGCAACGGAGCCCGTGCACCACAACTACTGAGCCTGCACGCCACAGCTACTGAGCCTGCATGCCTAGAGCCCATGCTCCGCAACAGGAGAAGCCACCGCAATGAGAAGCCCATGCACTGCAACAAAGGGTAGCCCCCGCTCGCTGCAACTAAAGAAAGCCCAAGCGCAGCAACGGGGACCAAACGCAGCCAAAAAGAGAAAAACAAATACCATATGCAGCCAAAAATAAAATTTAAAAAATAAACAAATTTATAAAAAAAAAAAAAGAAAGTATAATTAAAGTGTTCAGTAGTGCAATACTGATAGTATGGTACCAAACATGATAAAATTCTGCCCTTAAGAGATTAGTCATGTTATTATTTTTAATAGCTATTTTATACCCAGTTTGTATGTTAACATATACGTTTTAGGAATAATTTATGATATGACTCAATTTGTTCATTTTTTAGGCACATTAGAGTACCACTGTACTGCTCAGATCACTTTCTAAGATATAAAAGTTCATTCTTGCATATCAAGTTAATTATGATATAAAATTTAACTTCCAATTGCTAAAATGTATGTGCTATAAGGACGTGATGTGATCTGTTAGGATGTTCAAGCTAAAAATTCACAAAGTAGTTAAATAGCAAGTGCTTAATAAGTAGTTTTTGAGTTGAATACTTCTAACCTTAAAACACTGATAAAATTCATGAGTACCTAAGACAAATGAATCAAATTTGAAGCATTATATCAGAAGTTGACAGCCAAAATGTTTAGGTACCCCTTAAATGTGATTTTCAGAGCTATAATTTTACTGAAGTGACTCTTGCTGAAGACAATGGCCTCTTCAAATTTTTTTTTTTTATAAAAGAAATCCCCAGTGTTGACAACTCAAGAGTATGAAACTCTTTCCTCCTTTGCTTTCTCCAGTTACCGTCTCCTGGTTCTTCTCCTGTTCTCAAGTACTGCTCAGTGTTACAATGGGCCAGTTTCCACTTTTACTCCACAAACTTTTCCTGAGCTACTTTATTTCATTCATGGTTTCAATTCCCTCCTATGCGTCCATGATGCCTAAAGACCAACCATTTTCCAAATCTCCAACTACCTACTGGATGTCCTACATACATGTTAACACGGCCAAATCACATCTTGCTGTCCACTCTTGCTCCTTACCCCACCTATGTCCCACACTGGTTCTTCTTCCTGTTCTAGTTCTTTCCATCAAGCAAAAGTTAACGGTGACTTTTTCTTCTTCCATTTTAACCCCTAAAAATGAAAGTTCTTATTCTTTCAATTAAAGAAAGGAAAAGATGGACTTCCTTCATGGCACAGTGGTTTAAGAATCCACCTGCCAATGCAGGGGACATGGGTTCGAGCCCTGGTCCGGGAAGATCTCACATGCCACGGAGCAACTAAGCCCATGCACCACAACTACTGAGCCTGCGCTCTAGAGCCAGTGAGTCACAACTACTGAGCCTATGTGCCACAACTACTGAAGCCCATGTGTGTAGAGCCCCCACTCGCCGCAACTAGAGAAAGCCTGCGCACAGCAACGAAGACCCGACATAGCCAAAAATAAATAAATAAATTACAGCAAAAGAAAGAAAGAAAGAGATAGATTGCATTTTGCCCAAAGGAAGAAGTAACCATCAGAATCAGTTTTAAACACATCCCACTCAATCAATGACAACTTCACTTCAGAAACCACGCTTCTAGGGACTTCCTTGGTGGTCCAGTGGTTAAGACTCTGCGCGTCCAATGCAGGGGCTGCGGGTTTGATCCCTGATCTGGGAAATAAGATCCTGCATGCCGGGTGGTGCGGCCAATAAATAAATGAATAAAATTTTTAAAAAAAGAAATGAAACCACACTTCTAAATGTTGAGCATTCAATAACAGCTTTTTGTTGTTACAATCAACAACAGCCTCACTCTAGTAACCATGTTTCCATGGCTAACAGGCAACCAATCCCTAAAGTTCCTGTCAATGGATGTTCACAAATTCACAATCTCCATGCTTCCTAAAAGCAGTTTACTTCTCAGGGAGACTGTATAGTACAAGCATAGCAAACACTTCTTTAACAAGCAATAAATTCAGTTTTAGATACTAAGTGATGCATTCTTCCTTTGAACGCCAAATCAGTTTCTTAACTCTATTAATTCTACCTACAAACTACTCCTCAGTTTCTTCCCCATTCCACCCCATTGCTGCAACTCCTTGTCACCTCTCCTAACTATTGTTCACTCTACACACCATCTGATTCCCCTCCCAGTATTTATGTTCCTTCAGTGTAAGCTGTTAACGGGGTTGCCCTGTTTAAAATCATTGTCTGTTCCCTTACTGTCTATATAAAACCCTCACCTCCTTTCTAACCTCAACTTTTTTTTATTTTTTAATGCCCTTCATAGTTTTAGTCCTCCCTCCCTCTCTCTCTCTGAAATGCACTTCTCCATCTAGATAAGTTATTTTCAACTTTCAAGATCCCTCCTCTATGAAGAGTATTTGTCCTTCTTCTATGAAATTTTTCCAGCTCCTTAGACATATAAGTCGCCCCCTTGTCTGTGCTCCCACTCCTCTGTATTTCTATCTCTGTTACCAATTATATTGGTTTGAAATAGTTTGCTTACAAAATTGTCTCCTCCACCTTCTCTATTTCTTCAGAGCCTGGCCTATAGTAGCGTCTCTATAAATGAATGATCAAACTTGGACTGGAAAAATGATTTGTATAAGTGTATCTTTTTGATTTCCCTCTTTCATAAGATTAAAAAAAAAACTTTTGAAACTATGGAACTATTGAAGGAAGACAATTTGAGAATATTAAATTAAGTTCATGAAGTCTTCTCTAAATCTTAGAATTTTTAACTGTAACTTTGGAGAGTGGAATGACGGAATTCTTCCATATGGGGAAAAAATGATTTTATTGATAACATAACATGCATTTTTAATTAATGAAAATGTTTAGTTCATTCAAAAGTCTGACTCAGCTAAAATGCAGGTCCAGAAGCTATTTGAATCAGGAGAATGCTACATTTAAAGTTATTTTGTGTTAGTCCTTAATTTGAGAATGTTTTTTAATATATTCTGAGAGTAAATTGTTAAGTATCACCTGAAATTTCCAAGTATATATGCTTCGGTTTTAGCCTTTATTTTTTAAAATAAATCAGATTCTTCAGAAAACTTTATTTTTCCAGAGTAGCCTTAAAACTTCAATGTAGCCACCTGATTGTCAATTCTGATTTTAAAGCCAACACCATCTGTTGAAGATTTGGAAAGAGTATTTTTGAAGAAATAACTTCAAGCTGTTTCTTCATAAAGATAAAGATTGACATTGTCATCATGAACCTGCCAGCCTGGGGAAGCTCAACTCAGGTGCTGGGACAACCAGAGATCCTGTTGTGCAAGCATGCAAATGGGGTTAGACAGCTCAACAGCAAGGCTCAAAACAACTGAGGAGAAAGCAGTCAAGTTACAAGTATTGCACTTTGCTCATGGATCAGAGAAAAATAACATTTACATAAAAGAAATGAGGACAATTCAGTGCTGAAGACATCATTGTAGTCAGAGACCATTGCTGGCATATCAGTCAACATGCTCAATTAAAAACAAAAAACAAACATAAAAAAAAAAAAACCCATAGAGAATAAGCCAAAGATACTACAGCTTATATTAACCAATATTGTATTAAAATAACAATAGGTGAAGGCAAGGGAAAACAGAAAGGTGTGGGGTGGAGAGAGAAGTTTGCTCTTTAATCGTTGTTATGAAGGTAGTATTTAATTTAATTTTTAATGACAAAAGTTGAGATCTTCCAACATGTAAGTGTTGGCCCCAATGGCATGAAGTTAAATTCTGAGTCCTAATCAATGTTTTAGTATAGACTCTGTGTGGCAGATTGTGTTTTCAAAAGTGGCCACAGCAGGGACTTCCCTGGTGATCCAGTAGGTAAGACTCTGCACTCCCAATGCAGGGGGCCCGGGTTCAATCCCTGGTCGGGGAACTAGATCCCGCATGCATGCCACAACTAGGAGTATGCATGCCGCAACTAAAAATAGCCCAGGGCTTCCCTGGTGGCGCAGTGGTTGAGAATCCGCCTGCCGATGCAGGGGACACGGGTTCGAGCCCTGGTCTGGGAAGATCCCACATGCCGCGGAGCAACTGGGCCCGTGAGCCACAACTACTGAGCCTGCACATCTGGAGCCTGTGCTCCATAACAAGAGAGGCCACGATAGTGAAAGGCCCGCGCACCGCGATGAAGAGTGGCCCCTGCTTGCCGCAACTAGAGAAAGCCCTTGCACAGAAATGAAGACCCAACACAGCCAAAAATAAATAAATAAATAATTTAAAAAAAAAAAAAATCCCACATGCCACAATGAAGACCCGGTGCAGCCAAAATTTTTAAATTGTTTAAAAAAATGGCCACAGCAATATTTCTAGTCCTACATGCTCTCCCAGAACCTTGCACTCTCTTTGGATCTGGGGAGCACTTTGTTACTGCCTCAATGAACGGAATGCAACAAGAGCGATGCAGCATGACTTCTGGAGTCTAGCTAATATAGTGTGAGGAAGACCAAACTAGTCCACACAGAGAGCCCACATGGAGAGCAGCCCAAACTAGTCCACATAGAGAGCCCACATAGAGAACAGCTGAAGTCCCAAGCTGTTAGCTGATAGCTTGGGACTTCAACATTAGATAAGAAAATTTAAGACTAAAGCAAGGTCATAGTAGTTATCTACTGCTGCATAATAAACTATGCCAAAACAAACTAAGCTGGCTTAAAACTATAAATGTTTATTTCATACAGCTTCTACGGGTTAGTGATCCAGGGGTGGCTTAGCTGAGTGGCTGTAGTCCAAAGTCTCATGAAGTTGCAGTCAAGATGACAGCTGAGGTTCAATCATCTGAAGGCTTGACTGGGGCTAAAGGATCTGCTTCCAATGTGGCTCATTCACCTTCCTGGCAACTTAATGTTGGATATTAGCAGGGGCTTCCATTCCTTACCCAAGTATCACTCCACAGGGCTACTTGAGTATCCTCCCAACATGACAGTTGACATCCCCCCCACCAGCAAATTATTCCAGAGGCAGCAAGCTGGAAGCTACAATGTCTTTTATGACCTAACTTCATAAGGCATACTTCACCATTTTCACAATATCCTGTTGGTTACACAGGTCAGCCTATTCAGTGTGGGAGGGGACTGCACAAAGATATGAATACCAAGACTCAAGAATCATTGAGAGCTATTTTGGAGGCTGACTATGACAGAGATTTAACATTCAAATAATAAGAATTCCTGAAAAGATGATAGAATAAATCATCAAAGAAATAGTATAAGAAAAATTGCCAAAAATGAAAACTGTGAATTTCCAGATTGAAATTATCCACCAGCCGCCCAACACAACAGATGAAAATAGAACCACATCAGTAAAAATCATCATAAAATTTCAGGATACTGGGACAAAAACAAGCCTCCAGGTAGGGGGCTGGGGGGAGGAAGATGACCTACAAGGAATAGGAAACAACAACTTCATATGAACAGCAGCTAGAAGCTAGAAGCTGGAAGCCAGAAATCAATGCCTTCAAAATTCTCAAAGAAAATTATTTCCAACCTAAAATTCTACACCTAATCAAACTGTCACTTAAGGGTAAAGCATAAACGAGAATAAAAAGTTCAAAGTTTCAAAAATTTACTGCCCTGGTACCCTTTCTCAGGAAACTACTAGAAGATGTTTCTCCATAAAATGAGAGATTAAAATATGAAAGAGCATTCCAAAGACGCAGACATAGAGAATGGACTTGAGGACGTGGGGAGGGGGAAGGGTAACCTGGGACGAAGTGAGAGAGTGGCATTGACACATATACACTACCAAATGTAAAATAGATAGCTAGTGGGAAGCAGCCACATAGCACAGTGAGATCAGCTCGGTGCTTTGTGACCACCTAGAGGGGTGGGAGGGAGACGCAAGAGGGAGGGGATATGGGGATATATGTATATATATATAGCTGATTCACTTTGTTATACAGCAGAAATTAACATTGTAAAGCAATTATACTCCAATAAAGATGTTAAAAAAAAAAAAAGAAAGAAAGAAAGAGCATTCCAAGAGTTACTGTAAATAGTAAATAGCAGAAGAGGAGCAAAAGAATTCCCCAGGATAATAGCAAAGGAAGATCAAATAAAACTTTATGCCAGACATAGAGGAGAGAAGTGAGTCTGGGCAAAAAGAGAGAAAAATCTTCCTTTTCCACAGTGAGAAATCAATATATAATGTCTAATGACTGAAAAATCAAGAAGCATGTAACACAAGCTTGTTATTTGGAGACACAGAGGTAGAAGTTAAAATAATAATCAGCTACGAGAGCTCAAAGTGTGATAGGCTTTGGGTAGAGAGGAACAGTGAAGAGGAGATGAGCTTGCTGTTATTTAAATAACAAACTTGGTCAAACTATTTGACTCTTTAAACTATGAACATATATAAGTTTGGATATATTTTAAAAGAGAGAAAGATGCTAGGAAGAGATGGTAGCTCACTTCTGCCTCTAGACATTGATGCTCTGGACATGATATCTTGAACTACTACAGTTGTTCCCTTGAAGAACGCAAGTCCACACACTGAGGGCAGCTAAGAAGAATTCTGGAAAGACCTAAGTCCTGGATGACATCAAAGAACTACTGAACTAATCAACCCTGAAAAGCACTGTGCTTGAAATTCTTTCTTTGTGAGATAACATCTTTTCTTTCTTTCTTTCTTTCTTTTTTTTTTGATGGTTGAACTTTTATTTTAACTTTCAGCCAAGCACTCTTATTAATTATGTATGGTAAGATTAGCAGAACAAAAGAGTGATTAGGCAACAGTGGCTATACAACTCAAATTTCAGTTCTCCAGGTAATACCTTTCTAATTATTAAAATACAGGAGAAAAACATACTTCAATACTTTGCATAAGTTCCAAACATATGTTCAAGGCCTGAGAACAGGTAGTATCAGATACATGATAAGGTAAAATGTATTTCCCTGATAGGTACCTTTTCTGTGTTCATTCATTTTTCCTGCATTTTCTCAACCAACTTTGGGGCATTGGGCTAAGTTTGGGATCTGCATAGACGAAAGATATGGGTTTTTCTCAAGTAGTTCCCAGCATGTGGGAAGACAATCAGGCAAAAAAAAAAAAAAAAAAAAAATCAAAGTAATGAATGTGGCCCTAGCCTGGAGGGTCTGGAAATGGCCTCAGGTAACCTTGAGGTCACTCCTAGGGAATTAGGAAGAGTGAGTTATGCCAAGGTTACTTTTGAAGATGAGAAGTGGTGTCTAGTTGAAACAGTCCAGGAATAACTCAAATGAATTGCCCTCTTCAATGTGACCTGAGAAAAGGAATAAAGAGTTTATGGGTTTTAAAAAAAAGAGTTTATGGGTTGGAGTTTAAAAATAAATAGGAAGATGTTGTAGCACATAGTGTTGTAGTATTTTCTCTTCCAAAAAATGTTAATGGGATGAAGACTTGATTACTTGTAGAGAAAGAAAAGTGGAGAAAATCCTAACTCTGAAGGGTCTGTAATTCACTAGATAAATGTGTTTCAGGCTATTTAGAGGGGAAGAAAAATCAATTCACATTTGCAGTTATAGCTATAAACTCAACTATTAGTCAAAGAAAATCAAGGGATTTGGATATTAATTAAAGGTTATTTTAAAATTTCCTTGTGAATAATTCTGCAAATCTAGGAGTATAATTTAAATATTTTTCAATGCACAATCTTGTTTTTCTTTGTCTTGAAATTATTTAAATACAACTCATTTTTCTACTGCTACAATAGTTATAGAGAAGAACATGCAGGATAAGGCCAGAAGACCATTTATCAAAGCTGGTAATTAATGCTTTGCTGTCTAATTTGTTTGAACTACATTAAGTGTTTCACATATTATAATATTCCATTATTACTTTCTGTACTCATTAGTTGCCTAGGTCTCTAATCAGTGGAATGTCAGCCGGGATTCCACTTAGCCATCAAAATGAGTTTGCCTGTTTAGTTCTTGATTTTGTTACCTTAAAAGCAAAGCCAACAAATTGGTATAACTCATATTTTTCTCCAAAATGTCTGCAAAAAATATGTAGTTTGATTCGAATTGCTAGCAAAGCAAATATTCTTCTAGTTGATATGATGCTTTCAACAGTCTAACAGTGAAATCAGTCTTCTCAGAATGAATGACAGGATAAACCTGAAGAAATTTAATTGAAAGAAATTTAGTCAATTTTTTGTTAATTACATCTATCGCATCACACATATGAAATGTATCTAACTTGAATTCCACATGTAATAGTGGCATAAGCAATAATAACTGTTAATTATCTCATACGTAATCTCACACAGATGGTTCCAGATTTGGTGCAATGTTTCAGCAATGTCATCAAGGATCTTTAACTCTGGCATCTTCAATGTGTTGATTTTTAGGTCTTTATATTTTTAAGATATTGTCAACTCACAGTCACAAGATGGCTGCTGCAGGTCCAGGCATCACATTCTCATACCAACATCCCAAGCAGGAGAGAAAGGATGGATGGATAAGAAAAGAAGAAATTTCCCAGCAATTGAAAGCTGACTTTTCTTTATGGCAAATCACAAGGGATACTTGGCAAAGGTCAGTCGAATTTCCACAGTTGATTTAGACAAATTGTGATTCATCTTCTAGGGCTGTGTATTAGTTTCCTACTGCTGATGTAACAAATTACCACAAACTTATAGCTTAAAACAGCACAAATTAGTTTTCTTACAGTTTTGCAAGTCAGAAGTCCAAAAGGGGTCTCATGGGGCTACAATCAAGGTGTTGGAAGGGCTGAGCTCCTTCTGGACACTCAAGAGGAGAATTTTCCTTGTATTTTCCAGGTTCTAGAGGCCTCCTGCATTTCTTGGTTTATGGCCCCTTCTTCACAACACTCCAACCTCTGCTTCCATCATCATATCTCCTCTGACTCTCCTGCCTCCCTCTTTCCCTGATAAAAACCTTCGTGACTACGTTGGACCCACCCAGATACTCCACAATATTCTCCCCATCTCAAGATCCTTAAATTAACCCCAACTACAAAGTCCCTTTTGTCATAAAGGGTAACATTTTCACAGGTCCTAAGGATTAGGAAGTGGACGCCTTGGGGCTGGAGGACCTCATTCTGCCTACCACTGCAGAGGGAGAGAAGTGGCTTTGGGGTCAGGAACCATCAGTGCTGGCCACCCTCTATCTACATTCCCCCACGGCTCATCAGGTTCATCCCCTCCCCCCTACAAGTGTCAGAAAGGAAAGGAAAATAAGTGCTTTGTTTGTATTTAATTATGAAAGAATATTGTCTTCTAAAAGCTATTGGTGATTATAATTTTATTGCAGCAGTCAAAAGCCACACTTTCAAATGTGCATGTTATTTTCTACATGCTAGCATAAGAGTATTAAAATGTACAGAAGCAAAATTAGAACAGAAGGAAGAGGTAAGAGTTCTTTAGATAGCTCTAATTGCATTGTTTTGCATATGGATTGGTACAATCCATTCCAAATGACTATATATTTTTCCAGACTCCTTTTTTACGCTTTCTTTGAAACGAGGAAAACAGTAGACTGGGAAGGGTACTAGTGACTTGACAGTTCAAACCAGTAGCTTAAAGGTCAAACTACTGACTTTGTAGCAAGTCTTCTATTTTAAGAAATAAAATAATAAAATCTCTTTTATAGACAAAATAATTAGCACAGGCCAAACTTATTCTCCCTGATATCTAATGCAGCCTTGAAAAGGAGACTCTGAATGTTGTTGCTAGCATGAAATCACTGTAGCAGACAAGAAATAACATCCTACAGGGTTTGTTTATAATCATCATGAGCTATTACCTAACAAAGATGTTCTTAGATAGATTATGCTTTAGAATTGGGTACACAAAAAAGGTAGTAGTTTATCACCAACTCTTAATGTAGCTGTGACCATAGAGATGCAGAATGCGAGGTGTTTGAGGAAATAAATGAGGAAAACTTATTGACACAGAACAATTTTTTAAAAGCAGGTGGAAAAGCTTTATTCATGGCAGGAGGCTTTTCCAACACCCTCCTTGGTGTGCAGTGTTAGAGTTGTAATCCTTCTGGGAGTATTCTTAGAGCCCAGCAAAACTTAACAGGACATTCTGACCTGGGTCCCGTTTCCACACTCACTCACTCAGATGGTAATAAGGCCATCCCAAGGCCCTCGTCTCTGTCTCTCTTTCCCCCGAGGTGTACTGCAAAAACATCATTTTTGTTTTGTCTTCATTTCACTCCCTCCATTTCACCTTAACCCACAGATCTTCTTTTCTCAAAAACTAACAGCCATCAGTTCTTCCACCTTTTGCAGGCAATTTAGTTTGATCTTCATACTGCTGACTTAGAAGTCCCCTGAGTCAAGGGATCTGAAGTGTTCCTGGAAGCTTTGAAGGAAAGCTACTCTTTAAAGAGTCCCCATTTATTTTACCTGTCAGTCCTGTGTCTTCTTATATTCCTCTCTCCCACCTCCATCTCACCTTCCCCTTAGCAAACTTAGCAATATAACATTCAGATTCATTAAAATGTTGACTCATGATCATTGTCTGAAGTCACTTTCTTAAGAAGGCAAGAGGTAAGCACACATAATATGTATTTGCAGTGAAGGAAATACCTATCAACAATAAGACCATGAAAAACTCATCCCCGCACACAACATTCTCAGTTTTTACATAGGACGGGTTCAGATGGTCTTCGTGCCAATGCACACATTCAAAACTAGCTTCATGCTTAACTTTGGTTTGAATGTTTAAATAAAATTGATTTTAAAACAATTCCTACCCTTTTGAAGATAAAAATCACAACATGCTGAATTTGAGAAGTCGGTTTTGAATATTTCCTTTAAATAAGAAATGGATATATTGCCCTGAAAATATCTGGGAAGCTCAGTATTGAAGAATTGACTTCAGGTGTTGAATGAATTCAAGATAAATTTATACTTGATCATTTGAACGTCCAACAATTGATCCTGATGTTGTCCAGCTTGTCACTGGATGTATGTTTAGTTTCCTATAGATTGCCTTGTAGGAAGACATTTACTGTATTCTTCAATTTTTTCCATAGTCCTCAAAGTAGCTTATCTAACATAGGGGAAATGCCTTAACTATCCACTGGCAGTGTTGTTTCATCAAACAAGTAATGTGGAATTTGGAGTCAGAATTTAGCCAGATTTTATCTTTCCTGTTTTATAACCAATTAATCCTTCCAATATCCCAACACTTAAGTAACTTACCAATTTTTTCTTAGATTTTAATATTCATTTACTATTCATTAATTACATGAAATTTGTTACGAAATAAAAAATCAAAAGTGAAACGTTGATTTTACAGCATTAACGTACACAGAAATGTTATCAAAAAGTAGCTTAAAATGTCACTATTTGCAGATGATGATATTATACATAGAAAATCCTAAAGACTCCACCAAGAAACTGTTAGAACTAATAAAAGAATTCAGTGAAGTTGCAGGATACAAAATCAATATACAAAAGTCTGTTGCATTTCTATACACTAACAATGAACAAACAGAAAGAGAAATTAAGAAAACAATCCCATTTACAATCGCATCAAAAGGAATAAAAGATTTAGGAATTAATTTAACCAAGAAAGTGAAAGATTTGTACACTGAAAACTAAAATACATTCATGAAAGAAACTGAAGAAGACACAAAGAAATGGAAAGATATTCCATGCTCATGGACTGTAAGAATTAATATTGTTAAAATGGCAGTACTACCTAAAGCAATCTACAGATTCAATGCAATCCATATCAAAATTCCAAAGGCATTTTTCACAGAAATAAAAAAAAAAATCCTAAAATTTGTGTGGAACCAAAAGACCCCAAATAGCCAAAGCAATCTTGAGAAAGAAGAACAAAACTGGAAGCATCACACTCCCTGATTTCAAACTATATTACAAAGCTATAGTAATTGAAATAGCAATACTAGGGTATTAGCATTAAAACAGACAGGTCAATGGAACAGAATATAGAACCCAGAAATAAACCCACACATATATGGTCAATTAATTTTTGACAAACGCACCAAGAATATACAATGGGGTTTCTTCAATAAATGATATAGGGAAAACTGGATAGCCAATGCAAAAGAGTGAAACTGGACCCCTATCTTAAACAATACATAAAAATCAACTCTAAATTGATTAAAGAACCAAACATAAGACCAGAAACCATAAAACTCCTAGAAGAAAACATAGGTGGTAAATTCCTTGACATTGGTCTTGGTGATGTTTTCTTGGATTTGATACCAAAAGCAAAAATCAATAAATAGGACAACATCAAACTAAGAAGCATCTGCACAGCAAAGGAAAGCATCAGCAAAATGAAAAGACAACTATTATCAAAAAGACAAAAATAATAAATATTAGCGAGGATATGAAGAAAAGGGAACCCTTGTGTACTCTTTGCAGGAATGTAAATTGGTAGAGCCACTATGGAAAACAGCATGGAGGTTTTCCAAAAAAATTAAAAATAGAACTACCAAATGATCCAGCAATTCCATTTCTGGCAATATATTTGAAGGAAATGAAAACACTATGTTGATGAGATATCTGCACCCTCATGCTCATAGGAGCAAAATTTACAATAGCCAAAACATGGAAACAATCTAAGTGTCCATCAATGGATGAATGGATAAAGGAGATGTGTGTGTGTGTGTGTGTGTGTGTGTGTGTGTGTGTGTGTGTGTGTACAATGGAATATTATTAAGACATAAAAAAGAATGTAATCTTGCCATTTGTGACAACATGGATGGACACTGAGGGCATTATGCTAAGAGAAATAACTCAGAGAAAGACAAATAACATATGATCTCATTTACATGTGGAATATTAAAAAAACAAACAAAAATAAGCTCAAGCTCATAGATACAGAGAACAGGTTGGTGGTTGCCAGGGGAAGGTGTCAGGAATGGGCAAAATGGGTGAAGGGGGTCAAAGGTACAAACTTCAAGTTACAAGATAAATAAGTCCTGATATAATGGTGACTATAGTTAATAATACTGTATTGTATTTTTTAATGTTGCTAAGAGGGTAGATGTTAAATTTTCTCATCAAAAGAAAAAAATTTTTGTAACTATGCACGGTAATGGATTTTTTTTTTAATGAGTGCATTAGTATTCATTTTTTAATTTATTTTTGGCTGTGTTGGGTCTTCATTGCTACGTGCAGGCTTTCTCTAGCTGTGGCAAGCGGGGGCTACTCTTCGTTGCGGTGCGTGGGTTTCTCATTGTAGTGGCTTCTCTTGTTGCAGAGCACAGGCTCTAGGCGCAGGGGCTTCAGTAGTTGTGGCATGCAGGCTCAGTAGTTGTGGCTCACGGGCTTTAGAGCGCAGGCTCAGTAGTTGTGGCAAATGGGCATAGTTGCTCTGCAGCATGTGGGATCTTCCCGGACCAGGGCTCGAATCCATGTCCCCTGCATTGGCAGACGGATTCTTACCCACTGCGCCACCAGGGAAGTCCTGACGGAGGTTAACTAAACTTACTGTGATGATCATTTTGAAATATACACAAATATCAAATCATTATGTTGTACACCTGAAACTAATATAATGTATATTTTTGTAATTTTAATTTTTATGCATTGTTTACAAAATATATATTGCAACATGTTACAGTAATACACACATAATTTGCAAATATATACACACATATTGGAGAGTATTACTTTTTATAATGGATAGGGATGCATGATTTAAAAAAGAAGGTGTGGGGGCTTCCCTGGTGGCCCAGTGGTTGAGAATCTGCCTGCCAATGCAGGGGACACGGGTTTGAGCCCTGGTCTGGGAAGATCCCACATGCCGCGGAGAAACTAAGCCTGTGCGCCACAACTACTGAGCCTGTGCTCTAGAGCCTGCGAGCCACAACTACTGAGCCCACGTGCCTAGAGTCCGTGCTCTGCAAAAAGAGAAGCCACCTCAATGAGAAGCCCGCGCACTGCAACGAACACCCAATGCAGCCATAAATAAATAAATAAATAAAATTTTAAATATATTAAATAAATAAATAAATAAATAAATTAAAATAAAATTAAAAAGCTGTGGAGACTACTCTACACTGGCACTTCACAAATGTTGATGGGCGCATAAATCACCTGGGAGATATGTTAAATGCAAATTCAGGTACAGCATGTCTGATGTGGCTAAGACTGCATTTATAACAAGCTGCCTACTGATGTCCGTATTTTGGTCTGGGCCATACTTTGAATTGAAATTAATATAATGTTATATGTCAAATATACTCAGTTTTTGGGGCTTCCCTGGTGGCACAGTGGTTGAGAGTCTGCCTGCCAATGCAGGGGACACGGGTTCGAGTCCTGGTCTGGGAGGATCCCGCATGCCACGGAGCAGCTGGGCCCGTGAGCCACAGCTACTGAGCCTGCGCGTCTGGAGCCTGTGCTCCGCCACAAGAGAGGCCACGACAGTGAGAGGCCCGCACAGCGCGATGAAGAGAGGTCCCCGCTCGCCACAACTAGAGGAAGCCCTCACATAGAAAACGAAGACCAAACACAGCCAAAAATAAATTAATTAATTAATTAATAAATTTAAAAAACATATATATATATACTCAGTTTTTAAAAGTAGTTAAACAAGTATGTTTTCTTACTTGTTTACTGTTCATAGGTAAACAAGTAAATCAAGAAAGCCCGCTCCAACAAGTGGTATTCGGAATGCTGGACAGATCCATGTAATACAATGAAATTAGAATATTCATAACACCATATGCAAAAATAAACTCAAAATGGGAACTTCCCTGGTGGTCCAGTGGTTAAGACACTGCTCTTCCATTGCAGGAGGCATGGGTTTGATCCCTGGTAGGGAAACTAAGATCCTGAATGCTCCACGACGAGGCCAAAAATAAATAAATAAATAAATAAAACATACTGATTTAAAAAAAAAAAAAAACTCAAAATGGTTTAAAGACCTAAATGTAAGACACGACACCATAAAACTCCTAGAAGAGAACATAGGCAGAAGCTTCTCAGGCATAAATCGAAGCAATATTTTCTTAGATCAGTCTCCCACGGCAAAAGAAATAAAAGTGAAAATAAACAAATGGGACCTAATCAACCTTAAAAGCTTTTGCACAGCAAAGGAAACCATCAACAAGATGAAAAGACAATCTATGGAATGGAGAAAATATTTGCAAATGATGCAACCAACAGGGTGTTAATATACAAAATATACAAACAGCTCATACAATAAGAAGATGTGGCGTATATATATACAACAGACTATTACTCAGCCATAAAAAAGAATGAAACACTGCCATTTGCAGCAACATGGATGGACCTAGAGAACATTATGCTTAGTGAAATAAGCCATACAGAGAAAGAAAAATACTATATGATATCACTTACATATGGAATCTAAAAAATAATACAAGTGAATTATGTACAAAACAGAAATAGACTCACAGACATAGAAAACAAACATGGTTACTAAAGGGGAAAGGGAGAGGGGAGGGACAAATTAGGAGTATGGGATTAACAGATACAAACTATTATACATAAAATAGATAAGCAACAAAGATTTACATATAGCACAGGGAATTATATTCAGTATCTTGTAATAACCTATAATGGACTATAATCTTAAAAAAATAACAAAAAACCAAATCACTATGCTGTACAGCTGAAACTAACACAATACTGTAAATCACCTATACTTCACTAAAAAAATAAAGTCTAAATTATGACCAAAAAAATCTGGAGTATATTAACTTAAAATTAGTTTCAATAAAATTTGATTTTAAAATGTCAAATTGTTGAATTAAAAGAAAGGTATACCCTATTTGTGGACAGGAATATTGCAAGGATGCCAATTTTCCTTAAAATAATTTATAAAATGAATGTGATTCCAATTAAAATATCAACAAGAGCTAATTTTAAATTTCATATGTGAAAATGAACATTCAAGAATAGTCAGGATAGTCTAAAAAAGAAGAGTAATCAGGGCAAACCCAATCCTACCAGATACTCAAATACGTTATTATGATACAGTAATTAAAATGGTATGATACAAGTACATGATTAGACAGACAAACCATGGAATAGAATATAGACATTTAGAAGATTATATGGTAGACTTGCAAATCAAAGGAGGGAATGAATTATTCAACAAATGCTGTTGGGAGGGACTTCCCTGGTGGTGCAGTGGTTAAGAATCCACCTGCCAGCGCAGGGGACACAAGTGCAAACCCTGGTCCAGGAAGATCCCACATGCCATGGAGCAACTAAGCCACAACTACTGAGCCTGTGCTCTGGAACCCAAAAGCCACAACTACTGAGCCCATGCACCACAACTACCGAAGCCCATGTGCCTAGAGCCCGTGTTCTGGAACAAGAGAGGCCACCGCAATGAGAAGCCTGTGCACCGCAATGAAGAGTAGCCCCCGCTCGCCACAACTAGAGAAATACTGCATGCAGCAACAAAGACCCAACACAGCCAAAAGTAAATAAATAAAATTAAAATTAATAAATTAATAAATAAATGCTATTGGGAAAATTAAGTAGCACTTTACCAATTTGTATAAAAATATAAATTGGATTGCTCCTTATTCTTTATAGCAAAATTAATTACAGACTAAGTGTAAAAATAAATACTATTGAGGCATTAAAAGAAAATTATGAAGAGTGTGTTTAACTGTTCTGGGGTGGAGGAAGACTTCTAAGTATGCCACAAAATACAGAAAACTTAAAAAGAAGATGATAAACATGACTGCATATCATAAAAAATGTTCTGCCTAGGAAAAAAGGCGCAAAGTCAAAGGTCAAATAACAACCTGAGAAAAATATCTGCAACATATATTATAGACAAAAGCTACCTTTGTTAGCATATAAAATGTCTCTACAAATCAATAAGGAAAAAACCAAGAGCCTCAAAGAAAAATAGGGGAGGACATCATTCACAGTAAAGGAAACAAATGGCTTTCAAACACCTGAAATGAGGCTCAGCATTATACATAATAGCCATTTGAATTTAAAGGTACAGTGGGATACCATTTTTCAGCTATATATGAGCAATGACCCAAAAGTATGGTAACATTGTGTTGTTTTCCTATATCAAAGGAAACAAACATGCTAAATTGTGGTTGGTAGGTTGCAAATAGGTACAACCTCTAGAGCAAATATTTTGGCAATATATATCAGAATCTCAAACTCACATACCCAGAGATCCAGCCCAAGAGAAAGAAAACCAATAGCAGATAGATATAGACAGATATAGAGTACAGATATAGAGTATAGATATAGATATAGATATAAAGGAAGATTTATTATAGGAATTGGCTCACACAATCTGCAAGCTACAGAAACAGGAAAGCAAATGGCGAGAAGGACCTTCAAGATGGCAGAGCAGTAAGATGTAGAGATCACCTTCCTCCCCACAAATACATCAAAAATACATCTACATGTGGAACAACTCCTACAGAAAACCTACTGAACGCTGGCAGAGGACCTCAGACTCCCCAAAAGCAAGAAACTCCCCACATACTTGGGTAGGGCAAAAGGAAAAAAGAAAAAACAGAGACAAAAGAATAGGGACAGGACCTGCACCAGTGGGAGGGAGCTGTGAAGGAGGAAAAGTTTCCACACACTAGGATGCCCCTTCACTGGTGGAGATGGGGGGTGGATAGGGGGGGAAGCTTCAGAACCACGCAGGAGAGCGCAGCAACAGCAGTGCGGAGGGCAAAGCAGAGAGATTCCCACACAGAGGATCAGTGCCGACCAGCACTCACCAGCCCGAGAGGCTTGTCTGCTCACCCGCCAGGGCGGGCAGGGGCTGGGAGCTCAGGCTCGGGCTTCGGAGGTCAGATCCCAGGGAGAGGACTGGGGTTGGCTGCATGAACAGAGCCTGAAGGGGGCTAGTGCACCACAGCTAGCTGGGAGGGAGTCCAAGAAAAAGTCTGGAACTGCCTAAGAGTCAAGAGAATTGTTTCGGGGTGCGCGAGGAGAGGAGATTCAGAGCACTGCCTAGATGACCTTCAGAGATGGGTGAGAGAAACGGCTATCAGCGCGGACACCAGAAACGGGTATGAAACGCTAAAGCTGCTGCTGCAGCCACCAAGAAGCCTGTGTGCAAGCACAGGTCACTTTCCACACCTCCCCTCCCGGGAGTCTGTGCAGCCTGCCACTGCCACAGTCCCGTGATCCAGGGACAACTTCCCCAGGAGAACACACAGCGTGCCTCAGGCTGTTGCAACTTCACACTGGTCTCTGCCACCGCAGGCTCGCCCCGCATTCCTTACCCCTCCCTCCCCCTGCCCTGAGTGAGCCAGAGCCCCCTAATAAGCCCCTGCTTTAATGCCCTCCTGTCTGGGTGCGGAACAGATGCCCTCAGGTGACCTACTAAGCAGCGGTGGAGCCAAACCAAAGCTGAAATGCAGGAGCTGTGCGAACAAAGAAGAGAAAGGGAAATTTCTCCGTGCAGCCTCAGGAGCAGTAAATTAAATCTCCACAAGCAACTTGATGTACCCTGCAACTGTGGAATACCTGAATAGACAACGAATCATCCCAAAATTGAGGCAGTGGAATTTGGGAGCAACTGTACACTTCAGATCTGCTTTCTGCGGCTGACTAGTTTCTGATTTATATGTTTATCTTAGGTTAGTTTTTAGTGCTTGCTGTCATTGGTGGATTTGTTTATTGGTTTGATTTCTCTCTTCTTTTTTTTATTATTCCTTTTTATTTTTTATTTTACTAATATATATATTTTTTTATTTTAATTATTTTATTTTATTTTATTTTTATTTTTTTCTTTTTTTCCTCACTTTTCTTCTGAGCCATGTGGCTGAAAAGGTCTTGGTGCTCCAGCCGGGTGTCAGGTCTGAGCCTCGGAGGTGGGAGAGTGGAGTTCAGGACATTGGACCACCAGAGAACTCCTGGCTGCATGTAATATCAATCAGTGAGAGCTCTCCCAGAGATCTCTCTCTCAATGCTAAGACACAGAGACATGCAACGACCAGCAAGCTCCAGTGCTGGACACCCCACGCCAAACAACTACCTAGACAGGAAGACAACCGCACCCATTAGCAGAGAGGCTGCCTAAAATCATACTAAGTTTACAGACGCGCCAAAACACACCACCGGACTCGCTCCTGCCCACCAGAAGACAAGATCCAGCCTCATCCACCAGAAGAGAGGCACCAGTACCCTCCACCAGGAAGCCTACACAACCAACTGAACCAACCTTACCCACTGCAGGGAGACACCAGAAACAATGGGAACATCAAACCCGCAGCCTGCAAAAAGACGACCCCAAAAACAGTAACTTAAGCAAAATGAGAAGACAGAAATACACAGCAGATGAAGGAGCAAGGTAAAAACCCACAAGACCAAACAAATGCAGAGGAAATAGTCAATCTACCGGAAAAAGAATTTAGAGTTATAATAGTAAAGATGATCCAAAATATTGGAAATAGAATTGAGAAAATACAAGCAACGTTTAACAAGGACCTAGAAGAACTAAACAGCAAACAAACAATGATGAGCAACACAATAAATGAAATTAAAAATTCTCTAGAAGGAATCAATAGCAGAATAACTGAGGCAGAAGAACGGATAAGTGACCTGGAAGATAAAATAGTAGAAATAACTACCACATCGCAGAATAAAGAAAAAAGAATGAAAAGAATTGAGGACAGTCTCAGAGACCTCTGGGACAACATTAAACGCACCAACATTTGAATTATAGGAGTCTCAGAAGAAAAAGAGAAAAAGAAAGGGATTGAGAAAATATTTGAAGACATTATAGATGAACACTTCCCTAATATGTGAAATGAAACAGTCAGTCAAGTCCAGGAAGAACAGAGAGTCCCATACAGGATAAATCCAAGGAGAAACACACCAAGACACATATTAACCAAACTACCAAAAATTAAATACAAAGGAAAAATATTAAAAGCAGCAAGGGAAAAGCAATAACATACAAGGGAATCCCCATAAGGATAACAGCTGATCTTTCAGCAGAAACTCTGCAAACCAGAATGGAGTGGCAGAACATATTTAAAGTGATGAAAGGGAAAAACCTACAACCAAGATTACTCTACCCAGCAAGGATCTCATTCAGATTCGATGGAGAAATCAAAACCTTTACAGACAAGCAAAAGTTAAAGAGAATTCAGCACCACCAAATCAGCTTTAAAACAAATGCTAAAGGAACTTCTCTAGGCAGGAAACACAAGAGAAGGAAAAGACCTACAATAACAAATGCAAAACAATTAAGAAAATGGTAATAGGAACACACATATCAATAACTGCCTTAAATGTAAATAGATTAAATGCTCCAACCAAAAGTCATAGACTGGCTGAATGGATAAACAAACCTCGTATATTTGCTGTCTACAAGAGACCCACTTCAGACCTAGGGACACATACAGACTGAAAGTGAGGGGATGGAAAAAGATATTCCATGCAAATGAAAATCAACAGAAAGCTGGAGTAGCAATTCCCGTATCAGTCAAAATAGACTTTAAAATAAAGACTATTGCAAGAGACAAAGAAGGATACTACATAATGATCAAGGGATCAATCCAAGAAGAAGATATAACAATTGTAAATATTTATGCACCCAACATAAGAGCACCTCAAGACATAAGGAAAATGATAACAGCCATAAAAGGGGAAATCAACACTAACACAATAAGAGTAGGGGAGCTTAACACCCCACTTCCACCAATGGACAGATCAACTAAAATGAAAATAAATTAGGAAACACAAGCTTTAAATGATACATTAAACAAGACAGACTTAATTGACAGTGATAGGACATTCCATCCAAAAACAACAGAATAGACCAGAGGGCAGATGGCAGAAGAAAGAAGAACTACAAACCTGCAGCCTGTGGAACAAAACCCACATTCACAGAAAGATAGACAAGATGAAAAGGCAGAGGGCTATGTACCAGATGAAGGAACAAGATAAAACACTAGAAAAACAATGAAATGAAGTGAAGATAGGCAATCTCCCAGAAAAAGAACACAAAATAATGATAGGGAAGATGATCCAGGACCTCGGAAAAAGAATGGAGGCAAAGATCGAGAAGATGCAAGAAATGTTTAACAAAGACAGAAGAATTAAAGAACAAACACCTAGAAGAATTAAAGACCAAACACAGATGAACAATACAATAACTGAAATGAAAAATGCACTAGAAGGAATCAAAAGCAGAATAACTGAGGCAGAAGAACGGATAAGTGACCTGGAAGGCAGAATGGTGGAATTCATTGTTGCGGAACAGAATAAAGAAAAAAGAATGAAAAGAAATGAAGACAGCCTAAGAGACCTCTGGGACAACATTAAACGCAACAACATTCACATTATAGGGGTCCCAGAAGGAGAAGAGAGAGAGAAAGGACCCAAGAAAATATTTGAAGAGATTAAAGTCAAAAAATTCCCTAACATGGGAAAGGAAATAGCCACCCAAGTCCAGGAGGTGCACAGAGTCCCAGGCAGGATAAACCAAAGGAGAAACACGGTGAGACACACAGTAATTAAATTGGCAAAAATTAAAGACAAAGAAAAATTATTGAAAGGAGAAAGGGAAAAATGACAAATAACATACAAGGGAACTCCCATAAGGTTAACAGCTGATTTCTCAGTGGAAATTCTACAAACCAGAAGGGGGTGGCATGATATATTTAAAGTGATGAAAGGGAAGAACCTACAACCAAGATTACTCAACCCAGCAAGGATCTCATTCAGATTTGATGGAGAAATCAAAAGCAGACAAGCAAAAGCTAAGAGAATTCAGCACCAGCAAATCAGCTCTACAACAAATGATAAAGGAACTTCTCTAAGTGGGAAACACAAGAGAAGAAAAGGACCTACAAAAACAACCCAAGAACAATAAAGAAAGGGTAATAGGAACATACGTATCGATAATTACCTTAAACGTGAAAGGATAAAATGCTCCAACCAAAAGACACAGGCTTGCTGAATGGATACAAAAACAAGACCCATACATATGCTGTCTACAAGAGACCCACTACAAACCTAGAGACACATACAGACTGAAAGTGAGGGAATGGAAAAAGATATTCCATGCAAATGGAAATCCAAAGAAAGCTGGAGTAGCAGTACTCATATCAGATAAAATGGACTTTAAAATAAAGAATGTTACAAGAGACAAGGAAGGAAACTACATAATGATCAAGGGATCAATCAAAGAAGAAGATATAACAATCATAAATATATATGCACCCAACATGGAACACCTCAATGCATAAGGCAACTGCTAACAGCTATAAAAGAGGAAAACAACAGTAACACAGTAATAGTGGGGGGCTTTCACACCTCACTTACACCAATGGACAGATCATCCAAACAGAAAATTAATACAGAAACAGAAGCTTTAAATGACACAATAGACCAGATAGATTTAACTGATATTTATAGGACATTCCATACAAAAACACCAGATTACACTTTCTTCTCAACTGCGCACGAAACATTCTCCAGGATAGATCACACCTTGGGTCACAAATCAAGCCTCAGTAAATTTAAGAAAATTGCAATCATATCAAGCATCTTTTCTGACCACAATGCTATGAGATTAAAATCAGTTACAGGGGAAAAAACGTACTAAACACAAAAACATGGAGGCTAAACAATACGTTACTAAATAACCAAGAGATCACTGAAGAAATCAAAGAGGAAATCAAAAAATACCTAGAGACAAATGACAATGAAAACATGATGATCCAAAACCTATGGGATGCAGCAAAAGCAGTTCTAAGAGGGAAGTTTATAGATATACAAGCCTGCCTCAAGAAATAAGGAAAATCTCAAATAAACAACCTAACCTTACACCTAAAGGAACTAGAGAAAGAAGAACAAACAAAACCCAAAGTTAGCAGAAGGAAAGAAATCATAAAGATCAGAGCAGAAATAAATGAAATAGAAACAAAGAAAACAATAGCAAAGATCAATAAAACTAAAAGCTGGTTCTTTGAAAAGATAAACAAAATGGATAAACCTTTAGCCAGACTCATCAAGAAAAAGAGGGAGAGGACTCAAATCAATAAAATTAGAAATGAAAAAGGAGAAGTTACAACAGACACTGCAGGATTACAAAGTATTCTAAGAGACTACTACAAGCAACTCTATGCCAGTAAATGGACAACCTGGAAGAAATGGACAAATTCTTAGAAAGCTATGACCTTCCAAAACTGAACCAGGAAGAAATAGAAAATATGAACAGATCAATCACAAGTAATGAAATTGAAACTGTGATTAAAACTCTTCCAACAGACAAAAGTCCAGGACCGGATGGCTTCACAGGTAAATTCTAATCAAACATTTAGAGACGAGCTAACACCCATCCTTCTCAAACTCCTCCAAAAAATTGCAGAGGAAGGAACACTCCCAAACTCATTCTACGAGGCCACCATCACCCTGATACCAAAACCAGACAAAGATACTACAAAAAAAAAAAAATTACAGGCCAATAGCACTGATGAATATACATGCAAAAATCCTCAACAAAATACTAGCAAACAGAATCCAACAACACATTAAAACGATCATACACCATGATCAAGTGGGATTTATCCCAGGAATGCAAGGATTCTTCAACATACGCAAATGAATCAATGTGATACACCATATTAACAAATTGAAGAATAAAAACCATGTGATCATCTCAATAGATGCAGAAAAAGCTTTCGACAAAATTCAACACCCATTTATGATAAAAACTCTCCAGAGGGTAGGCACAGAGGAAACCTACCTCAACATAATAAAGGCCATATAAGACAAACCCACAGCAAACATCATTCTCAATGGTGAAAAACTGAAAGCATTTCCTCTAAGATCAGGAACGAGACAAGGATGTCCACTCTCACCACTATTATTCAACGTAGTTTTGGAAGTCGTAGCCACAGCAATCAGAGAAGAAAAAGAAATAAAAGGAATACAAATTGGAAAAGAAGAAGTAAAACTGTCACTGTTTGCAGATGACATGATACTATACAAAGAGAATCCTAAAGATGCCACCAGAAAACTACTAGAGCTAATCAATGAATTTGGTAAAGTAGCAGGATACAAAATTAATGCACAGATATCTCTTGCATTCCTATACACTAATGATGAAAAATCTGAAAGAGAAATTAAGAAAACACTCCCATTTACCACTGCAACAAAAAGAATAAAATACCTAGGAATAAACCTACCTAGGGAGACAAAAGACCTGTATGCAGAAAACTATAAGACACTGATGAAAGCAATTAAAGAGGATACAAACAGATGGAGAGATATACCATGTTCTTGGATTGGAAGAATCAAAATTGTGAAAATGAGTATACTACCCAAAGCAATCTACAGATACAATGCAATCCCTATCAAACTACCAATGGCATTTTTCACAGAACTAGAACAAAAAATTTCACAATTTGTACGGAAACACAAAAGACCCTGAATAGCCAAAGCAATCTTGAGAAAAACGGAGCAGCAGGAATCAGACTCCCTGACTTCAGACTATACTACAAAACTACAGTAATCAAGACAATATGGTACTGGCACAAAAACATAACTATAGGTCAATGGAACAGGATAGAAAGCCCAGAGATAAACCCACGCACCTATGGTCCCCTTACCTTTGATAAAGGAGACAAGAATATACTAAGGAGTAAAGACAGCTTCTTCAGTAAGTGAAACAGGACAGCTACATGTAAAAGAATGAAATTAGAACACTCCCTAACACCATATACAAAAATAAACTCAAAATGGATTAAAGACCTAAATGTAAGGCCAGACACTATAAAACTCTTAGAGGAAAACATAGGCAGAACACTCTATGACATAAATCACAGCAAGATCCTTTTGGACCCACCTCCTAGAGAAATGGAAATAAAAATAAACAAATGGGACCTAATGAAACTTCAAAGCTTTTGCACAGCAAAGGAAACCATAAACAAGATGAAAAGACAACCCTCAGAATGCAAGAAAATATTTGCAAACGAAGCAACTGAGAAAGGATTAATCTCCAAAATATACAAGTAGCTCATGCAGCTCAATATCAAAAAAACAAACAACCCAATCCAAAAATGGGCAGAAGATCTAAATAAACATTTCTCCAGAGAAGATATACAGATTGCCAACAAACACATGTAAGGATGCTCAACATCACTAATCATTAGAGAAATGCAAATCAAAACTACAGTGAGGTATCACCTTACACTGGTCAGAATGGCCATCATCAAAAACTCTACAAACAATAAATGCTGCAGAGGGTGTGGAGAAAAGGGAACCATCTTGCACTGTTGGTGAGAATGTAAATTGATACAGCCACTATGGAGAACAGTATGGAGGTTCCTTAAAAAACTAAAAATAGAACTACCATATGACCCAGCAATCCAACTACTGGGCATATACCCTGAGAAAACCATAATTTAAAATGAGTCATGTACCACAATGTTCATTGCAGCACTATTTACAATAGCCAGGACATGGAAGAGCCTAAGTGTCCATCAACAGATGAATGGATAAAGAAGATGTGGCACATACATACAGTGGAATATTACTCAGCCATAAAAAGAAATGGAGTTATTTGTAGTGAGGCAGATGGACCTAGAGTCTGTAATACAGAGTGAAGTGAGTCAGAAAGAGAAAAACTAATACCGTATGCTAACACATATATATGGAATGTAAAAAAAATATCGTTCTGAAGAACCTGGGGGCAGGACAGGAATAAAGACGCAGACACAGAGAATGGACTTATGGACACAGAGAGGGGGAAGGGTAAGCTAGGACAAAGTGAGGGAGTGGCATGGACATATATACACTACCAAATGTATAATAGATAGCTGGGAAGCAGCCGCATAGCACAGGGAGATCAGCTCCGTGCTTTGTGACCACCTAGAGGGGTGGGATAGGGAAGGTGGGAGGGAGACGCAAGAGGGAGGGGATATGGGAATATTTGTGCACCTATAGCTGATTCACTTTGTTATAAAGCAGAAACTAACACAACATTGTAAAGCAATTATACTCCAATAAAGATTAAAAAAAAAAAAAACGGGCTTCTCTGGTGGCGCAGTGGTTAAGAATCCGCCTGCCAATGCAGGGGACATGGGTTCGAGTCCCGGTTTGGGAAGATCCCACGTGCTGCGGAGCAACTAAGCCCATGCACCACAACTACTGAAGCCCGCGCACCTAGAGCGCATGCTCCGCAGCAAGAGAAGCCACCAGCAATGCTGTGCCTGCGCACAGCAACGAAGAGTAGCCCCCACTGGCCACAACTAGAGAAAGTCCACGCACAGGAACGAAGACCCAACGCAGCCAATAAATAAATAATAAATAAATCTTTTTTTTTTTAAAAAAGCAAATGGCATAATTCAGTCCAGGTTCAAAAGCCTGTGGACCATGGGGCTGTGAGTATAAGTCCTGGCGTCCAAGGCCCGACAACCAGGAGCTCCGATGTCCAAGTGCTAGAGATGATTGACATCCCAGCTCAAAAAGAAGAGAGGGAATCCACCCTTTCTTCACCTTCTTGTTCCATCTGGGCCCCCAATGGATTGGATGATGCCCACCCACATTGGTGAGTGTTGATCTCTTCACTCGTCCCTGAATCAAATGCTAATCTCTTCCAGAAACACCCTCACAGACACACCCAGAAATAATGCTTTACCAGTTATCTGGCCATCCCTTAGAGCAGTCAAGTCGACATACAACATTAACCATCACACCTAACTTTACAAGGTCATGAGAGTGCCATCATATACACAGGCACCAACTTAGCAATGAAGAAGAGGGAAAGGAAATAACTCTGGAAGGCTGATAATTTATCTAAAAGAGACTGTTTTAAACGAAAAAGAAAATTTTAACCAGAAAAATACTAAGTCAACTTTAACTAAGAAGTTTAAGTTATAGTTTCCATACTCGTATGACAGAGGCTTAAAAGCAATAAAGATAAATAAAGAACCTTCACGGTTTTTGGTATACATAAATGTCTGTTAAATGTTAACCTCAAAGCCTAGGTAATACATGGAAAAGATATGAACTAAAAAAGATGGCAGTGAGGATGGAGAGAAGAATATTCAAGAATCCAATTGGATGTAGACAGTATAGGAAAAAAGAAATCTATGTTTCAAGGTTTCATGTTTGGATGCCTTACTTGACAGTGGTACTATTCACTGATATGTGCCCTGGCCTCTTTCTGAGCTCACCATTGAGTGGTGGAGCTAATAACTATGAATCTTCTAACTATGTGATAGGAAGCAAGCAGGAAAGGCAAATAGCTTCCCTTTCCCCACCAAATTTACCATCCCTTTCAGGGGTGAATCCTGGTCTCATGCGGATGTTACTTCCTCCAGAAAATGCTGACCTAAGCTGGACTCCGTAGCTCATCATGTGAAAAATCTGGAATAAGGTTTCAATAATGACTTGGGTATAACAAGAAATAAACTAGAAAACCTAAACTATAAGAGATGAGTCCCCTTCCAGAGCCTGCAGAACCCAGTGCATTCTGGGTCTTATAGTGGGTACCAACTTGGTGATCCTTCTCACTCCCTGCTAAAAAAATTTAACGTTCGGGAATTTCCTGGTGGTCCAGTGGTTAGGACTCAGCCCTGTCACTGCGGGGGCCCGGGTTCAATCCCTGGTCGCGAACTAAGATTCCACAAGCTATGCAGTGCAGCCAAAAAAATCAGTAAATAAAATAAATTTAAAATAATAAAAAACATATAGGGGCTTCGCTGGTGGCACAGTTGTTAAGAATCTGCCTGCCAATGCAGGGAACACGGGTTCAAGCCCTGGTCCGGGGAAGATCCCACCTGCCATGAAGCAGCTAAGCCCGTGCACCACAACTACTGAGCCTGCGTTCTAGAGCCCTCAAGCCACAACTACTGAGCCCACGTGCCACAACTACTGAAGCCCACGTGCCTAGAGCCCATGCTCCACAACAAGAGAAGCCACCAAAATGAGAAGCCCGTGCACCACTACGAAGGGTAGCCCCTGCTCGCCGCAACTAGAGAAAGTGCACACACAGCAACGGAGACCCAGCACAGCCAAAAATAAATAAATAAAAATAAATAAACTGCAAAATGTCATTTAAAAAAATAAAATAAAGTTCATGCCTAAATATCTACTCTTTTTGAAATCTCAAAATCCCTCTCCTACCTGCTGCAGGTTTGCCATCCATGTACTGACTTCCACTGAGAACATACTACTTGCCTTTATAACAATAATGAGAGGGACTTCCTGGTGGTCCAGCAGTTAAAACTCCGCACTTCCACTGCAGGGGGCATGGGTTCAATCCTTGGTCGGGGAACTAAGACCCCACTGCCACGCAGTGCAGCCAAAAAGTAAAAATAAAAAACAGTAATGAGGGATCTTTCCCCACTGGGATGTATGTCACTTCATGGTCTCAGCCAACAAATTATGCCAGAATATATCACTATCCACCTTACATCTCTACAAGACATAGATGCACACAATACTCAAGAACAGGAGTAGTTTCCTTGTAGTTTGCTGATTCAAAGCAAAGAACAGGGAAGATAACTTTGACAAGCATGTAAAGAATGGCAAGACACAAAGACCTGAGAGAGGAGGAGGTGGGAAGATGGCGGAAGAGTAAGACGCGGAGATCATCTTGCTTCCCATAGATACAGTAGAAATACATCTACACGTGGAACTGCTCCTACAGAACACCCACTGAACGCTGGCAGAAAACGTCCGACCTCCAAAAAGGCAAGAAACTCCCCCCATACTTGGGTAGGGCAAAAGAAAAAAGAAATAACAGAGACAAAAGAATAGGGACGGCACCTGCACCAGTGGGAGGGAGCTGTGAAGGAGGAAAGATTTCCACGCACTAGGAAGCCCCTTCGCAGGTGGAGACTGCGGGTGGCAGAGGGGGAAGCTTCGGAGCCATGGAGGAGAGCGCAGCCACAGGGGTGCGGAGGGCAAAGCGGAGAGATTCCCGCACGGAGGATCAGTGCCGACTAGCACTCACCAGCCCGAGACGCTTGTCTGCTCACCTGCTGGGGCAGGCGGGGCTGGGAGCTGAGGCTCGGGCTTTGGTCGGATGGCAGGGAGAGGACTGGGGTTGGCGGCGTGAACACAGCCTGAAGGGGTTAGTGCACCACAGCTAGCCGGGAGGGAGTCCGGGAAAAAGTCTGCAGCTGCCGAAGAGGCAAGAGACTTTTTCTTCCCTCTTTGTTTCCTGGCGCGCGAGGAGAGGGGATTCAGAGCGCCGCCTAAACGAACTTCAGAGACGGGCACGAGCCGCGGCTATCAGTGCGGATCCCACAGCAACAGGGGCGCAGAGGAAAATACGGAGAGATTCCGCACGGAGGCTCGGCGCCGAGCAGCGCTCACCAGCCCGAGAGGCTTGTCTGATCACCCACCGGGGCGGGCGGGGCTGGGAGCTGAGGCTCAGCTTCGGTTGGATCGGAGAGGACTGGGGTTGGCGGCATGAACACAGCCTGAAGGGGTTAGCGCACCACAGCTGGCTGGGAGGGAGACCGGGAAAAAGTCTGCAGCTGCCGAAGAGGCAAGAGACTTTTTCTTGCCTCTTTGTTTCACGGCGCGCAAGGACAGGGGATTCAGAGCGCCACCTAAACGAACTCCAGAGACTGGCGTGAGCCGCGGCTATCAGCGCGGACCCCAGAGACGGGCGTGAGACGCTGGGGCTGCTGCTGCCGCCTCCAAAAATCCTGTGTGCGAGCACAGGTCACTCTCCACACCGCCCCTCCCGGGAGCCTGTGCAGCCCGCCACTGCCAGGGTCCCGTGATCCAGGGACAACTTCCCCGGGAGAACGCACTGCGCACCTCAGACTGGTGCAACGTCACGCCGGCCGCTGATGCCGCAGGCTCGCCCCGCCTCCTCTGTACCCCTCCCTCCCCGCGGCCTGGGTGAGCCAGATCCCCCGAAGCAGCTGCTCCTTTAACCCTGTCCTGTTTGGGCGGGGAACAGACGCCCTCAGGCGACCTACACGCAGAGGCGGGTCCAAATCCAAAGCTGATCCCCAGGAGCTGTGCGAACAGAGAAGAGAAGGGGAAATCTCTCCCAGCAGCCTCAGAAACAGCGGATTAAAATTCCACAAACAACTTGATGTGCCTGCATCTGTTGAATACCTGAATAGACAACGAATCATCCCAAATTCAGGAGGTGGACTTTGGGAGCAGGATATATTAATTTTTCCCTTTTCCTTTTTTTGTGAGTGTATATGTATATGCTTCTGGGAGAGATTTTGTCTGTATAGCTTTGCTTTATAATAGCTTTATTTTACTTCACTATATTATAGCCTCTTTCTTTCTTTCTTTCTATTTTTTCTCCCTTTTACTCTGAGCCGTGTGGACGAAAGGCTCTTGGTGCTCCAGCCAGGCATCAGGGCCGTACCTCTGAGGTGGGAGAGCCAACTTCAGGACACTGGTCCACAAGAGACCTCCCAGCTCCACGTAATACCAAACGGCAAAAATCTCTCAGAGATCTCCATCTCAACACCAAGACCCAGCATCACTCAATGACCAGCAAGCTACAGTGCTGAACACCCTATGCCAAACAACTAGCAAAACAGGAACACAGCCCCATCCATTAGCAGAGAGGCTGCCTAAAATCATAATAAGGCCACAGACACCCCAAAATACACCACCAGACGTGGACGTGCCCACCAGAAAGGCAAGATCCAGCCTCATCCACCAGAACTCAGGCACTAGTTCCCTCCACCAGGAAGCCTACACAACCCACTGAACCAACCTTAGCCACTGGGGACACATACCAAAAACAACGGGAACTACGAACCTGCAGCCTGTGAAAAGGAGACCCCAAACATAGTAAGATAAGCAAAATGAGATGACAGAAAAACACAGAGCAGATGAAGGAGCAGGGTCAAAACACACCAGACTTAACAAATGAAGAGGAAATAGGTAGTATACCTGAAAAAGAATTCAGAATAATGATAGTAAGGATGATCCAAAATCTTGGAAACAGAATAGACAAAATGCAGGAAACATTTAACAAGGACGTAGAAGAACTAAAGAGGAACCAAGCAATGATGAAAAACACAATAAATGAAATTAAAAATACTCTAGATGGGATCAATAGCAGAATAACTGAGGCAGAAGAAAGGATAAGTGACCTGGAAGATAAAATGGTGGAAATAACTACTGCAGAGCAGGATAAAGAAAAAAGAATGAAAAGAACTGAGGACAGTCTCAGAGACCTCTGGGACAACATTAAACGCACCAACATTCGAATTATAGGGGTCCCAGAAGAAGAAGAGAAAAAGAAAGGGACTGAGAAAATATTTGAAGAGATTATAGTTGAAAACTTCCCTAATATGGGAAAGGAAATAGTTAATCAAGTCCTGGAAGCACAGAGAGTCCCATACAGGATAAACCCAAGGAGAAACACGCCAAGACACATATTAATCAAACTGTCAAAAATTAAATATAAGGAAAACATATTAAAGGCAGCAAGGGAAAAACAACAAATAACACACAAGGGAATCCCCATAAGGTTAACATCTGATCTTTCAGCAGAAACTCTGCAAGCCAGAAGGGAGTGGCAGGATATACTTAAAGTGATGAAGGAGAAAAACCTACAACCAAGATTACTCTACCCAGCAAGGATCTCATTCAGATGTGATGGAGAAATTAAAACCTTTACAGACAAGCAAAAGCTGAGAGAGTTCAGCACCACCAAACCAGCTTTACAACAAATGCTAAAGGAACTTCTCTAGGCAAGAAACACAAGAGAAGGAAAACACCTACAATAACAAACCCAAAACATTTAAGAAAATGGGAATAGGAACATACATATCGATAATTACCTTGAATGTAAATGAATTAAATGCTCCCACCAAAAGACACAGGCTGGCTGAATGGATACAAAAACAAGACCCATATATATGCTGTCTACAAGAGACCCACTTCAGACCTAGAGACACATACAGACTGAAAGTGAGGGGATGGAAAAAGATATTCCATGCAAATGGAAATCAAAAGAAAGCTGGAGTAGCAATTCTCATATCAGACAAAATAGACTTTAAAATAAAGACTATTACAAGAGAAAAAGAAGGACACTATATAATGATCAAGGGATCGATCCAAGAGGAAGGTATAACAATTGTAAATATTTATGCACCCAACATAGGAGCACCTCAATACATAAGGCAAATACTAACAGCCATAAAAGGGGAAATCGACAGCAACACAATCATAGTAGGGGACTTTAACACCCCACTTTCACCAATGGACAGATCATCCAAAATGAAAATAAATAAGGAAACACAAGCTTTAAATGATACATTAAACAAGATGGACTTAATTGATATTTATAGGACATTCCACACAAGAACAACAGAATACACATTTTTCTCAAGTGCTCATGGAACATTCTCCAGGATAGATCATATCTTGGGTCACAAATCAAGCATTGGTAAATTTAAGAAAACTGAAATCGTATCAAGTATCTTTTCCGACCACAACACTATGAGACTAGATATCAATTACAGGAAAAGATCTGTAAAAAATACAAACACATGGAGGCTACACAATACACTACTTAATAACGAAGTGATCACTGAAGAAATCAAAGGGGAAATCAAAAAATACCTAGAAACAAATGACAATGGAGATACGACGAACCAAAACCTATGGGACGCAGCAAAAGCAGTGCTAAGAGGGAAGTTTATAGCAATACAAGCCTACCTCAAGAAACAGGAAACATCTCGAATAAACAACCTAACCTTGCACCTAAAGCAATTAGAGAAAGAAGAACAAAAAAAACCCCAAAGCCAGCAGAAGGAAAGAAATCATAAAGATCAGGTCAGAAATAAATGAAAAAGAAATGAAGGAAACAATAGCAAAAATCAATGAAACTAAAAGCTGGTTCTTTGAGAAGATAAACAAAATTGATAAACCATTAGCCAGACTCATCAAGAAAAAAAGGGAGAAGGCTCAAATCAATAGAATTAGAAATGAAAAAGGAGACGTAACCACTGACACTGCAGAAATACAAAAGATCATGAGAGATTACTACAAGCAACTCTATGCCAATAAAATGGACAACCTGGAAGAAATGGACAGATTCTTAGAAATGCACAAACTGCCGAGACTGAACCAGGAAGAAATAGAAAATATGAACAGACCAATCACAAGCCCTGAAATTGAAACTGTGATTAAAAACCTTCCAACAGGGCTTCCCTGGTGGCGCAGTGGTTGAGAGTCTGCCTGCTAGTGCGGGGGACACGGGTTCGAGCCCTGGTCTGGGAGGATCCCACATGCCACGGAGCGCCTGGGCCCGTGAGCCACAACTACTGAGCCTGCGCGTCTGGAGCCTGTGCGCTACAACAAGGGAGGCCGCGACAGTGAGGGGCCCGCGCGCCGCGATGAGGAGTGGCCCCCGCTCGCCGCAACTGGAGAAGGCCCTAGCACAGAAACGAAGACCCAACATAGCAATCAATCAATCAATAAATCAATAAATAAATCTTTAAAAAAAAAAAAAAAAAAACCTTCCAACAAACAAAAGCCCAGGACCAGATGGCTTCACAGGCGAATTCTATCAAACATTTAGAGAAGAGCTAACACCTATCCTTCTCAAACTCTTCCAAAATATTGCAGAGGGAGGAACACTCCCAAACTCATTCTACGAGGCCACCATCACCCTGATACCAAAACCAGACAAAGATGTCACAAAGAAAGAAAATTACAGGCCAATATCACTGATGAACATAGATGCAAAAATCCTCAACAAAATACTAGCAAACAGAATCCAACAACACATTAAAACGATCATACACCATGATCAAGTGGGATTTATCCCAGGAATGCAAGGATTCTTCAACATACGCAAATGAATCAATGTGATACACCATATTAACAAATTGAAGGAGAAAAACCATATGATCATCTCAATAGATGCAGAGAAAGCTTTCGACAAAATTCAACACCCATTTATGATAAAAGCCCTGCAGAAAGTAGGCATAGAGGGAACTTTCCTCAACATAATAAAGGCCATATATGACAAACCCACAGCCAACATTGTCCTCAATGGTGAAAAACTGAAACCATTTCCACTAAGATCAGGAACAAGACAAGGTTGCCCACTCTCACCACTATTATTCAACATAGTTTTGGAAGTGTTAGCCACAGCAATCAGAGAAGACAAAGAAATAAAAGGAATCCAAATCGGAAAAAAAGAAGTAAAGCTGTCACTATTTGCAGATGACATGATACTATACATAGAGAATCCTAAAGATGCTACCAGAAAACTCCTAGAGCTAATCAATGAATTTGGTAAAGTAGCAGGATACAAAATTAATGCACAGAAATCTCTTGCATTTCTATACACTAATGACGAAAAATCTGAAAGTGATATTAAGAAAACACTCCCGTTTACCATTGCAACAAAAAGAATAAAATATCTAGGAATAAACCTACCTAAGGAGACAAAAGACCTGTATGCAGAAAATTATAAGACACTGATGAAAGAAATTAAAGATGATACAAATAGATGGAGAGATATACCATGTTCCTGGATTGGAAGAATCAACATTGTGAAAATGACTCTACTACCCAAAGCAATCTACAGATTCAATGCAATCCCTATCAAACTACCACTGGCATTTTTCACAGAAATAGAACAAAAAATTTCACAATTTGTTTGGAAACACAAAAGACCCCAAATAGCCAAAGCAATCTTGAGAACGAAAAATGGAGCTGGGGGAATCAGGCTCCCTGACTTGAGACTATATTACAAAGCTTCAGTAATCAAGACAGTTTGGTACTGGCACAAAAACAGAAATATAGATCAATGGAACAGGATAGAAAGCCCAGAGATAAACCCACACACATATGGTCACCTTATCTTTGATAAAGGAGGCAAGCATATACAGTGGAGAAAAGACAGCCTCTTCAATAAGTGGTGCTGGGAAAATTGGACAGGTACATGTA
The DNA here is from genome assembly GCF_965194825.1 of Balaenoptera physalus. NCBI lineage: Eukaryota > Metazoa > Chordata > Mammalia > Artiodactyla > Balaenopteridae > Balaenoptera > Balaenoptera physalus. The sequence goes on from NC_138888.1 coordinate 71,220,933, forward strand.
AAAGTATGAAATTAGAACACTCCCTGACACCATGCACAAAAATAAACTCAAAATGGATTAAAGACCTAAGTGTAAGGCCAGACACTATCAAACTCTTAGAGGAAAACATAGGCAGAACACTCTATGACATACATCACAGCAAGATTCTTTTTGACCCAGCTCCCAGAGAAATGGAAATAAGAACACAAATAAACAAATGGGACCTAATGAAACTTCAAAGCTTTTGCACAGCAAAGGAAACCATAAACAAGACCAAAAGACAACCATCAGAATGGGAGAAAATATTTGCAAATGAAGCAACTGACAAAGGATTAATCTCCAAGATTTACAAGCAGCTCATGCAGCTCAATAACAAAAAAACGAACAACCCAATCCAAAAATGGGCAGAAGACCTAAATAGACATTTCTCCAAAGAAGATATACAGATGGCCTACAGACACATGAAAGAATGCTCAACATCATTAATCATTAGAGAAATGCAAATCAAAACTACAATGAGATATCATCTCACACCGGTCAGAATGGCCATCATCAAAAAATCTAGAAACAATAAATGCTGGAGAGGGTGTGGAGGAAAGGGAACACTCTTGCACTGTTGGTGGGAATGTAAATTGATACAGCCACTATGGAGAACAGTATGGAGGTTCCTTAAAAAACTACAAATAGAACTACCATACGACCCAGCAATCCTACTACTGGGCATATACCCTGAGAAAACCATAGGTCAAAAAGAGTCATGTACCAAAATGTTCCTTGCAGCTCTATTTACAATAGCCAGGACATGGAAGCAACCTAAATGTCCATCGACAGAGGAATGGATAAAGAAGATATGGCACATATATACAATGGAATATTACTCAGCCATAAAAAGAAATGAAATGGAGGTATTTGTAATGAGGTGGATGGAGTTAGAGTCTGTCATACAGAGTGAAGTAAGTCAGAAAGAGAAAAACAAATACAGTATGTAACACATATATACGGAACCTAAGGAAAAAAAAAAAAAAGGCCATGAAGAACCTAGTGGCAAGACGGGAATAAAGACACAGACCTACTAGAGAAAGGACTTGAGGATATGGGGAGGGGGTGGGGTGAGATGTGACAGGGTAAGAGAGTGTCATGGACATATATACACTACCAAATGTAAAATAGATAACTAGTGGGAAGCAGCCGCATAGCACAGGGAGATCAGCTCGGTGCTTTGTGACCACCTAGAGGGGTGGGATGGGGAGGGTGGGAGGGAGGGAGATGCAAGAGGGAAGAGAACTGGGAACATATTGTATATGTATAACTGATTCACTTTGTTATAAAGCAGAAGCTAACACACCATTGTAAGGCAATTATACTTCAATAAAGATGTTTAAAAAAAAAAAAAAAAAAAGACCTGAGATAATAAATTATGTAAGAAACAAACCAAGTCCATGAAGGAAAACTGTATCTAATTTGGAAATGGAACAAGATGTTTACTAAGAGTGTCAAGTTGAATGTGCTATCCAGGTTTCTTGTTTAAGATCAAGTAAACTGGAGTCCTTACACACTAAACAAGAGGAATAGGAGTAGGTATGCGAGGTGATGCACCTCTGAATCTTGCTTCTACATCTTCCCAGAAGCCCAGCTGTGGTCTGAGAACAGATGGAGAACTTCACAGTGAAGTTATATGAGGTTGATCTGTGCCCTCTTCATCTTCTCTGCCTCCACACAAGCATTACAGTTTGATAGCCCCACAGATTTTGAGGGACTGAAATTACAGACAATGATTTCATTCAAGTTGATTCCATGAACAGAAACGAATTCCACCACGTTTGCATTAGACAGCAATCATCTTAACTGTGTAATGTCATTTGACATAAATTTTCTAGTATAGCCGTCTATCATTTAACCAAAAGATAATTTAGGTTAAGTTGCCCCCTAGAGGCAGCTGGAAAAACACTAAAACTGTCTAGAAATAAGAAAGTCCAAATAAAATGTTAGTAAACAGAAAATGCAGAAATGGATAATAGAATCCTTACATTTTACATATTTCCTGTTTTCAGAACAAAGAATGGAGAGATCTCTAATCATCTGTTTTACATAAATATTTACCCCAGTTGCTGAGATACAATATTTTTAAAATCCTGTCCCCCCAAAAAACGATCTTCTGGTAAATTGGTATCACTCAGTAATTCAACGACAAATGAGATGGCAGACCATAAAGAAAGACAACAGACAATCAGAATAGTTGATTTTCCCATAAATAAATATCGATTTCTAAATGCACATTTGCTTTAACAAGCTGCATACTGGTGTGACTTTTTGATATTGTTGTTACAGTTTTTAAAGTTCTGTTTTTATATTATTAAGAAACCTTTTGTGTGTCACTTCACTATACCCACTGATCCGATTTAAAAATGGCTTTTAATCAAGAAAAACAGGGAGGTGTTGATGCTTCGCTTTTTGTGGCATGTATAATGCAGCTGGAATTTTCCATCCCCAAGTAAGAATCCAGTGCAATCCTCATTCCCTGATGAGAGTTCCAAAGGAAAGAAAAAGACCAGTTTAATGACTGCTGAAGGCAGTGGGCCTGCAATACTAGTGACTACAATTTAGAGCAAGAAGTTGCCTGCAGAGGAAAATGGGCCTGGTTCAATTGCAATTATTGATACTTTCAATCAACAGCATTTTCGTTTGTGAAAAAAAATTAATGCCAGGTATAAAAGAGGAGTTCAAAGGCTCAAACTGAAATTTAAAAATGGTTTAGGGAAAGCAGCATAAAGCTGATTTGAAGATGATAAATATTTAGAATTTAGAAAAAATAAGCCTCAGAGTTAATGAGTTGGGAGAAGGGACAGAGCTGGTAACTGACCATTTCTTGGGTAATGATTAATGTATGTAAAAATGTAATTTACTAACTGGGAAATGTTCACTCCTTTCATAGCATAATGGTTTCCATCTTCTAAAAGAGATCTCTAAAATTAACCATCTAATGAACAACATTTCTTTAAAAATAAAAAATCCCCGCACATTAAAGTTCATATTCTATTGTGTTTCTACACAAGTATGTCCGACATCTCAATAAATTTTTAAGATCAATTGCTTACGTGCTCAATTTGTATATGTCAGTTGGTGTTACATAACTAACACACATCACTTAGTGTGTTAAGTGATAAAAGACTTGCATGCAAAACAACCATGAATATTTAAAAATGAAAAGTACATCCCTATAATAATTGTTCAATTTAGATAACTTCAAATTACAAAGAACGTAAACTAATACAACTTGTTCTATGCTTTTAAAACTTCTAGATGTAGCTCAAATTGGGATTTGATAGGGAACTCCCTGGCGGTCCAGTGGTTAAGACTTCATGCTTTCACTGGCGCGGCCAAAAAAAATAAACAAATTTTTTTTACAAAAAGGATTTGATAGATGGCAAAAGCTTCCAGGCCTCACATTTTATCTGAGGCTGTGTTTAGTAGCCTAATTGTGAATTGTTTAAGTGGTACCTGGAAAGCCCATTCCAACTAAAGTTTTCTTTTTAATTTTCTGCCATCATCCCTGCAAACTCCCTATTCAGAAACTGCTAGTCTGATTTCACAAAGGGTTTTAGGTAGTTTTCACTCATGCTAGATGTCAACTGCAGTTTAGCCAGGCACCCTGCTCCATATCTTCTCATATCCGACCCAGGCTAATGGAGGAGTCTCCATTTCAAACACTGCCCGTCACTGTGGTGAAGAGAAAAAAGTTCTGGAGGGTCCCACAACTGGCTATTAAATGCCTTGATCTCAAAATGATACGTATCATTTCTGATTACAACTCACTTGTCACATGGCCCTGCCCAACCACAAGAGAATCAGGAAAAGCAATCCTAAACAGGGGGAAAAAATGGAAATATTTAAGAAATAGTGTTTATGACTCTCAGAGAAGTATCATCAGTTTTTTGCTATTACAAACAATGTTGCAAAGAATAACCTTGTATATCTATCATTTTGCAAGTATATCTGTAAAATAAATTCCCAGAAATGGAATTGTTGGACCAAAGGTTTTACCCATTTGTAATTTTGATAGATATTATCAAAGTTGCTTTAAATAGCAATCTCTACAATCCGTTTAAAATTGGACTTGTAGAATTTCAAATTATGCATGAAATTTTTTTTATATTTTATTTTTTAACATTTTTATTGGAGTATAATTGCTTTACAATGGTGTGTTAGTTTCTGCTTTATAACAAAGTGAATCAGTTACACATATACATATATCCCCATATCTCTTCCGTCTTGCGTCTCCCTCCCTCCCACCCTCCCTATCCCACCCTTCTAGCTGGTCACAAAGCACCGAGCTGATCTCCCTGTGCTATGCGGCTGCTTCCCACTAGCTATCTATTTTACATTTGGTAGTGTATATATGTCCATGCCACTCTCTCACTTTGTCCCAGCTTCCCCTTCCCCTTCCCCGTGTCCTCAAGTCCATTCTCTAGTAGGTCTGCGTCTTTATTCCCGTCATGAACCTAGGTTCTTCATGACCATTTTTTTTTTTTTTTTAGATTCCATATATATGTGTTAGCATACAGTATTTGTTTTTCTCTTTCTGACTTACTTCACTCTGTATGACAGACTCTAGGTCCATCCACCTCACTACAAATAACTCAATTTATGTATGAAATTTTTAGAAAACCTCAGCTGAGTAAATCTCAATGGACTTACGAGATGTACACACAAATAGCTGTATTATGTGGCCATTTATGTTAAATGTCACCGGAGTACCGGAACTGACACTCTGAGTTAGAGTTGTCCCGAGCCGGGGGGATTACATCCAGTTAAAATGATTCATCAAGGTTTCACAAAGGAAGCAGGTTTCAAATGGGGCCTTATGGATAAATCATTCTCTACCTTTTCTCCTATGATAGTCCTTTCCTCAAATCCCTATAGCTATTATGAACAAGCACTTTAGAGCCAGGGTGCCTGAGTTTAAATCCCAGCCCCACCACTGACTAGATTTACCTTCGGCAAAGTACTTAAACTCTTTGTTGTCACTACATCCTCCCATAAAATCCTCCAGTGCTTTCTTTGGCAATCTTAAATCTTTGTTTTCTATGCCATCTTGTAACAGTAATCAATTACATAAGTGACAGCAGCCAATCGCTGGCTTAACTACCTGCAGTGCGAGCAATAGTGACTTCATGGCCACCTCCCTCCTTGCTTGTGATTGGAAGAGCAATTATTTCACAGGCTTGAACTGACTAATGAATAAATGGCTAGGAGTCATTTTGAGTGAAGGACTTCCAGTTCTGTAGAAACTATAAAACTGACTTTCCATCCCTTCCAAAGTAAAATATTTAAACTGTAAAGTCCAGAATCTCAGCCTCTGAAAGCCATATATATGTATGGCTTTCAATAACTGTCAATAACTGTTGAGCTATCAATAACTCTACAGCTGATATCAAAAAAGATGGCTGCATAGGGTAAAACGCTGAAGGTCTGTTAAAGCCTACAAGCTGATACATGTAATATCACTCAGGTAATTTGTTTTCTTCAAGTTAAGAACAATAAATGTCCCTTTATTTAAATGACTGATAGTTGGGTTTGCTACATCCTTCATTTTATATGTACATAAATATATGTGTGTATGTACATATATATAATATATATGCCTTTTTAAAATATACACCTTTGTATGTTATGCTTTTCTCCAGCTTTACTGAAGTATGATTGACAAATAAAAATGTGTATCTTCAGGTTGTAGAATGAGATGTTTAGATATACATATACATTGTGAAGTGATTACCACAATCAAGCTAATTAACATATCCATCACCTCACATAATTACCCTTCCTTTTGTGATGAGAACAACTGATATTTACTCTCTTAGCAAATTTCAGGTACATAATATATTAAGTATAGTCACCATGCTATAACATTAGGTCTCCAGAACTTATTCATCTTATTCATAATTGAAAGTTTGTACCCTTTCACCAATATCTCCCCTTTTCCCCCACCCCCCAGGCCCTGGCAACCACCTTTCTATTCTCTGTTATTATGAGTTCGACTCTTTTTTAGATTCCACAAATAAGTGAAATTATACAGTATTTGTCTTTCTGTGTCTGGTTTGCTTCACTTAGCATAATGTACTCCAGTTTCATCCACGTTGTTGCAAATGGCAGAACTTCCTTCTTTTTTTAGGCTGAATAATATTTCATTGTAGTACATATATACCACATTTTCTTTATGCATTCGCCCATCAATGAACACTTACGTTGTTTCTGTATCTTGGCTATTGTGAATAATGCTGCAATGAACATGGGAGTGAAGATATCTCTTTGAGATACTGATTTTATTTTCTTTGGATATTTACCCAGAAGTGGGAGTGCTGGATCATATGATAGATCTATTTTTAATTATTTTGAGGAACATCTATTCTGTTTTCCATAATGGCTGTATATATGTTTCTTAATATGCTTCTCTTTTTGAGATTCTAAAAAAAAATTTGTTTTAGTTTTTTTACTGACATATAGAAATATCTATCAAATTTCATAGATATGGAGCACATAAAATTACCCTTAAGCCTAGATTGATATGTAGAAATAATCACTTTAGTTTGGCATTATAATATCTGGGCTCATAAATAATATCAATACTCCAACCTCAGGTAATTTGGGATTTTTTATCCCCAGTAAACATTATTACTCTTTTTTAGCCTTCCTTTTTATTTATTTTCATGCTTATATCAGTCATAAAACAGAAAACACATCACTAATTTAAACAGGGAAAATTTAATATACAGAATTGTACACTGATATGTATTAGTTACCTATTGCTATGTGACAAATTATCACAAAATTTAGTATCCTGAAACAATAGACATTTATTATTGTCTTAGTTGGTTCAGGCTGCTATAACAAAATATTACAGGCTTAGTAGCTTATAAACAGCAGAAATTTATTTCTCACAATTCTGGAGACTGGAAGTCCTAGATCAGGGTGCCAGCATGGATGGGTGAGGGTCCAGTCTTCTGGGTCACAGACTTCTCTTTGTGTCCTCACAGAATGGAAAGGGCTACGGATCTCTTTGGAGCCTCTTTTATAAGAGCACTAATCCCATTCATGAAGGCTTTGCCCTCATAACCTAATTTCCTAATACCATCACCTTGGACATTTGGATTTTAACATATGAATTTGGGGGGGATACAAACATTCAGACCATAGTAATTATCTCACAGTTTCTGTGGGTCAGGAATCTGGGAGTGGCTCAGATGGGTGGTTCTGGTTCAGAATCTTTCATGAGCTTTGTTATTTTTGGTAAACTCATTTGAGGAAAAACAAACCCACAGAGTCTACAGAGGAGACAATGGTCAATGGTTGCTGCCTAGTTCCAGCTTCTCAAGTCCAAGTTCCACATGTGACCTCCCTGCCATAATCAGCCCTGGAAGAAGTGAAGTTAATCCAGTCCTCACCCCCATCACTGTGTCCTCAGGGAGCAGCCCCATCCAAGTGCTATGCCTTCCCCAGGACCCTCACTATTCTAATGCGCAAATGTTTGGCCACAAAAGAAAGTAAGAATTCTGTGAAAGGGAAGATATCAGCTGAAATAAATAGTATTTTTTCACTCCTGAAGTGACTACCATAAAGCAAGATAAGAATTTAAGAGCAATGTGGAGGATTCACTGCATGGGTGGTCAATTATCATGGCCTTCTAGCAAGACCCCTATTGATTTACTGTTTAGGTTGAAAAAAAAATTAATTATTTAAATAGAAGGTCAAAATCAACAATATAGTTTTGCACTGCCTGTGAAGAATGCTAGGAGTCTCAATGAATGTCTAAAGAAAACAGGAAAAATTCTCATATAGGATTTTCAGGCAAAAAGGATCTAATTTTTAAAGCCAGAACCAATTTGCATCATATTCGGGCAGGACTGAAGAGAAGGCCACATTGGTGAAATCACAAGCTAAACCCACTGAAGAGGGTGAATTATACTTGGAAAGTAATTTCTGTTGACAAAAGTAGCCTTTCTGAAAGATAAAAAATGCTCTCAAGGAAAGACTTTATGAAAGAAGAAAAAGCCATGCCAGAGAGAGTCATTCACAAGTTTCACTCTTTCGTCTGGCACCAATGTTACAGATGATTTAGAATAAAATTTTTTCTAATGTTATATGAAAGTTCACCCCTAATATGGAAGACAAAAAACTATTTTTGAAGATTGGTTCAGTCACCATTTTGTGCCAGTTGTTGAAGATTACTTCAGCAAAAACAAGCACCGTTAATCCTCAGTGGGGTTCTGGCCATCAAGCATCCTTGAAGATATGGATTCTAGATCAGAATGGTGTTTATATGCATCTATCCATTCATTCACTCATTCTTTCAGTGACAAAAAATTTGTTGAGAACCTCCTATATGCTATAAAAGGATTGGAAGATACATTAGTGAACAAGACATTGCCTCTGATCCCAATGTATATGCAACAACCTATTGGAGGAAATAGACAAGCAACAAGCTAATTACAATGCAGTGTGATTATAATGGGCTAGGAGAGTGATCAACAACCCTACTAAGCCCAACATCCCTTTCTATAATATTTTGTAATGCTCCCTTTACTACACTGAAATAAAATTTGCAGATAGTATAACCAATCTGCACACATATTTTTTGAAACATTAATATATGCCTGAAATACAATTAATATAAAGAAGAAATAAGAGGGAAATACTTTATAATAAAATTAGATATATTTAAATATGCAGATGTTTAGGCAAGACCACACTAGAAGATATTATGAATAAGGTGGGTGTCTGCATGTTTCTACCCATGCTTAATGCTATGGACTGAATTGTGTTCATCCCAAAATTCATATGTTGAATCTCTAACACCAAAGTGACTGTACAGTATTGCAGTAAGGAAGCAATTAAGATTAAATGAGGTCGATAGAGATTGGTTCAAGATGGCGGAATAGAAGGACGTGTTCTCACTCCCTCTTGTGAGAGGACCAGAATCACAACTAACTGCTGAACAGTCAGCAACAGGAAGACACTGGAACTCACCAAAAAAGATACGCCACATCCAAAGACAAAGGAGAAGCCATAATGAAGATGGTAGGAGGGGTGCAATCACAATAAAATCAAATCCCATAACTGCTGGGTGGGTGACTCACAAACTGGAGAACACTTATACCACAGAAGTCCACCACTGGAGTGAAGGTTTTGAGCCCCATGTCAGGCTTCCCAACCTGGGGGTCCGGCAACGGGAGGAGGAATTCCTAGAGAATCAGACTTTGAAGGCTAGTGGGATTTGATTGCAGGACTTTGACAGGACTGGGGGAAACAGAGACTCCATCCTTGGGGGCCACACACAAAGTAGTGTGCGCATCGGGACCCAGGGGAAGGAGCAGTGACCCCACAGGAGACTGAAGCAGACCTACCTGCTAGTGTTGGAGGGTCTCCTGCAGAGGCAGGGGATGCCTGTGGCTCACCGTGAGGACAAGGACACTGGCAGCAGAAGTTCTGGGGAGTACTCCTTGGTGTGAGCCCTCCCAGAGTCTGCCATTAGCCCCACCAAAGATCCCAGGTAGGCTGCAGTGCTGGGTCGCCACAGGCCAAACAACCAACAGGGAGGGAACCCAGCCCCAGCCATTAGTAGACAAGCGGACTGAAGTTCTACTGAGTTCTGCCCATCAGAGCAACAGCCATCTCTACCCACCACCAGTCCCTCCCATCAGGAAACTTGCACAATCCTCTTAGATAGCCTCATCCAGCAGAGGGAAACCAGCAGAAGCAAGAAGAACTACAATCCTGCAGCCTGTGGAACAAAAACCACATTCACAGAAAGAAAGACAAGATGAAAAGGCAGAGGGCTATGTACCAGATGAAGGAACAAGATAAAACCCTAGAAAAACAACGAAATGAAGTGGAGATAGGAAACCTTCCAAAAAAAAATTCAGAATAATGATAGTGAAGATGATCCAGGACCTTGGAAAAAGAATGGAGGCAAATATCGAGAAGATGCAAGAAATGTTTAACAAAGATCTAGAAGAATTAAAGAAAAAACAAACAGAGATGAACAATACAATAACTGAAATGAAAAATACACTAGAAGGAATCAATAGCAAAATAACTGAGGCAGAAGAACGGATAAGTGACCTGGAAGACAGAATGGTGGAATTCACAGCTGTGGAACAGAATAAAGAAAAAAGAATGAAAAGAAATGAAGACAGCCTAAGAGACCTCTGGGACAACACTGAATGCAACAACATTCGCATTATATGGGTCCCAGAAGGGGAAGAGAGGGAGAAAGGACCTGAGAAAATATTTGAAGAGATTATAGTTGAAAACTTCCTTAACATGGGAAATGAAATAGCCACCCAAGTCCAGGAAGAGCACAGAGTCCCAGGCAGGATAAACCCAAGGAGAAACACGCCGAGACACATAATAATCAAATTCGCAAAACTTAAAGACAAAGAAAAATTATTGAAAGGAGCAAGGGAAAATGACAAATAACATACAAGGAAACTCCCATGAGGTTAACAGCTGATTTCTAAGCAGAAACTCTACAAGCCAGAAGGGAGTGGCATGACAGATTTAAAGTGATGAAAGTGAAGAACGTACAACCAATATTACTCTACCTGGCAAGGCTCTCATTCAGATTCGACGGAGAAATCAAAAGCTTTACAGACAAGCAAAAGATAAGAGAATTCAGCACCAGCAAACCAGCTCTCCAACAAATGCTAAAGGAACTTCTCTACGTGGGAAACACAAGAGAAGAAAAGGACCTACAAAAACAAACCCAAAACAATTAAGAAAATGGTCATAGGAACATACATATCGATAATTACCTTAAACGTGAATGGATTAAATACTCCAACCAAAAGACACAGGCTTGCTGAATGGATACAAAAACAAGACCCATACATATGCTGTCTACAAGAGACCCACTACAAACCTAGGGACACATACAGACTGAAAGTGAGGGGATGGAAAAAGATATTCCATGCAAATGGAAATCCAAAGAAAGTTGGAATAGCAATACTCGTATCAGATAAAATAGACTTTAAAATAAAGAATGTTACAAGAGACAAGGACGGATACTACATAATGATCGACGGATCAATCCAAGAAGAAGATATAACAATTATAAATATATATGCACCCAACATAGGAGCACCTCAATACATAAGGCAACTGCTAACAGCTCTAAAAGAGGAAATCGACAGTAACACAATAATAGTGGGGAACTATAACACCCCACTTACAAGAATGGACAGATCATCCAAACAGAAAATTAATAAGGAAACACAAGCTTTAAATGACACAATAGACAAGACAGATTTAATTGATATTTATAGGACATTCCATCCAAAAACACCAGATTACATTTTCTTCTCCAGTGCACACAGAACATGCTCCAGGATAGATCACATCTTGGGTCACAAATCAAGCCTCAGTAAATTTAAGAAAATTGCAATCATATCAAGCATCTGTTCTGACCACAACGCTATGAAATTAGAAATGAATTACAGGGCAAAAAACGTAAAAAACAAAAAAACATGGAGGCTAAACAATACGTTATTAATAACCAAGAGATCACTGAAGAAATCAAAGAGGAAATCAAAAAATACCTAGAGACAAATGACAATGAAAACACGATGATCCAAAACCTATGGGATGCAGCAAAAGCAGTTCTAAGAGGGAACGTTATCGCTATACAAGCCTACCTCAAGAAACAAGAAAAATCTCAAATAAAAAATCTAACCTTACACCTAAAGGAATTAGAGAAAGAAGAACAAACAAAACCCAAAGTTAGCAGAAGGAAAGAAATCATAAAGATCAGAGCAGAAATAAATGAAATAGAAACAAAGAAAACAATAGCAAAGATCAATAAAACTAAACGCTGGTTCTTTGAGAAGAGAAACAAAATTGATAAACCATTAGCCAGACTCATCAAGAAAAAGAGGGAGAGGGCTCAAATCAATAAAATTAGAAATGAAAAAGGAGAAGTTACAATAGACACCGCAGAAATACAAAGTATCCTAAGAGACTACTACAAGCAACTCTATGCCAATAAAATGGACAACCTGAAGAAATGGACAAATTCTTAGACAGGTATAACCTTCCAAGACTGAACCAGGAAGAAACAGAAAATGTGAACAGACCAATCACAAGTAATGAAATTGAAACTGTGATTAAAAATCTTCCAACAAACAAAAGTCCAGGACCAGATGGCCTCACAGGTGAATTCTATCAAACATTTAGAGAAGAGCTAACACGCATACTTCTCAAACTCTTCCAAAAAATTGCAGAGGAAGGAACACTCCCAAACTCATTCTACGAGGCCACCATCACCCTGATACCAAAACCAGACAAAGATTCTACAAACAAAGAAAATTACAGACCAATATCACTGATGAATTTAGATGCAAAAATCCTTAACAAAATACTAGCAAACAGAATCCATCAACACATTAAAACGATCATGCACCATGATCCAGAGGGATTTATCCCAGGGATGCAAGGATTCTTCAATATACGCCAATCAATCAATGTGATACACCATATTAACAAACTGAAGGATAAAAAACCATATGATCATCTCAATAGATGCAGAAAAAGCTTTTGACAAAATTCAACACCCATTTATGATAAAAACTCTCCAGAAACTGGGCATAGAGGGAACCTACCTCAACATAATGAAGGCTATATATGACAAACCCACAGCAAACATCATTCTCAATGGTGAAAAACTGAAACCATTTCCTCTAAGATCAGGAACAAGAAAAGGATGTCCACTCTCGCCCCTATTATTCAACATAGTTTTGGAAGTCCTAGCCACAGCAATCAGAGAAGAAAAAGAAATACAGGGAATACAAATTGGAAAAGAAGAAGTAAAACTGTCACTGTTTGCAGATGACATGACACTATACATAGAGAATCCTAAAGATGCCAGCAGAAAACTACTAGAGCTAATCAATGAATTTGGTAAAGTTGCAGGATACAAAATTAATGCACAGAAATCTCTTGCATTCCTATACACTAATGATGAATAATCTGAAAGAGAAATTAAGGAAACACTCCCATTTACCACTGCAACAAAAAGAATAAAATACCTAGGAATAAACCTACCTAGGGAGAGAAAAGACCTGTATGCAGAAAACTATAAGACACTGATGAAAGAAATTTAAGATGATACCAACAGATGGAGAGATATACCATGTTCTTGGATTGTAAGAATCAATATTGTGAAAATGACTCTACTACCCAAAGCAATCTACAGATTCAATGCAATCGCTATCAAATTACCAACGGCATTTTTTATGGAACTAGAACAAAAAATCTTAATATTTGTATGGAAACACAAAAGACCCTGAATAGCCAAAGCAGCCTTGAGGGAAAGAAACAGAACTAGAGGAATCAGACTCCCTGACTTCAGACTATACTACAAAGCTACAGTAATCAAGACAATATGGTACTGGCACAAAAACAGAAACATAGATCAATGGAACAAGATAGAAAGCCCAGAGATAAACCCATGCACCTATGGTCAACTAATCTATGACAAAGGAGGCAAAGATATACAGTGGAGAAAAGACAGTCTCTTCAATAAGTGGTGCTGGCAAAACTGGACAGCTACATGTAAAAGAATGAAATTAGAACGCTCCCTAACACCATACACAAAAATAAACTCAAAATGGATTAGACACCTAAATGCAAGACCGGACACTATAAAACTCTTAGAGGAAAACATAGGAAGAACACTCTTTGACATAAATCACAGCAAGATCTTTTTTGATCCACCTCCTAGAGTAATGGAAATAAAAACAAAACTAAACAAATGGGACATAATGAAACTTAAAAGCTTTTGCACAGCAAAGGAAACCATAAACAAGACGAAAAGACAACCCTCAGAATGGGAGAAAATATTTGCAAATGAATCAACAGGCAAAGGATTAATCTCCAAAATATATAAACAGCTCATGCAGCTCAATATTAAAAAAACAAACAATACAATCAGAAAATGGGCAGAAGACCTAAATAGACATTTCTCCAAAAAAGACATACAGATGGCCAAGAAGCACATGAAAAGCTGCTCAACATCACTAATTATTAGAGAAATGCAAATCAAAACTACAATGAGGTATCACCTCACACCAGTTAGAATGGGCATCATCAGAAAATCCACAAACAACAAATGCTGGAGAGGGTGTGGAGAAAAGGGAACCCTCTTGCACTGTTGGCGGGAATGTAAATTGATACAGTCACTATGGAGAACAGTATGGAGGTTCCTTAAAAAACTAAAAATAGAATTACCATATGACCCAGCAATCCCACTACTGGGCATATACCCAGAGAAAACCATAATTCAAAAAGACACATGCATCCCAATGTTCATTGCTGCGCTATTTACAATAGCCAGATCATGGAATCAACCTAAATGCCCATCAGCAGACAAGTGGATAAAGAAGATGTAGGACATATATACAATGGAATATTACTCAGCCATAAAAAGCAAGGAAATTGGGTCATTTGTAGAGACATGGATGCATCTAGAGACTGTCATACAGAGTGAAGTAAGTCAGAAAAACAAATATCGTATATTAATGCATATACGTGGAACCTAGAAAAACGGTACAGATGAACTGGTTTGCAGGGCAGAAATAGAGACACAGATGCAGAGAACAAACGTATGGGCACCAAGGGGGGAAAGCGGCAGGAGGGTGGGGTGGTTATGGGATGAATTGGGAGATTGGGATGGACATATATACACTGATGTGTATAAAATGGATGACTAATAAGAACCTGCTGTATAAAAAAATTTAAAAATTAAAAAATTTTTAAAAACAGATGAATGCAAAAAAAAACAAAAAGGAAGGCAGCCATCTGCCAGCCAGGAAGTTCTCACCAGAAACCAAATCTTGGACTTTTCAGCCTCCAGAGCTGTGGGAAATAAATAAACCCAGTCTATGGTATTTTGTTATGGTATTCTGAACTGACTAAACACTTAGAATCACCGCGAAGGAGACAGCTACATGTGCAGACTGATCCAGTATGCTGTATTGGCCTCAAAAACCACAAACATCATTGCAGTCAGTAATATGATTTTCTGAAATGGTTTCCTTTTCCCTGAGGAAAGTTCCAAAGAAAAAACAGCATTATCTTCACTAGATTTACTTAGTAATTGCA
Organism: Balaenoptera physalus; assembly: GCF_965194825.1. Classification (NCBI taxonomy): domain Eukaryota; kingdom Metazoa; phylum Chordata; class Mammalia; order Artiodactyla; family Balaenopteridae; genus Balaenoptera; species Balaenoptera physalus. The sequence continues at coordinate 71,236,065 of NC_138888.1, forward strand.
TTCCTAGAAAATACAGAGTTTATTTCAATGATGCAAAAACTACACTGAGTTTATATGTAAATTGAGTTTTATTCTACACAAGGTATGATAAACATTTTTAACTATGCAAATGTTTGGCAGGACATTCAAAAGCCCTACAAATGCAGGACAATTCTTCATTGTGTGAGATTGTCCCTTACGCCAACATACCAATCTCCCTCACAAAAAATTCCAGTAACACCTCATTGTGAAACAACAACAGAAAATCTCCATTAATTTCAAACTGTTCCCCAGGAGGCAATACTGTCCCCACTGAGAACCACCATTCCAGGGTTTAGAAAGAGGGGAATCCAACACAGCCGTAGGACTGCAGGAAAGAATAATGCAGAAAGTCACATCAGTTAATTGAGCCAGTAGGAATTGAAGGTAACTGCACAGGGCCAGTGGTGAGAAGGGTTGAAGATGAAAGAGGGCATAGCATATTCAGGACGCTGCAGACATAACAGTATGGCCAGGACATTAAGTCACATTAATATTTACTCTGCCAGACTGACTCACAGGGACTTCCCTGGTAGTGCAGTGGTTGGGACTCCATGCTCCCAATGTAGGGGCATGGGTTCGATCGTTGGTCAAGGAAGTAGATCCCACATGCATGCCGCAACTAGAGTTCACATGCCACAACTAAGGAGCCCTCAAGCCACAACTAAAGGAGCCCACCTGCCACAACTAATACCCAGCACAACCAAACAAATATAAATAAAAAAATATTTTTTAAAAAAAAAAAGATTCACAGACATAGAGAACAGATTTGTGGTTGCCAACAGGGAGGGGGAGTGTGGAAAGGATGGATTGGGAGTTTGGGGTTAGCAGATGCAAACTATTATATACAGAATGGACAGACAATAAGGTCCTGCTGTATAGCACAGGGAACTATAAACCATAACGGAAAAGAATATAAAAAAGAATATATATATATATATATATATATATATATATATATATATATATATATATATATATATATATATGTAACAGAGTCATTTTGGTGTAGAGCAGAAATTAACACAACATTCTAAATCAACTAAACTTCAATAAAAAATATTTACTCTGCTGCTAAAAACATGAAGAAAAAGAATTAAGCCTAAAAAATCCTGTTGAAATGGTACTTAAAGAATAGGTTTCTGCCTGCCTTCCAAAAGTTTATAGACACTATTATGAAGCAAGTATTGTACAATTCTCAACTTAAAATTTTCATCAGAGGACATCAACAAGAAACTGAGCTTTCAGGTTTAGAAACTGAGTTTCTCATTAAAGAGCAAAGCATGGCAAATCAAAGGTAATATTAGCATCTTTCTTCCTATCTCAGTTGACATTAGATTAACCACCTCTCTCACCTCTGGGGTAAGGGTTCTCGGCCCTTCTCATCAAAGCTGCTTTCTGAGCATCAGACTGTAACAAGAGGTCACAAGCTGGCAACTTTGCTGCATCTGACCCACCAGCAGGTTTGTATCCCCCACAGTGTTACCTACTAAGTGGATTTTTAAAGTTTTAATTAGTTACCAGCATACAAAAACCTGGATTTTCAGCTTCTCTGGGGTTAACAGAAGAACTGGCAATAGCAGGTCTGCATGGCCCCATGTCAACAGTAGCTAGAGCTGAAGAAGGGCTGGCCAGGGCATGCGTGCTCTAGTTTTCTATTCCGTCATTCCTTCTGATATCCAACACCTAGGTCTGGTTTCAGTTATCATTTGTCATTGGACTATGTAGTGTTTTCCTTATGCCTGGCGTAGTGGGTTGAATGACAACCCCCAGAAAGAAATTTCCACGTCCTAATTCCAAGAACCTGTGAATTATCCTCTTCGGAAAAAGGGCCTTTACAGATGTCATTTAAGTTAAGGATCTCAAGATAAAGAGACATCCTGGATTATCCAGGAGGGCCCTAAATCCAATGATAAGTGTCTTTTTAAGAGAGAGAGACATAGGGAGACAAGACAGAAGAGGAGAAAACAGACACACAGAAGAGAAGGCAACGTGAAGACAGAGGCAGAGATTGGAAAGATGTGGCCACAAATCAATGAAGCCAAGGAACACTGAGAGCCACCAAAAGCTGGAAGAGGCAAGGAAGGATTCTCCTCTAGAGCCTTCAGAGGGACTGAAGCCCTGCTGACATCTTGATTTCAGACTTGTGGCCTCCAGATCTGTAAGAGAGTGCATTTCTGTTGTTTTAAGCCACTCAATTTGTGGTATTTTGTTATGGCAGCCCTAAGATGTTTCAGAGGCAATGGAAAATTCAGAGCTAATGGCAAAGAATGTGGCTTGCAAACACATAATTAAAGTAAAAATTACAGCTAAAATCTCCAAAAGAATGATTTAGTAAGACAAAGAAAAAAAAAAAAGGAAGAGATGAGACCCAGGTGCTAACATAAGGAACACCCATTATTATTAAGAAGGATTAGGAAGAGAATGATACAGCCAAGGATTTGGGAAGCAAGAGAACATGGTCATTTTTGTTGAGTGCTGACCCAGTACAAAATGAGGAGGAAAACACGGTGTAAATGAGTTCAAGTGTATTAAAAGTGTTCAAGATACACAAACCACTCATTTGAGAAATATCTACCCAAAGAAAAAAATGCTAGAAATGTCTGGAAATGGAAATAGTTTCACTGGATGAGCAGTGTGTTTGCTTTGGGTTCTTGTTTCTGTTTTGGGTTTTCTTTTTCTTTTTTAAAATATAAGGAAGATATGATTGAAGGGAAAAGGGAAATTTTACTCTCTATTCTACATTTTATTCTCAAAGTTTGAGACAAATATTGGAAAATTTAGGACTAATCATTGAATTGTGATTATTAAAACAATGGATTTTATTAAATCTTTCAAATCATTGTGATATAGTTGATGCAATTGCTAATAGTAGTTAGCAGCAAAGTAAATATTACAAACTAAAATTGACTGTATCATTATTTACCAATCCAGCATTAGATATTATTTATCTATTACATTACAAAAGATATTCAGAGGAAGTTAATGAGCTGCATAATTATTTACTTATTATTTATAATTAGTGGGATACTCACACAGTATAAAGACATATGATGTCTTGTGTTCCTCAAGACAGAAAATACTATGGGAGGATTTGGAAAGGAACTGTCACCTCTACCTAGTACTGCAGTTACACAAGTACATGAATTTCTGAATCATAATTTAGTAATTACACAGATTAAATTTAACTTAGATAGCAATACATAATGTATATTTGATATCAATAATAATAGCTAACATCTATTAAGTGTTCACTGTGTGTTAGGCCTTACACAAATTAATTCATTTAATTCCTCATGATAATCCTGATAGGTGGGTACAATTATCATTCCCATTTTACAGATGAGGAAATTAAAGCACGAAGAGATAGAGTATATTACCTAAATCACACAGCTAGAGAGAGTGTTATGGTCTGCATTAAACCTATGCTCTGGCTCCAGAGTCTGCACTGGCAACCAAAAAGATCTAAAATGCAAATCCTAAATGAAAATATAATAATTTTCATTTATTCAAATAGAACAGCTATGTATTGATCCAGGCACTGGAATTTTAATATTAGCTTGTATAATTAACTGACTAGGTCATCAGAATTAACATATGCATCAAATTTAGGATATACTAAATAAAATCACAGTTGCTTTAATGTGTTTATGATTCATTATTCTTTTTTCAAAATGTTGACAACTCACCTGACTTTATCTGAAAAGAAGCCAAGAAGAGTTTCAAAGGAATAGAACCTCCTTTATAACACGGTTTATTAAGACATGTCTACATAGACTACATCTCTTAATGTCTAGCAATGACATACTGTCAGAAGTTACTATACATCCATTGCTGACAACAGACATATCAGTGCGTAAGTCCATCCAAATACACACACACACACGAATACAGATCTATGCTCTTGCGCAGTTAGTATAGTACATAAATGTATTTCTCATGGAAAAAAATACAGTGTGCATGGAAATGCTTCTGCTGTATTTGATGGGATTTATTTCTTTTTAATATTTACTTATTTATTTATCTTTGGCTGCATTGGGTCTTCATTGCTGGGCGCCGGCTTTCTCTAGTTGCGGTGATCAGGGGCTACATTTTGTTGTGGTGCGTGGGCTTCTTATTGTGGTGGTTTCGTGGGCTCTAGAACGCAGGCTCAGTAGTTGTGGCACACGGGCTTAGTTGCTCCGCGGCATGTGCGATCTTCCCAGATGAGGGCTCTAACCTGTGTTCCCTGCATTGGCAGGTGGATTCGCAACCACTGCGCCACCAGGGAAGCCCCTGATGGGATTTAAATTCTGCCAAGTGACAGGCGTTCACAGTTCAAGAGACTCATGGTTTCAGCTAAGGGCGGAATTTGGCTCCATGTATTTTAAGTAGCACCCTGAGGGAGTATTGTCCTTGTAAATGTACAGTATGAGAGCAATTCTAAGTTCATAATTGAATCTGGCATGTAGTGATCCATTATCATCCTCTGAAAGCAGGCATCTGCTACTTAATTTTTAAGGGCCATGACAAAACTGATTACAAAATCCTGAACATTAATACAATAGCTTTTATCAAACATTTAAATAATTGCAATCACTAAAATTAATGCAACAGTTAATAGCAATTAGCAGTGAAATAAATACTCAAACAGAAAACTTGAAGGAAACATCACAGTTTGTCAGAACAATTAGTTGCCAGGTCCTGTGGATTCTGCCCTCATTACCTCTGTCACACTCCTGCTCCCTCTCCATTCCCTCTGCCACCTCTCCACTCAGAGTCCAGGGCCTCTGGAAAAGTGCCTCATAACTTCTGCAACAACACACAGCCTACACCTTTCCTTGTTGCAATCCATTTATAGCACAATCCCCAGAAAACTTCCAGAACCACACTGCTCCAATTATATCAGTCTCCTACACAAAACTCTTACAGGACCCCATAGCTGGCAGAATGAATGCCACGTTCTCCTGTCTACCATACACGCACTCTGTGGACTGGCCCTAACAGAAATCCCAACCTCGTTTTCCACATTTGCTCTTCCCTGATCCTTTCAGCAAAACAACTTCCTCTTCTCCACATGCGCTCTAAGCTTTCCATCTCTAGAGCTTTGCATATAACACCCCACTACTTAGAATGTCTTTTCCTCTTCATCTCTAACGTTCCCCCTCTGTATAAACCCAACTCAGATTTAACCCCCTCCTTGCAGACTTCCTTGATCTCACTATATACTACTAATCTCTGCCTCTGAACACTCAGTTTTATATCTACCTTCTCTGTGAATGTTTGCTATTGTCTATCTTGTATTCTAGTTACAGTGGGCCCTCCCTATCGGCGGGTTCGGCATCCAGGGATTCAACCAGTTGCAGATATACAGTTGGTTGAATCCCGGGACACAGAATATGCCGATATGGAGGGCCCACTGAACAAGAAAAACTGGGGAAATCTGAGTAAGATCAGTGGGTTGTATCAATGTCAATACCCTGGCTGTGATATTATACTGTAGTTCTGCAAGAAGTTACACTGGGGAAAACTTGGGGGAAAGGTACAAAGGATCTCCCTCTACTATATATTTCAACTATACGTTCAATATGAATCAACAGTTATCTCAAAATAAAACATTAAATTAAAAAACCAATACCCAGGGTAGATCCCAGAGAGTAAGAATGGGATTAGTGTTTTCAGTTTCTCCACATAGCAAAGGCTTGAACCTGCTCTCGCCATATCGCACCTCTGATGTAGTGGAATCTCAGAGAGAGATCATTCTGTGAGGTGCCTGAAAGGAAAGGGCACCAGGAGATGTGGCCTTGGACACCTGGGCATGAATCACTTGCGACGCAGAGACTCACTCGGTCTGCCTGGTTTGAGGACCTGTCTACTTCAGATTAAAAGCTGATGTGAGGGTAAATGGTATACAGGAATTCCCTACACCATCTTTGCAGCAGTAGTGGGTTGAATAGTATCCCCCCAAGAAATCATGTCCACCAAGAACCTCAGAATATGACCTTATTTGGAAAACAAGTCCCTCACCTTGTTCAGATTCTGTTCAAGTGGTAGAATGAAAGACTTTGTAAATGAGAAGAAAGGAGTACTGTGTGAATTGCACATTTTGCAATACTTTTTCTTTCCCTCCTTCCTTCTCTCCCTATGTCTCTGTCAGAAATTTTGTTATTGCCATAAATTAATAATAAATTTATTTAATCTTTAAAATATGCAGAAGGAAAAGAATACACTTCCAGAATTAGCCTTACCCTGGTCATAACCCAGGTTCTCTATTTTTCATTTGCAAATCATTTCTATTTAAAGAATGTTCCCAATAAAGAAATATGTCACTTACTCCCTTGTGCTGATCCTGAACTCCTTAAAAGCAGAGAGGGTATCATTCCTAATGACTAGATCCAAATTCTTAATCAAAAAGGCCTGTGAACCTCTGAAACTGTGAATTTTTGAATGAATGTGCACTTTTCCTGTAAGAAGTTCTGTAACTTTCATCATATTCTCAAAGATTTTAAACCAAGACACTCAAGCAGTTTGGAAGCACATACTACGAGCTTAATTTATGTTTGCTGAACACTACATATATACACTACAAGCTTAATTTATGTTTGCTGAACAAACTACTTAATTTATTTATATATTCTGTCAACGTCCTCCAGCCAAAGAACCACTGGAAACACAGGTGTAGTTGAACAAGTTGGGTTTATTCCTTGGTGCAGAGAGGAAGAATATACACCATGAGAAATCATAAGTCGTCTCAGTAAGACAGTAGTAGAAAGAACCAATTACAGGATTTGGATGATTCAGTGACTTGGGGGAGAGTCTATGATTAAGTCTCTCCATCAATCTTATCTATGGGAAAGAGAACAGCATAAGGATAAAGCTGTAATTAGTAAAGAAGTAGCAGTCACTCATTTTGGCTATGATAGGAGTGTTTCATGGATATTTTGTGGGTGGCAGAGTGACCTTGTTTATGCCTGTGCTTAGACAAAATTATGAAGTAGCGTTGCTCTGGTCTCAGAGTAATCTGGTCTGAGGTTGTGTTCTGTGAGATAATTTATGTCTCATAGGAGAATAATACAGCCTAGCTGTGAGTGCCAGACAAGCTTCTGAATGTCAGGGGCTGTTCTGTTTTCCTTTCTCAATTCCTAATAATGCAAAGACTTCTACAATGTAAAGTAACTCAGTAAGGTGTTGGTAAAGCTTAGGAATTTACTGGGCTAACATTACAGCTGGGATCTAAAATAGAGAATTATATCTATGATAAAATATACATCAGATTTTATATACACATAATGAATTTACATCCACACAATTAGGCATTTTAATCAGTATTTCTTCTTATACATTTCACAAATAGTTTCCTTTGGAAGGTCCATCAAGAAGTGGTGTTATTAACCACTACATAAAGTTTTACTATGTAAAGCTAGACATTTTATGGGTGTGAAATTTTAAAAAAAATTTAAGGCCAAAATAGGCATCTAATTACACATATCTTTTAAAAGCCCTTTTTCCAAACTAATAAACAAGAGTATATTGGAAAGTCCATGAATTTATATGTTCATATTTTCATTTTATGATAATCTAAAGAACAATGGTATTAAAAGTTTGGATGACTAACTCATCACTAAGTACTACCGGTGATATCTGTCCTCTTGTGTATCTCTAAAAAGTAGAATCTTTTTTGTTCCAAGTGAAACCAGATGACATCGCAGGGCACTGTGATACCGAACCAGTACTAGTTGAACCAGAAGAAAATGCTTGGGAGAACTGAGTTCATCACATAGCATACAAGCACACAATGACACAGGTACAAGAAACTCCAAAGAACCTGCATCTAGCTCAGGGAATAGCAGATTGTAGGCACTTCACAAAATCTGAAGAGGAGGGAGGAAGGAAGGAGACATTTACTAGAATGTGAACAGAGATGGTGTTGGGTGATAGGACTAATTAGAGACTGCTTTTTTAATTATTTTATCTTTCTTTTTAACAGAGCTTAAATTTCCTTTAATAATCATGTAAAATAAAATTATATAGTCAAAAATCTCCATATTGTTCAATATAATGCTACTGATGAGTTATTTTTATAATACTTGAGGCACCTGATACTTTATAAAATGCTGTGAGACTTCTAGTTTCCAGTCTGACATGTAAAGAGCTAGGAAATTGTAATTCCCATCCTCACATATAAAAAAAAAAGAACTGAACAAAGCGAAAATCAGCAACTCTGCTTAGATCCACCAGAGAACTGAGACCATAGGGCAAACCACTGCCCTGAAAACTGGAGAAACAGCAGAATACAGAGAATCACAGCTTACTGGGGCAGAAGCTGCTGCTAGAGCCTGGGAGGACCACTTAAAGGACAATTCACTAATTTCTGGATACTGAGTTTGGTCTAACTTAAGAGAGAAAAACTCCAGGGTGTCCAGCTTCAGGGGAAACCTCACATTTTTTGAGTTTTACCTTCAGGAGTCCCTCCACATTCGCAGGGTGAAGATCAGAGAAAAACCCCCCTTGTGCTTGTGGCAGCGGGAAAAATTAACCATTTTAAAATAAGCCCAGAGCATTTCTTTTTCCTCAGCAACTGCCTGTCCCCAAAGAAAACTAACATATGTCAACTGCTTTCCTAAATGCCAGCAATGAAAAATTAGAATTTGAAATTAAAAACACATCATTTACATTAGCACTCAAAAAAAGAAATATATTAGTATAAACCTCACAAAATATGTACAAGATCTACATGAGGAAAAATACAAACTCTGATGAATGAAATCAAAGAATATCTAAATAAATGGAGAGATAGTTCATGTTCATGGATAGGAGGACAAAATGTTGTTAAGATCTCAGTTCTTGGGCTTCCCTGGTGGCACAGTGGTTAAGAATCTGTCTGCCAATGCAGGGGACACGGGTTCGAGCCCTGGTCCGGGAAGATCCCACATGCCGCGGAGCAACTAAGCCCATGTGCCACAACTGCCAAGCCTGCGCTCTAGAGCCCACAAGCCACCACTACTGAAGCCCACGTGCCTAGAACCCATGCTCTGCAAGAAGAGAAGCCACCGCAATGAGAAGCTCACACACCACAACGAAGAGTAGCCCCCGCTCGCCACAACTAGAGAAAGCCCACGCTCAGCAACAAAGCCCCAATGCAGCCAAAAATAAATAAATTAAATAAATAAATTAAAAATCTCAGTTCTTCCCATTTTGACCTATAGATTCAATGCAATCCCAATCAAAATCCTAGCTAGTTATTTTGTGCATACTGACAAACTGATTCTAAAGTTTATATGGAAAGACAAAAGACTCAAAATAACCAACACAACAGTGAAGAAGAACAAGGTGGGAGGACTGACACTACCTAACTTTAAAGACTTACTATAAAGCTGCAGTAATTATCACAATATGGTATTGGTGAAAAACAGACAAATCGATCAATGAAACAGAATAGGAAGCACAAAAATAGATGCACATAAATATAGACAGCTGATCTTTGACAAAGAAGCAAAAGCAATTCAATGGATAAATGACAGTTGTATTAGTTTGCTAGGACTGCCATTACAACATATCACAGACTGGATAGCTTAAACAACAGAAATTTATTTTTCACAGTTCTGGAGGCTAGAAGTCCAAGATCATGGCGTCAGCAGGTCTGGTTTCTTTTGAGGCTTCTCTCCTTGGCTTGCAGATGGCAACTTTCTCACTGTGTCTTCATAAGGTCATCTCTTGGTCTGTATATGTGTCTGGTGTTTGTAGTCCCTTTTTATAAGGATATCAGTCATATTGGATAAGAGCCCACTCTAACACCTCATTTTAACTTAATTACTTCTTTGAAAGCCCTATCTCTAAATACAGTCACATTTTAAAGCACTGAGCTAAGGCTTCAACATATGAATTTGGGGGGCGAGGGAGGGACACAATTCAGCCCATAACAATAGTCTTTTTGATAAATAATGCTGTAACAACTGGACATCTACACGCAAAAAGAAAAAAAGTTAATCTAGACAGATGCTACACCTTCCACAAAAATTAATTCAAAATGGATTATAGACCTAAATATAAAACATGAAACTATAAAACTCCTAAAAGACAACATCAGAAAAAATTTAGGTGACCTTAGATTTGGCAGTGAATTTACAGATACAACACCGAAAGCAGAACCCATGAAAGAAATAATTGATAAGCTGAACTTAATTAAAGTGTAAAACTTCTGTTCTGTGAAAGACACTGTTAAGAGAATGAAAAGACAAGCCAAAGACTCAGAGACAGTCTTTGTAAAACACATATCTGATAAAGTACTTATTTCTGAATATATAAAGAACTCTTAAAACTCAACAATAGGGCTTCCCTGGTGGCGCAGTGGTTGAGAATCTGCCTGCCAATGCAGGGCACACGGGTTCGAGCCCTGGTCTGGGAAGATCCCACATGCCGCGGGGCGACTGGGCCCGTGAGCCACAATTGCTGAGCCTGCGCGTCTGGGGCCTGTGCTCCGCAACAAGAGAGGCCAATAGTGAAAGGCCCGCGCACCGCGATGAGGAGTGGCCCCCACTTGCCACAGCTAGAGAAGGCCCTCGCGCAGAGGCGAGGACCCAACACAGCCATGAGTAGGTAAATAAATAGATAAATAAAATTTAAAAAAAAAAAAAAAAAAGCAATTTAAAAAAAAAAAAAAAAAACTCAACAATAAGAAAACACACAACCCAATTTAAGAGAAGGCAAAAGATCTGGACTGGGCTTCCGTGGTGGTGCACTGGTTCAGAATCTGCCTGCCAATGCAGGGGACACGGGTTTGAGCCCTGGTCCAGGAAGATCCCACATGCTGTGGAGTAACTAAGCCCATGCACCACAACTGCTAAGCCTGTGCTCTAGAGCCCACGAGCCACAACTACTAAAGCCCGTGCACCTAGAGCCCATGCTCCGCAACGAGAAGCCACTGCAATGAGAAGCCCACGCACCGCAATAAAGAGTAGCCCCCGCTCACTGCAACTAGAGAAAGCCTGCACGCAGCAATGAAGACCCAACAGAGCCAAATATAAACTAAATAAATTTTTGTAAAAAAAGGCGATAAAAAAAAGAAAAGATCTGGACTGACACCTCACCAACAAAGATATATGGATGGCAAGTAAACATAGAAAAAGACAATCAATATCACATATCATTAGGAAATTGCAAATTAAAACAATGACAATGAGCCACCACTACGCACCTATTACACAGACAACACCAAATGCTGACAGGAATGTGAAGCAACAGGAATTCTCATTCATTGTTGGTGGGATGCAATACGGCACACCAATTTTGGAAGACAGTTTGACAGTTTCCTACAAAGCTTAACGTAGTGTTACCGTTCAATCCAGCAACTGTACTCCTGGATACTTATGCAAATGAGTTCAAGATGTATATCCACACAAAAACTTGCACACAAATATTTATAGAAGCTTTATTCATAATTTCCAAAAATTGGAAGCAACCACGATGTCTTTCCATAGGTCAATGCAAACTGTGGTACATCTATACAATGAATATTGTGGGGCAATAAAAAGATATGTCCTATCAAGACAAAAAAGACATGCAGGAAACTTAAACACATATTGCTAAGTAAAGAAGTCAGTCTGAAAAGGCTACATATTGTATGATTTCAACTATATGGTGTTCTGGAAAAGGTAACACTATAGAGACAGTAAAGAGATCAGTGGTTGCCAGGGATTTGAGGGAGAGATGAATAGGTGGTGTCCACGAGATCTTTAGGACAATGAAACTATTCTGTATGATACTTTAATGGTGGATACATGATATTATGCATTTGTCAAAAACTCTACTGTACAACACTGCTATGGACTCAACTGTGTTCCCCCAAACCCTAATCCCCAGTGTGACTGTTTTTGGACATAGGGCCTATAAGGAGGTAACTAAGGTTAAATGAGGTCATAAGAATGGGGCCCTGGTATGATAGGATTAGTGTCCTTATAAGAAGAAACACAGAAAGTTCTCTCTCTCTCTCCTCAAGCACAAAGGAAAGGTCATGTGGGCACACAGAGAGAAGCCAGCCATCTACAAGCCAGGAAGAGCTCTCACCAGAAACAGAACCCTACTGGACCTTGATGTTGGACTTCCAGCCCCCAGAACTGTGAGCAAATAAATTTTGGTGTTTTAGCCAACTGGTCTATGGTATTTTGTTACAGAAGGCTGAGCAGACTAATACAAACACAGAATGAACCCTAATGTAAACTATGAACTTTAGTAGCGTATCAGTATTGGTTTGTTAACTGTGATAAACTTACACTCACTAACAGAGATGTTAATAATAGTGAAAACTCAGCTGGAGAGGCGATGTGGATATGGATATATGGGAACTCTACTTTCTGCTCAATTTTCCTATAAACCCAACAGCTGCTATTTAAAAAGAAAAAGAAAAAGAAGTCTCTCAATTTGAGAAAAACACTTTGACAGAGAACTTTCGTGATTTTTACTATATAGTATGTTTCATAAAGGTTAGGATCTGACCGTGCTCTATAGCTGTAAATATATCACCAGAGATTGATAGTTGTGTATGTTCATCAAAAGTTTTCATCTTTTGGGACTTCCCTGGTGGTCCAGTGGTTAAGAATCCGCCTTCCAACGCAGGGGATGCGGGTTCAACCCCTGGTCAGGGAACTAAGATCCCACAGGCTGTGGGGCAACTAAGCCTGCATGCTGCAACCATAGAGCCCGTGCGCTCTGGAGCCTGCGCACCACAACTAGAGAGAAGTGCGAGCGCCACAATGAAGAGCCCGTGCACTGCAATGAAAGATCCCATGTGCCACAACTAAGACCTGACACAGCCAAAAATAAAAATAAATAAATATATATATATTTTAAGTTTTCATCTTTTTGGGAATTCCCTGGCAGTCCAGTGGTTAGGACTTGGCATTTTCACTTCCCAGGGCCCAGGTTCGATCCCTGGTCAGGGAACTAAGATCCGCAAGCCACATGGCACAGCCAAGAAAGTTTTCATCTTTTTGGTCTTTAATGAAAATGTAGTTTTGCTGATAAGGAGGAAACTGCTAAAATATTTGTTTTAAAATAGTAGGCTTCTGGGACTTCCCTCGTGGTACAGTGGTTAAGAATCTGCCTGCCAATGCAGGGGACACGGGTTTGATCCCTGGTCCAGGAAGATCCCACATGCTGCGGAGCAACTAAGCCCGTGCGCCACAACTACTGAGCCTGTGCTCTAGAGCCCGCGAGCCACAACTACTGAGCCCACGTGCCACAACTACTGAAGCCCACACGCCTAGAGCCCATGCTCTGCAACAAGAGAAGCCACCTCAATGAGAAGCCTGCGCACCGCAACGAAGAGTAGCCCCCGCTCGCCGCAACTAGAGAAAGCCCATGCGCAGCAACGAAGACCCAACGCAGCCAAAAATAAAATATAAATAGGGTGGGAGGGAGGGAGACACAAGAGGGAAGAGATATGGGGACATATGTATATGTATAACTGATACACTATTTTATAAAGCAGAAACTAACACACCATTGTAAAGTAATTATACTCCAATAAAGATGTTAAATAAATAAATAGGCTTAAAAATTTTTTAAGATAATAATAAAAATAAATAAATAAATAAAGTTTTCAGCCTGTACACAAAAAATAAAAATAAAATAAAATATAAATAAATAAATAAATTTCTTTTTAAAACTTTTTCTTTAAAAAAAAAAATTAGGGTTCAATCTGAAACAGAACCACAGCCCCTGCACCTTCTACCTCATAAAGAATTATCCAGTCCAAATCCTATAGATTTCTCAACCTCCAAAATTAACATTTTGCTCTGGATAATTCTATGTGTGTGTGTTGGGGTCGAGGGGGTGGGTGGGCCCAAGGGCCACAGGGTGCTGACCTGCACATAGTAGGATGTTTAGCCATGTACCTGAACTCTGTCAACTAGATGCCAGTAGCAACCCTCATGCCTGCCTCCCTACCCCTCCCACTGCCTCACTTCTGTCACGATAATCAAAGACATCTCCAAAGATCACCAAGTTTCCCATGGGGGTCAAAATTGCCCTCAGTTGGGAATTCACTGGCAACCAGCGGTTAAAACTCCACACTACCACTGCAGGGGGGGCATGGACTTGATCCCTGGTCGGGAAACTAAACTAAGATCACGCAAGCTGTTCGTGACCAAAAAAAAAAAAAAATTACCCTCAATTGAGAACAACTTGTATGAAGGGATTTGATACAGGGATTGTGGAAGCTGTGGCACTGTAAGGTTGGGGTCTCCACCTCTGATGAAGGAGCTTGAAGTCCCCAGGGTAGTCAGGAAGGAAAGATGGACATAGAGTAGGGATGAACAAGAACGAACTGGAACTCACCAGCCTGAGCTGGATTCCCACAAAGAATGACTGACACCCAGGTTTCTTCTTGCTGCCTCTGGTGTTGGTGACAGGGGTATCCTACAGAAGCTGTGGCTCTTGGTTGCAGAACTAAACACACACCTTGCCCAAGAGTCAGAGAAACTGAAAGAACACCTGGGGGAAGGTGGAGCAGTTGCAGTTTCAACAGTGTGAACCAGCAGATAAGCAGCAATGTGTGTGAGCTACCAAATGGTTACTGCTTCACTTCCACCCTACCAGTCTTGAGCAAGAATCTCTCCTGTGGCTTACCCTAACCGGAAATACCTAGGGAAACAGTTCAGCCTCATCAACGCATTACAAAACCATTGCAAATGCTCTCTTTTTAATGTAGTAAAATGAAAGTGTTCAAAACTGGTCAAGTAAGCTCATCACAGATTTTATTTTTTATTTTCAAATGAACTTCAAAGAAAAATACAGAAATACGCTGGTGAATCTGCAGGGACCTTCAACTAATTATACGTCTTCCCCCATATATTAACTCCATTCAGTTTATAATCATTCTGCCTCAGATGTTACCTGCTCTGTGGCCATATATAAATCAGTCTTCTAAAATCAATTGAAAACTTGATGTAACACCTGTGGAATATTTATAATTTATAGCTACAGAAGCCAGATGTTAATGATAAGGAGAACTAATAACAAAATATAATCTAAATGAACCTCTAATCTGCTCCCAACCTCTCCCTTCTCTGCTAAGTATCTAATTTTATCTCTTCAAGACAGGGTAATCTTAAATGGCCTGTATTTACATAATGCATTTGCTATAGATGTTTTCATTCCCAACTAATCAGTTTAGAATCCATCTGCTAGAGTCTGAAGGTGTCCTTGCTGGGGCTGGTTATATAGACCCTTCCCTATAAATGATCACGTTGATTAGGAAAGATGAAGTGTGTCCTCTCTCTAATATAGAAAATCTAGATAATTTAGAATGTTTTCTCACAATAGCCTATTTATAACATTAAAAAATAAGACAAAAACCCTGCAAATAACAGCACAATCTCTCCTGCTTCCCCTGTTAGGTTTCCAAGAAAATGAGGTGGGGGGCCTTAAATGGGAAACAACTTAGAAGATATTATCATACTGGTTCAACAAAGTCTTTGTGAAGATATCCCTTTCTGAGCAACAGTCAGCTCTACCCACCACCAGAGCCTCCCATCAAGCCTCTTAGATAGCCTCAACCACCAGAGGGCAGACAGCAGAAGCAAGAAAAACTACAATCCTGCAGCCTGTGGACCAAAAACCACAGTTACAGAAAGATAGACAAGATGAAAAGGCAGAGGGCTATGTACCAGATGAAGGAACAAGAAAAAACCCCAGAAAAACAACTAAATGAAGTGGAGATAGGCAACCTTCCAGAAAAAGAATTCAGAATAATGATAGTGAAGATGATCCAGGACCTCGGAATAAGAATGGAGGCAAAGGGGCTTCCCTGGTGGCGCAGTGGTTGAGAATCTGCCTGCCAATGCAGGGGACACGGGTTCGAGCCCCGGTCTGGGAGGATCCCACATGCCGCGGAGCAACTAGGCCCGTGAGCCACAATTACTGAGCCTGCGCGTCTGGAGCCTGTGCTCCGCAACAAGAGAGGCCACGACAGTGAGAGGCCCGCACACCGCGATGAAGAGTGGCCCCCGCTTGCCGCAACTAGAGAAAGCCCTCGCACAGAAACGAAGACCCAACACAGCCATAAATAAATAAATAAATTTTAAAAAAAAAAAAAGAAAAATCATGAAGGTCCAAACCCTTTCTTAAAAAAAAAAAAAAAAAAAAAAAAGAATGGAGGCAAAGATCGAGAAGATGCAAGAAATGATTAACAAAGACCTAGCAGAATTAAAAAACAAACAAACAGAGATGAACAATACAATAACTGAAATGAAAACTACACTAGAAGGAATCAATAGCAGAATAACTGAGGCAGAAGAACGGATAAGTGACCTGGAAGACAGAATGGTGGAATTCACTGCTGCGGAACAGACTAAAGAAAAAAGAATGAAAAGAAATGAAGACAGCCTAAGAGACCTCTGGGACAACATTAAACGCAACAACATTTGCATTATAGGGGTCCCAGAAGGTGAAGAGAGAGAGAAAGGACCAGAGAAAATATTTGAAGAGATTATAGTCGAAAACTTCCCTAACATGGGAAAGGCAATAGCCACCCAAGTCCAGGAAGCGCAGAGAGTCCCATACAGGATAAACCGAAGGAGAAACTCGCCGAGACACATAGTAATCAAAGTGGCAAAAATTAAAGACAAAGAAAAATTATTGAAAGCAGCAAGGGAAAAACGACAAATAACATACAAGGGAACTCCCATAAGGTGAACAGATGATTTCTCAGCAGAAACTCTGCAAGCCAGAAGGGAGTGGCATGATATACTTAAAGTGATGAAAGGGAAGAACCTACAACCAAGATTACTCTACCCAGCAAGGATCTCATTTAGATTTGATGGAGAAATCAAAAGCTTTACAGACAAGCAAAAGCTAAGAGAATTCAGCACCACCAAACCAGCTCTACAACAAATGCTAAAGGAACTTCTCTAAGTGGGAAATACAAGAGAAGAAAAGGACCTACAAAAACAAACCCAAAACAATTAGAAAATGGTCATAGGAACATACATATCGATAATTACCTTAAACGTGAATGGATTAAATGCCCCAACCAAAAGACACAGACTGGCTGAATGGATACAAAAACAAGACCCATATATATGCTGTCTACAAGAGACCCACTTTAGACCTAGGGACACATACAGACTGAAAGTGAGGGGATGGAAAAAGATATTACATGCAAATGGAAATCAAAAGAAAGCTGGAGTAGCAATACTCATATCAGATAAAATAGACTTTAAAATAAAGAATGTTACAAGAGACAAGTAAGGACACTACATAATGATCAAGGGATCAATCCAAGAAGAAGATATAACAATTATAAATATATATGCACCCAACATAGGAGCACCTCAATACATAAGGCAACTGCTAACAGCTATAAAAGAGGAAATCGACAGTAACACAATCATAGTGGGGGACTTTAACACCTCACTTACACCAATGGACAGATCATCCAAAATGAAAATAAATAAGGAAACACAAGCTTTAAATGACACAATAGACCAGATAGATTTAATTGATATATATAGGACATTCCATCCAAAAACAGCAGATTACACGTTCTTCTCAAGTGCGCACGGAACATTCTCCAGGATAGATCACATCTTGGGTCACAAATCAAGCCTCAGTAAATTTAAGAAAATTGAAATCATATCACGCATCTTTTCTGACCACAACGCTATGAGATTAGAAATGAATTACAGGGCAAAAAACGTAAAAAAGACAAACACATGGAGGCTTAACAATACGTTACTAAATAACCAAGAGATCACTGAAGAAATCAAAGAGGAAATCAAAAAATACCTAGAGACAAATGACAATGAAAACACGACGACCCAAAACCTATGGGATGCAGCGAAAGCAGTTCTAAGAGGGAAGTTTATAGCTATACAAGCCTACCTAAAGAAACAAGAAAAATCTCAAGTAAACAATCTAACCTTACACCTAAAGAAACTAGAGAAAGAAGAACAAACAAAACCCAAAGTTAGCAGAAGGAAAGAAATCATAACGATCAGAGCAGAAATAAATGAAATAGAAACAAAGAAAACAATAGCAAAGATCAATAAAACTAAAAAAAAAAAAAGATATCCCTTTCTGCATCAGGGTTGGACTGGGCACTGCCTGACTCCAACTGGCTGGACACCCATGGAGTAAACCATACCTCCTCTAAGATCCTATGAGCCAAACATTTCTGCCCCTATGCTATCCCAGAGCCTTAAAAGGGTCTTGGCCACCAGAGGGTGTGTGTTCTGAGACCAGCAACGTATTTTAAAGTGATACAGATACTCTCTCTATCAAGGAGATCATATCATTTATCTATCTCCCAGTGAGACTGCAAACTTCCATATAAAAGTATAAAAAGAATTCCGAATTTACATGTCTCATCTCCTTAACTGCAGGAAGTCATTTCTCCTCCAGAATTTTCAGGAAGAATCAGGGGTGTTTTCACTAGCCAGTGGGTCTGCCGTTATTTATAGCTAGCCATCACAAATAGCCAGGCCAAAACCCCACAGCGTCAAGCCTCAAAAATCTCTCAGAGGGAACACTCTGAGATGGAACTCTTCTCCCAACACATGTGCCCCAAACTGGGTAATCAGTCAGTTGTCAGGCTCCCAAGAGATGGCATTCATGCTTGTGCAACATGTAGAGACTATTCTTTCTGTATTATACTCAGAGAGAGTGTCCCACAATAAACTTGCTTGAGTCCTAAAGTCAGCAATTTGTTACAATTATTAACACATACACTTTCTCCTGGGATGCACAAACCAAGGTTTGACCTCTACATTGTTACTGGAACCCCTTCAAGATGGAGTGCTGTTCCTGAGCATGACCTAACCTGCCGGACATCCTCCTGTCTTCCAATGAATTCTTTCTCGGGTCTTGGTCATGCTCTCAATAGTCTAAGACTTCCATTGAGGTCATCACCCTTGATTTGTCCAAAATGTCTGTCTGAACCCTTACTGAATGGTGGGGTTTCCATCTTTTCCCCCAGAAAGAACTCAGCTTATGTAAATAGTTCAAGGGTGAGGAGGTGTGTCTCCTAATTCCACCCAACAGAGTCTGTTCAAAACCCAGATAACACAACTTGCTACCCTTCTTTGTATTTCTAACAATTTTCTCCAACAGGCGTCAATAACAGAGATGCATAAACTGAATCTAGGTTATTGTTAAGGAATTATTTTAGACATAAATATGGAATCTCCTGGTGGTATGGTCATTTTAACAATATTAATTCTACCAATCCACAAACATGGTATATCTTTCCATCTGTTTGTGTCATCTTCAATTTCTTTCATCAGTGTCTCATAGGTTTCTGAATACAGGTCTTTTACCTGCTTAGGTAGGTTTATTCCTAGGTATTTTATACTTTTTGATGTGATGGTAAATGGGATTGTATCCTTAACTTTCTCTTTCTGATAGTTTGTTAGTATATAGAAATTTAGATTTCTATGTATTAATTTTGTATCCTACAACTTTAGCAAATTCATTGATGAGCTCTAGTAGTTTTCTGGTGGCGTCTTTAGAATTTTCTATGTATAGTATTATGTCATTTGCAAGCAGTGGCAATTTTACTTCATCCTTTCCAATTTTGATTCCTTTTATTTCTTTTACTTGCCTAATTGTTGTGGCTAGGATTTCCAATACTATGTTGAATAAAAGTGGCGACAGTGGATATCCTTGTCTTGTTCCTGATCTTAGAAGAAATGCTTTCAGCTTTCACCACTGAGTATAACACTAGCTGTGGGTTTGTCATATATGGCCTTTATTATGTTGAAATATGTTCCCTCTATGCCCACTTTCTGGAGAGTTTTTATCATAAATCGATGTTGAATTCTGTCAAAAGCTTTTTCTGCATCTATTGAGATGATCATATGGTTTTTATTCTTCAATTTGTTAGTGTATCACATTGATTGCTTTGTGAATATTGAAAAATCCTTGCATCCCTGGGATAAATTCCACTTGATCATGTTGTAGGATCCTTTTAGTGTAGTTGCATTCCGTTTGCTAGTATTTTGTTGAGGATTTTTGCATCTATGTTCATCAGTGATATTGGCATCTAACTTCTTTGGGGGGGGCATGTAATTTTTTGTGTGTGATATCTTTGTCTGATTTTGGTATCTGGGTGGGTGATGCTGGACTCATAGAATGAATTCAAAAGTGCTCCTTCCTCTACAATGTTTTGCCGGAGTTTCAAAAGGATAGGTGTTAACTCTAAATGTTTGGTAGAATTCACCTGTGAACCATCTAGTCCTGGACTTTGTTTATTGGGAGTTTTTAAATTACTGATTCAATTTCATTACTTGTAATTGGTCTGTTCATATTTTCTATTTCTTCCTGGTTCAGTCTTGGGAGATTGTACCTTTCTAAGAATTTGTCCATTTCTTCTAGGTTGTCTATTTTATTGACATACAGCTGTTGGTAGTAGTCTCATATGATCCTTTGTATTTCTGTGGTTTTGATTGTAACTGCTTTTTTATCTCTGGTTTTATTGATTTGGGCCCTCTCCCTTTTTTTATTGAAGAGTCTGGCTAAAGGTTTATCAAATTTGTTTATCTTTTTAAAGAAGCAGCTTTTAGTTTCATTGATATTCTCTCTCTATATATATATTTTTTAGTCTCTATTCATTTTTTTCTGCTCTGATCTTTATGATTTCTTTCCTTCTACTAAATTTGGGTTTTGTTTGTTCTTCTTTCTCTAGTTCTTTTAGGTGAACCGTTACGTTGTATAATTGAGATTTTTCTTGTTTCCTGAGGTAAGCTTGTATCACTGTAAACTTCCCTTTTAGAACTATTTTTACTACATCCCATAGGTTTTAGATTGTCCTTTTTTTATTATTTGTCTCTAGACACTTTTTAAATTCCTCTTTGATTTCTTCAGTCATCCATTGGTTGTTTAGTAACATATTGTTTAGCCTTCAGGTGTTTGTGTTTTTTGCAGTTTTTTTCTTGTAGTTTATTTCTAGTCTCATAGCACTGTGGTCAGAAAAGATGTTTGATATGATTTCGATTTTCTTACATTTACCAAGGCTTGTTTTGTTGGCTTAGCATGTGATCTATCCTGGAGAATTTTCCATGTGCATTTGAAAGGGATGTGTATTTGGCTGATTTTGGATAGTGCTCTATCAATTAAGTCCATTTGGTTCCTTACTGATCTTTTGTCTGAATAATCTGTCCATTGATGTAAGTGAGGTGTTAAATTTCCCACTATTTTTGTGTTACTATCGATTTCTCCTTTTATGTACATTAATATTAGTCTTATATATATTTAGGGTCTCCTATGTTGGGTGCATAAATATTTACAATTGTTATATCTTCTTCTTGGATTGATCCCTTGATCATTATGTAGTGTACTTCTTTGTCTCTTGTCTTTATTTTAAAGTCTATTTTGTTTGATATAAGTATTGCTACTCTGGCTTTCTTTTGATTTCCATTTGCATGGAATACCTTTTTCCATCCCCTCACTTTCATTCTGTGTGTGTCTTCAGATCTGAAGTGAGTCTCTTGTAGGCAACATATATATAGGTCTTCTTTTTGCATCCATTCAGTCACTCTATATCTTTTGATTGGAACATTTGTTCCATTTACATGTAAGGTAATTACTGATATATATGTTCTTATTGCCATTTTGTTAATTGTTTGGGGGTTGTTTTAGTAGTTCCCTTTTTTTTTCTTTTCCTTTGTTCTCTTCTCTTGTGATTTGATGATTATCTTTAGTGTTACGTTTGGATTCCTTTTTCTTTTTGTGTGTATTTCTTTTTTTTTTTTTAAACATCTTTATTGGAGTATAATTGCTTTACAATACTGTGTTAGTTTCTGCTTTATAACAAAGTGAATCAGCTATACATATACATATATACCCATATCTCCTCCCTCTTGTGTCTCCCTCCCACTCTCCCTACCCCACCCCTCTAGGTGGTCACAAAGCACTGAGCTGATCTTCCTGTGCTATGCGGCTGCTTCCCACTAGCTATCTATTTTACATTTGGTAGTGTATATATGTCCATGCCACTCTCTCACTTCGTCCCAGCTTACCCTTCCCCCTCCCCGTGTCCTCAAGTCCATTCTCTACGTCTGCGTCTTTATTCCTGTCCTGCCACTAGGTTCTTCATAACCATTTTTTTTTTTTTAGATTCCACATATATGTGTGTTAGCATATGGTATTTTTTCTCTTTCTGACTTACTTCACTCTGTATGACAGACTCTAGATCCATCCACCTCACTACAAATAACTCAATTTCGTTTCTTTTTATGGCTCAGTAACAGTCCATTGTATATATGTGCCACACCTTCTTTATCCATTCATCTGTCAGTGGACACTTAGGTTGCTTCCATGTCCTGGCTATTGTAAACAGAGCTGCAATGAACATTGTGGTACGTGACTCTTTTTTTTTTTTTTTTTTTTTTTAGTTATTTCTGAGATATACATTTTAAAGTAATAACTAGGATTATGACTTATAACATTATACCAGAACATATAAGATTTTTAGAAATTTCATGTAATGTCTGAAACATTTATATTAACATATTTCCATACAAATAACCCAATGAAAGTTTAGTATTAGTTGTTTTGTTTGTTTGTTTATACTGCAGGTTCTTATTAGTCATCAATTTTATACACATCAGTGTATACATGTCAATCCCAATCGCCCAATGCAGCACACCACCATCCCCACCCCACCGCGGTTTTCCCCCCTTGGTGTCCATATGTCTGTTCTCTACATCTGTGTCTCAACTTCTGCCCTGCAAACCGGCTCATCTGTACCATTTTTCTAGCTTCCACATACATGTGTTAATATACGATATTTGTTTTTCTCTTTCTGACTTACTTCACTCTGTATGACAGTCTCCAGATCCATCCACGTCTCAACAAATGACTCAATTTCGTTCCTTTTTATGGCTGAGTAATATTCCATTGTATATATCTACCACAACTTCTTTATCCATTCGTTTGTCGATAGGCATTTAGGTTGCTTCCATGACCTGGCTATTGTAAATAGTGCTGCAATGAACATTCGGGTGCATGTGTCTTTTTGAATTACGGTTTTCTCTGGGTATATGCCCAGTAGTGGGATTGCTGGGTCATATGGTAATTCTATTTTTAGTTTTTAAAGGAACCTCCATATTGTTCTCCATAGTGGCTGTATCAATTTACATTCCCACCAACAGTGCAAGAGGGTTCCCTTTTCTCCACACCCTCTCCAGCATTTGTTGTTTGTAGATTTTCTGATGATGCCCATTCTAACTGGTGTGAGGTGATACCTCATTGTAGTTTTGATTTGCATTTCTCTAATAATTAGTGATGTTGAGCATCTTTTCATGTGCTTCGTGGCTGTCTGTATGTCTTCTTTGGAGAAATGTCTATTTAGGTCTTCTGCCCATTTTTGGATTGGGGTGTTTGTTTCTTTAATATTGAGCTGAATGAGCTGTTTATATATTTTGGAGATTAATCCTTTGTCCGTTGATTCATTTGCAAATATTTTCTCCCATTCTGAGGGTTGTCTTTTCGTCTTGTTTATGGTTTCCTTTGCTGTGCAAAAGCTTTGAAGTTTCATTAGGTCCCATTTGTTTAGTTTTGTTTTTATTTCCATTACTCTAGGAGGTGGATCAAAAAAGATCTTGCGGGGGCTTCCCTGGTGGCGCAGTGGTTAAGAATCCGCCTTCCAATGCAGGGGACACGGGTTCGAGCCCTGGTCCAGGAAGATCCCACATGCCGCAGAGCAACTAAGTCTGTGTGCCACAACTACTGAGCCTGCACTCTAGATCCCTCGAGCCACAAATACTGAGCCCGTGAGCCACAACTACTGAGGCCCGCGCACCTAGAGCCCGTGCTCCGCAACAAGAGAAGCCACGGTAGTGAGGAGCCCGCGCATGGCAATGAAGAGTAGCCCCCGCTCGCCGCAACTAGAGAAAGCCCGTGCGCAGCAAGGAAGACCCAACGCAGCCATAAATAAATAAATAAATTTATTAAAAAAAAAAAAAAAATTCTTGCTGTGATTTACGTCAAAGAGTGTTCTTCCTATGTTTTCCTCTAAGAGTTTTATAGTGTCCAGTCTTACATTTAGGTCTCTAATACATTTTGAGTTTATTTTTGTGTATGGTGTTAGGGAGTATTCTAATTTCATTCTTTTACATGTAGCTGTCCAGTTTTCCCAGCACCACTTATTGAAGAGACTGTCTTTTCTCCATTGTATATCTTTGCCTCCTTTGACATGACTCTTTTTGAATTATGGTTTTCTCAGGGTATATGCCCAGTAGTGGGATTGCTGGGTCGTATGATAGTTCTATCTTTAGTTTTTTAAGGAACCTCCATACTGTTCTCCATAGTGGCTGTATCAATTTACATTCCCACCAACAGTGCAAGAGGGTTCCCTTTTCTCCACACCCTCTCCAGCATTTATTGTTTGTAGATTTTTTGGTGATGGCCATTCTGACCGTTGTGAGGTGATACCTCATTGTGGTTTTGATTTGCATTTCTCTAAAGATTAGTGATGTTGAGCATCCTTTCATGTGTTTGTTGGCAATCTGTACATCTTCTTTGGAGAAATGTCTATTTAGATCTTCTGCCCATTTTTGGATTGGGTTGCTTGCTTTTTTGATATTGAGCTGCATGAGCTGCTTGTATATTTTGGAGATTAATCCTTTGTCAGTTGCTTCGTTTGCAAATATTTTCTCCCATTTTTGTGTGTATTTCTATTATAGAGTTTTGGTTTGTTGTTACCACGAGCTTTTTATAGATATAGATATAAATATAGATATAGATATAGAAGATATGACATATATGATATGATATACGATTGATATATGAAGATATGATATATGATTGTTTTAAGTTGCTGATCTCTAAATTTCCAATGCATTTTTAAAACCCTGCATTTGTACTCTCCTCCCTTCATGATTACTGTTTGTTTGGTTTTCTTAATTTATTTATTTATTTATTTATCTTTGTCTGGGTTAGATCCTTATTGCTGCACACGGGCTTTCTCTAGTTGCAGCGAGCGGGGGCTACTCTTCGTTGCGGTGCGTGGGCTTCTCATTGCGGTGGTTTCTCTTGTTGCAGAGCATGGGCTCTAGGTGCACGGGCTTCAATATTGTGGCATGCGGGCTCGTTGGTTGTGGCTCGTGGGCTCTAGAGCGCAGGCTCAGTAGTTGTGGCGCACAGGCCTTGTTGCTCCACAGCATGTGGGATCTTCCCGGACCAGGGCTCGAACCCGTGTCCCCTGCATTGGCAGGCAGATTCTTAACCACCGTGCCACCAGGGAAGTCCCATGATTACTGTTTTCGATATCGTATTTTACATCTGTTTCAGGTATCTATGAACGGCTTATTGTGGATATGATTTTACTTCTTTTGCCTTTTAACCTCCTTACTAGCTTTGTGTGTAGATGATTTCCTGCCTTTACTGTATGTTTGCCTTTACCAGTGAACTTTTTCATTTCACAATTTTTTCTTAATTGAAGTATAGTTGATTTACAATGTTGTGTTAGTTTTATTTCACAATTTTCTTGTTTCTAGTTATGGCCTTTTCTTTTTGCCTAGAGAAGTTCCTTTAACCTTTGCTGTAAAGCTGGTTTGGTGGTGCTGAATTCTTTTAGCTTTTGCTTGTCTGTAAAGCTTTTGATCTCTTTTTCAAATGTGAATGAGAGCCTTGCTGGGTAGAGTATCTTTGGTTGTAGTATTTTCTCTTTCATCACTTTAAATATATCATGCCACTCCCTTCTGGCCTGCAGGGTTTCTGCTGAAAAATCAGCTGAAGCCTTATGGGAGTTTCCTTGTATGTTATTTGTTGCTTTTCCTTTGCTGCTTTTAATTTTCTCTCTTTATCTTTAATTTTGTCACTTTAATTACAGTGTTCCACTTTGGGTTCACCCTGTATGGGACTCTCTGTGTTTCCTGGATTAGGGTGACTGTTTCCTTTCCCAGCTTAGGGAATTTTTCAACTTAGTTACAAGTTAGTTACATTTCCCACTTACCTTGGAGAAGTGGCCTTCTGTAGGAGACATCCTATGCATCCTAGCAGCTCACTCCCCTCTCATCACCCAAGCTATATGCTCTAGGGGCTCCCGTTATGAGGGCTGCATGGATCCTCTGTTGTGGCAGGCTGAGTATGTGGGTGATGTGGTAGGCTTGGTTGGCCCCTAGTCCAGTTGGTTGCAAGGCCCTGCCTTGTGCTGAAGCTGCTGGTTGCTAGTTTTGGGGGCTGGGTCATGAGGCAGGTGACTGCAGAACCCCCAGGGGCCTTGGGGATAGTGCTGGCTTACTGGTGAGCAGAGTCAGGTCCAAAAGACTCCAGGGCTGTTGCCCACCCACTAGTGGGTGAAACCAGGTCCTGGGGTTAGTAACAGACTACTGGCAGGCAGAGCTGGGTCCTGGAGTCTGGCTGTAGGGCTCAGGGATCCCAGAGCTGGTTTCAGATTGCTGGGGGGGTGGTTCCTGACACAGTTGGGTACAGGGTCCGGGGTGTCCCAAAGGTTGTGTTGGCCTGCTAATGGGCAGGGCCAGGTCTGCTGTAGGCAGGCTGGGTCCACAGGCTGCAGGATCGTAGGTTTCTTGGATCTTATGTCTGCCCCCTGGTGGGTGAGGCTGCTCTAGATGCTAGTGCAGCCTTCCTGGAGGACAGGACCAGTGCCTGCTCACTGGTGGGTGGAGCAGCATCATGGCCCTCTGATGGGCAGGGCCATGTCTAGAGGTGTGTCTAGAGGCAGCTATAAGCTCAGGAAGTCTTTAAGCAGGCTGTTTGCTGATGGGTGGAGCTGCCTACCCAGACAGTTAGTTGTTTGGTCTAAGGCATCCCAGCACTGGAGCCTACAGGTCTTGGCGCTAATGAGCTGGAGGGAGAATCCCACAAGGGCGTCCATCCAAACCAGTAGGCATGCGGTAAAAGGAGCTCCCAAGTATGACTGACACCAGTGTCTATGTCCCCAGGGCGAGCCACAGCCACCCCCGACCCCTCACCTCTCCAGGAGGCTCTCCAAGACCAAAAGGTAGGTCTGGCCCAGGCTCCTATCAAATTACCGCTTTTGCCCTGGGTCCCAGTATGTGTGAGATTTTGCATGCTCCATTTAAGTGTGAAGTCTCTACTTCCCCCGGTCCTTTGGGACTCTCAAAATTAAGCCCCCGCTGGCCTTCAAAGACACATGCCCTGGGGGCTTGTCTTCCCAGTTCAGGACCCCCAGGCTGGGGAGCCTGATGAGGGGCTAAGAGCTCTCACTCCCGTGAGAGAACCTCTGCAATATAACTGTTCTCCATTGTGTGGATCGCCCACCCAGGAATATGGGGCTTGATTATATTACAAGTCTGCCCCTCCTACTTGTCATACTGTGATTCCTTCTTTTTGTCTTTAATTGTAGAAGATCTTCTCTGGTAGGTTCCAGTCTTTTTCACTGATGGTTGTTCTGCAAATAGTTGGGATTTTGGTGTGCTCATGAAAGGAGGTGAGCTCAAGTCTTTCTACTGTGTCATCTTAGCCAAACTCCCTCAATACATTCTTTAAAATACAGTAAACCTGTTGCCCAAAAAACAAAAACACAACAAAGAGTAGATGTTTAATGATGTTGATTTCTTCTGTGATGACTGGAAACCTCATTTCAATAATTTAATAATCAATAAAATGATAATTACATTTCAAAATAATGAAGATCTTAGAAAAACTCATTAAAAAAATGAAATATTTTTAGCATAGCAAGTATGCATATTTTTATATTCTATGTGTGAACATCATTTTATGATATTAACATATCAAGAATCTCTGTATTTGCATAAACAGAATCACCAATCCCAGTTCTGCCAGATAATAAACAGTTTACTGAATTTAAAATTCCAATTTGTAGGTCTAAATTTTATTTCAGTGATAACTGCTCTCAAATCAATGACTGAAACATCACTGCTTTAAAGAATGGGGCATGAGTGCCCTCTTGTGATAGAATAAGCATTTAAATGAATTTGTAAATATCTTTCAGTTGCATATGAAGTAATTTGAACTGAGTCATTTCACAAACACAAATTGCCCTCTATTGCTAGGCCAATTTGTACCAGTGCTTTTAAGTGCGGAAATAACAAATACCTGAAGAACTTGATTAATGTTAATAGACAATATGAATAAGTCACATAAAAATGCTATTCCTTCAATTATTCTGGTAGCTCCAATAAAAGTCAAATATGACAGAGGCTCTTTCAACTGATCATCACTTAACTGTCTCGCAAATGCTCTCCATTCCTGCTTAGTAGCTAGACGTGCTCCCAGAACATGAGGAAGTCTCAGGACCATACAGGTAGGCTCCTGTATGCTTCAACTCTCTAGCTCCCAATGGGTGGAGTGTCTACTTTCCAAGGGTCAGTTGTTTGAACCTAAACCTACTTATATCAATTGTATTTGTACTCAAATTATGTAAATAAATTTAAAAATATGGAAAATAATGATTTATTAAAAGAAAAAAACGTGTTTTTAGGTAAAACAAAACTAAGTTGGATGCTTTGAAATGACTTCAGAAAATGTAATCAGGGAAAAACTTTCTGAGATTGTACATGGGCAAGAAAACTAAAAATCAAGAATAGAAGTCATAAAAATCTAAAAGAATTATAAATACAGTAGCATCAAAACATCAGCAGGCTACTTAAAAAATAATTTTTAATAAACGCCTTAGCCTAAAATCAAAAGGCTGGTAAAAATACTCCTTTTCATATTTTATACTAAAATATTTTAGGTACATATGATCTTTTTGAATGATTCTCTACTTTAATTGACTCTTCTGATTCAATGAGTCTGAAGGGTAATCAATGAGTCTGATGGGGATATTTTTCCCCCATCTGCTCACACTTTATATATATTTAGTTAAAAACTTGTATGGAATGTAGATCTGGCCAGATTCTAAAATGAATTTGGGTCTGTGTGACCTGAAATCAGGAAATCTGTCTCTGGTTAAAAATTAAACCATAATTTGGGACTTCTCTGGTGGCGCATTGGTTAAGAATCCACCTGCCAATGCAGGGGACACAGGTTCAAGCCCTGATCCAGGAAGATCCCACATGCCGCAGAGCAACTAAGCCTGTGCACGCCAACTACAGAGCCTGCGCTCTAGAGCCCGCGAGCCATCTTTTTTGACCCACCTCCTAGAGAAATGGCAATAAAAACGAAAATAAACAAATGGGACCTAATGAAACTTAAAAGCTTTTGCACAGCAAAGGAAAGCATAAACAAGATGAAAAGACAACCTCAGAATGGGAGAAAATACTTGCAAATGAAGCAACTGACAAAGGATTAATCTCCAAAAGTTACAAGCAGCTCATGCAGCTCAATATCAAAAAAACAAACAACCCAATCCAAAACTGGGCAGAAGACCTAAATAGACATTGCTCCAAAGAAGATGTACAGATTGCCAACAAACACATGAAAGGATGCTCAACATCACTAATCTTTAGAGAAATGCAAATCAAAACCACAATGAGGTATCACCTCACAACGGTCAGAATGGCCATCACCAAAAAATCTACAAACAATAAATGCTGGAGAGGGTGTGGAGAAAAGGGAACCCTCTTGCACTGTTGGTGGGAATGTAAATTCAAGCAGCCACTATGGAGAACAGTATGGAGGTTCCTTAAAAAACTAAAGATAGAACTATCATACGACCCAGCAATCCCACTACTGGGTATATACCCTGAGAAAACCATAATTCAAAAAGAGTCATGTACCACAATGTTCATTGCAGCTCTATTTACAATAGCCAGGACATGGAAGCAACCTAAGTGTCCACTGACAGATGAATGGTAAAGAAGGTGTGGCACATATATACAATGGACTATTACTCAGCCATAAAGAGAAACAAAATTGAGTTATTTGTAGTGAGGTGGATGGACCTAGAGTCTGTCATACAGAATGAAGTAAGTCAGAAAGAGAAAAACAAATACCATATGCTAACACATACATATATGGAACCTAAAAAAAAAAAAATGGTTATGAAGAACCTAGGGGCAGGACAGGAATAAAGACGCAGAAGTAGAGAATGGACTTGAGGACATGGGGAGGGGGAAGGGTAAGCTGGGACGAAGTGAGAGAGTGGCATGGACTTATATATACTACCAAATGTAAAATAGATAGCTAGCGGGAAGCAGCCGCATAGCACAGGGAGATCAGCTCACTGGTTTGTGACCACCTAGAAGGGTGGGATAGGGAGGGTGGGAGGGAGACACAAGAGGGAGGAGATATGGGGATATACGTATATGTATAGCTGATTCACTTTGTTATAAACCAGAAACTAACACACCATTGTAAAGCAATTATACTCCAATAAAGATGTTAAAAAATTAAAAAATTTTTAAAAAAAGACTTGAAAAAAAATAAAGCCCGTGAGCCACAACTACTGAGTCCGTGTGTCACAACTACTGAAGCCCGTGCACTTAGAGCCCGTGCTCCGCCACAAGAGAAGCCACCGCAATGAGAAGCCTGTGCACCACAACGAAGAGTAGCCCCTGCTCACCGCAACTAGAGAAAGCCTGCACGCAGCAACAAAGACCCAACACAGCCAAAATATAAATTAATTAATTAACTAAAAAAAAAAATCAAACCATAACATTTGGCAGTGACATCTGGGAATATTTGTGCAAACTTTTGACCCCTAAAATTACACTGCTTTTATGTTGCTAACATCAATGCTTTGTACAAAAGGTTTATGTACATGACAATTGTCTGGAATCTTCACCAAAGTAGGTCATTCCACACTCATTTTAAATAAAGCTAAATGACATTATCTAAGTCGGAGCATAGTTTTTCATGGTGACATGACCAACTACAGCAACAGATCAGAGGGCTTCCACCTCATTTTTTAAATAATTTTTTAATTACCCAGGAAATTGTGAATATAACTAGCTCAAATCAATGTAAATGGCCAATGTTTTTCTGAATTACATTTACTTTAAAAATTTTAAGCACCTACTATGCATTCCTTCTGTTTTTTCCTTGAACTTATACAGCAATATCAGAAACTGTCACACTGATTGGCAGATTTTGATATATAATTGTCTTATTTTGGATTCCATGATAGAATGTAATTGTGAAAGTACCAGAATACATGTATTCACATATTATGTACTCAATTACTTAGCATTTACTATGTGCCAGGTTCTGTTCTTAGCTAAACGGAGAATAAAACATAAAAATTCCTGGCCTTGTAGAGCTTACATTTGGTAGGGAAGAATATAAAAACCAATAAACACAAAACTTAGTGTGTCAGGAGGCGATACGTGCTTTAGGAAAAAACAGAGGAGAGAGAGACAGGTGGGGAGTGTTGGGCCAGGGCTGCAATTCTAAATAGGCTGGCCTAGAAATGCAAATAGAAACCACAATGGGAGATCACCTCACACCTGTCAGAATGGCTATAATCAAAAAGAACACAAATAACACTGCTATACTTAAAATAGGTAACCAACAAGAACCTACTGAAGAGCACAGGGAACTCTGCTCAATATTCTGTAATAACCTAAATGGGAAAAGAATTTGAAAAAAAACAGATGTATGTATATGTATGACTGAATCACTTTGCTGTACACCTGAAACTAACACAACATTGTAAATCAACTATAGTCCCAGCCAATGATGTAAATTCCCAGTTCAAGGGCAGGAAAAGATGATATGAGATGTCTCAGCTCAAACAGTGAGGCAGGAAAAAAGGAACAAAATCCTCCTTCCTCTGCCTTTTGTTGTATTCAGACCCCCCATGGACTGGATAATGCTCACCCACTTTAAGGAGGACAATCGACTTTACTGAGTCTACCAATTCAAATACTAATTTCAGCTGGAAAAAGAAATTCTGACATATGTCACAACATGGATGAAACTTGAGGACATTATACTAAGTTAAATAAGCCAGTCACAAAAGGACAAATATTGTATAATTCCACTTATATGAGGTAGCTAGAGTAGTCAAATTCACAGAGAAAGAAAGTAGATTGCTAGTTGCTAGGGCCCAGGGGGAGTGGGAACAGGGTGTTATTGTTTAATGAGTATGAAGTTTCAATTTTGCAAGGTGAAAAAGAGCTCTGGAGATGGATGGTGATGATGGTTACTCAACAGTATGAATGTATTTCATGCCACTTGACCATACCCTTAAAAATGTTTAAGATGGTAAATTTTACATTATGGATATTTTACCACAATAAAAAAGGTTTTAACGAAGGGAAAAAAAAAAAAACTATAGTCCAATATGAAATAAAATTTAATAAAATAAAAATTTTTTTAAAAAGAGAGTAAATCCTGAGTTCTCATCACAAAAAAAAAGATTTTTTTTTCTTTTTTCTTTAATTTTGTATCTATATGAGATGATGGATGTTCACTAAACTTGTGATAATCATTTCATAATATATGTGAGTCAAATCTTTGTGCTGTACACCTTACACTTATACAGTGCTGTATGTCAATTATGTCTCAATAAAACTAGAAGAATAAAAGAATACATAACAAATGTTGGCGAGGATGTGGAGAAAAGGGAACTCTGTACACTGCTGTTGGAAATATAAGTTGGTACCTCTACTATGGAAAACAGTATGGAGGTTCCTCAAAAAACAAAAAATAGAACTACCATACGATCCAGCAGTTCCACTCCTGGGTGTATATTTGAAGAAAACAAGAACACTAATTTGAAAAGATGCGTGAACCCCTATGTTCATAGCAGTACTATTTATAATAGCAAAGATATGGAAGCAACCTAAGTGTTCATTAACAGATAAATGGATAAAGAAGGTGTGAGATGTACATATATTTGTATACACACACACACACACACACACACACACACACACACACACACACACACTGGAATACTACTCAGCCATAAGAAAAGAATGAAATTTTGTCATTTGCAACAACATGCATTGATCTGGAGAGTATTATGCTTAGTGAAATAAATCAGACAGAGAAAGAAACACTATGTTTCACTTATATGTGGAAACTAAAAAATACAACAAACTAGTGAATATAACAAAAAAGAATCAGGCTCACAAATATAGAGAACGAACTTGTGGTTACCAGTGGGGAGAGGGGATGAGGGAGGGGCAAGGTAGGGGTAGGGGATTAAGAGACACAAACTACTATGTATAAAATAAATAAGCTACAAGGATATATTGTACAGCACAGGGAATATTCCCAATACTGTAAAATAATTATAAATGTAGTATAATCTTTAAAAATTGTGAATCACCATGTTTATACCTGAAACATATATTATAAATCAACTATACCTCAATTTTTTTAAAGTTTTTAATAAGATATAGTTGAAATTTTGATAGTATATAATGAGTCTAATAAATCCTATTTCTTTTCAGAAATAATTATTTATTAATCATAACAATTGCTTTACTTTTAGCAAATTATACTTTCTAGTTTTAAATATTGAAAATCTTAGATTGCCAATTAGGAATAATTTACCATGATCAATTTTTTTTCTCTCCCTATTTTGGAATTTAATTTTAAAGTTTTAAAAATTCAATAAATAAATAAATAAGTAGGCTGGCCTGGGAAAACCACACTGGGAAGGTGACATTTAGGTCAGGACCACTAGGAGGTGAGGGAATGAGCCAGGAAGAAACTGGAGTAAGAGCAAACCATGCCAGGAGGGGCACAGCCTTGACAAGGCCTAGTCATAAAGCAGTTTCACTTATAAGCAGAGTAACAATATAATTTATGTCCAAAGCAGGACATATGTATTAGGCAGCCTGCGACATGAGCTCCAGCAGCAATAAAACTACAGGTATCTGAAATGTAGTAATGCTCTCTTCTATACTTCTTTTTATTAAAAAAAAAAATACCTATCTACTACCCTAAAATTAGGAAAACAATGTGTTTTTTTCATGAAGTATGACAGCATGATGGTGAAAAGTGCCCTGGATTCCATACATGAAACTCCAGCTGCAATTTCTGCTCAGCCCAAACCACTCTACTAGTGGTAACAACAAGCTACCTAACGAACATGAAAATGGAGAAATACAGGAGTCCAAGTTAAGATATTTGTCCATTTTCCTCTAAGACAGGTTTTTAAAGAAATGAGAACCTACAGTTTTGTCAAGTTCAGATTCATTTAGTGAAAAAATGAATAATCCTTGAACCTCATTCCCTGGAGTTCTGCCTGGGAAGTTTTCTGTCCAGGATACTAATCCTTTGCATAGGTACGTGATTACCAAGGCATAGATGTTAAAGTCACAACTTTAGAAAAATGGAGAAAACACATGACAAACTCTTTAAAAATATAGTAAGTTCTTGTCAAGAGAGCAGGAACCAGCCAGACCTTTGAGAAACACTGCTTGCTGTACGTGTGGGAAGGCAGCTCAACCACTGTTTTGTTACATAACATCAGATAAACTGCCTTTTCTGCATCTATTTTGCCATTTTTAAAATATGGAAATAATAATATATGCTTTACCCACTGCACAATATTAATGTTAGATAACATATGTTAAAAGGCTTTGACTAATATAAAGTACTATACATTGTCAACATCATTAATCATTTATTGATTATCTACTATAATTAAAGCAATATGATATATGCTTATTGGGGACTGAGAGTCAGGATACCAAAAAAAAAAAAAAAAAAAAAGAAAGCCAAACCTGCATAACATCTGCCCTACCCATGGAATACAATTAGAATTGTATGAATAATGTATGTGCTTTATAAAAATGCATGCAAATACTCACACTCTCTTAAATAAAGCCAAGCACTTAGTAAAGATTACAACTGGAATAAATTATTAGATAGTGCTGAGGTTTTGGAGATTATCTAATCATGATGCAAAAGTTTGCCAGGAATAGTCACTGAAAGGAATTGAGAGTTTTGTGATAGAAGGTGAGTTAGTACATAATGGGAGAAACAAAGAATAACGGGAAAAAAATAAGGAAAATTACTTTACAGTTTCACTAGAGATAGAACCAAAACAAGAACTGAAATAATGAGGATTTTGTCATTTGAAGGGGAGAAATTTGGTCTTAGCCACATTTACTTTAGCTTGACAGAGTGGCTGCAGGACTATAATCAGGGTCTCAGGTCATGTTAGATCATTGAATTGGAAGAGCAAGATCAGATCTAGGTTGTAAAAGTGTTAATCTAGTAAAAATTTCTCCTGGTGTACCTGGGTAAAATGGAGTGAGATTAAAATAATTGTTTTAGCTGTAACTTCCTAACAATGAATAATAAGGTCAGTAGGTAAAGTATTACAGAGACTTCTCTTTCCTCCCATCCATTTTATAAACACCAAGCCTCTGCTCTTCTCCTGGGGCTGGAAGAATTTGGTTAGACATAGCTCCCCATTGTCCCTTCTGCCCATCTTCCTTCTGGACTCTGTCCCATCTGGCCATGCTCTTTCCTTCCAGATGTCTGTTTTAGCTTTTGGCCCATAATTTCTTTTGGACTGCTCATATTATCCCTTGCTTTTCAAAATCAGCTGCCAGCTGTAAAAGAAAAATTGTTCCAAACCTGGTCTGGGGCAGAACTTTTTACTTGATGTAACATCCAGCCTCTTTCTGGGAAGAAACGAGCATTCCTGATAAAATGCTTAAGCAATTTTCAGATAAACTTTAATAGAATTAAGATTTGTTCTAGGAAAGTCAAGTTAGGTAACAGCTGATATGAATCCAACCAGGAAGTTATTGGTGATGAACACAGTTTCTATAGAGACATAAAGCAGAAACCAAATTACACTGGATTGAGGAATAAAGGAGAAGTAAAGAATTGTAGACTGTGAATGTAGGTGACTGTTTCAAGAAGCTTGGCTGGGAAAAGCAAGGGAAAATGAGGTGGCAGCTTGTTTTGAAGGACAATGGACATGATTATGTTTATGTGTGGAAGGAAAGGAGGAAAAGAAAACTAGGAAAGGAAACTAGATGTTGGCTTTTTGTTCCTGAATAAAAACTTTTGCCTCTTGTTACAAATAAGATAATGTGCTCTGATTTGGTTTCACTTATTTAGAATAGATAAGCACTAGGAATCTAGAGCTGGAGTAAAGCTTATTTTTAGTACCTGGCATTAGAGAGGCAGCACAATATAGGGTAGGGTCTCCTCAATTTGTCTGCCCACTAAACTCACATGAGGATCTTAATAAAAGTAAAGATTCCAGGGATCTGTGCCAGACCCACTGAACCAGAATATCTAAGAAGAAAGGCCTGGAACTCTGCAGTTTTAACAAGTATCTTATGAGCAAGCAAGGCTGAAAGAAAAATGGTGTAAAGCACACACTTGGGAATCAGAAAATACCTGGGTTCAAATCCTTCTTCATCACTATTTGGGCTTGTATGAATTATTCTACCTCCCTCAGTGGTTGCGTCATGGACAAAATGAAGTAATACACGTAAAGTGCCTGGTACACACAAATGTTCAACCTATATTTGGTACCTTTATTCTTAAAAATAAGACTTGTTTTAGGAAACTCCACTCCCCAAACCCAGCTGACTGCCAGTGAAAAGTCTAGTAACCTCTAGTGAACCAGATTTTGTTAAAATAAAGCTAGTCTGAGGATTACATAATCATTCTCTTTTCCTATCAAATGGTCCTAATGGGAGTAATCTTTGAATCAGCCTGCAAGGGACCTTTTGCCCTTGCAGCAAGATTGTAATAAAACATCGACATTTTTCCTAACTAAATTTTTTAATAAGATCACAACAATTTGAGTCTGCTGAATTTATCACAACAATTTGAGTCTGAATTTTTCCAACCCCTGGACTGTGTTTACTTCCTGGCACTAATGTTTTTACTTTAGCACCATTCCATATATTCTGATACTGCCATAAAATGGTCTCCCACAGGTAACCCAGCTGGAAAGACAGAACTGTACAGGCTTTTATTAGAGGAGAGTCGTGAATTTGAGGAGGGCTACATTGTCCTCTCAGGTATAGGAATTCAAGACTAGGAACTTTGACTCACAAGGATGTTATAGCAAAGCAACAGTCATAAAATATCCAGTAGTCCAGATGCTGGAAACTGGTATAAACCAGAGAGAGAGAATTGTAGATAGGATCTTTCTAAAAAGCTAGAATATCATATCAAACAGATATCAGGGATTGAGTAAAGCCCTAAACAGAGAACAAAGTGTAGGATAAAAAAGTTGGAATAAAAGATGAGAGCTGAGCAAGTAGAGTTAATTGGATCAATGGGTATCTTTGGCCTGAGGCCACCTTGTTGAATTTAAAGTAGACTCACCCCAGAGAGTAATGCTGGGCCTGACAAAGAAGCTTAAAGCTGGAGAGTGTTTTTGAATATCAGTAATTGACCTGGATTTGGGCTTTGATTTTCCTGCTTCTCCTTTTGTTTATTTATGTAGTTGAAATATCTGCATTCTTTTACTTTCACTTAATAGGGAGGGATTAATTTGGTCACTTTACCAGACTCAGCTTCACTTTGAACAGGCTTTGATCTAATGGGTTCAGCTTTGGATTAAAGTTGTTACAGGGCGGGAGGAGGCAAATTGCAGCATCAATCAGGGACCAAAACGGCAGCCTGGCAGAGGAGCAAAACTAAAAAAGCAGAAGGACAGTAAATGTGAAGCGTCTTGGGAAAGGAGATGGAAACAAAGGCCTAAAAAGACTAGGTTACTCCAGTGTAGCCATCCTAGAAAGCAGAGAGGGAAGCTAGTGAGTTAGGTGAGGGAGATGGTGGGTCAGTGAGATGCGGTAGAAGAAAGATCCAAACAAACAGGTACCCAGAGAGGTCTCCGATAACCCAAGTACTGGAATCACTGAAAAATACTTTGAACAAGGACTCCTTCCCTCTGCCCAGAATGCTTTTCTCTGAGATATCCACAGGACTTACTCTCTTATTCAGACTTGATCAAAACGTGTCCTTTACAGCAAAGCCTTCTCTGTTCATCCTATCTAAAATGCCAACACCTTCACACACACACACACATCTCCTTCTCCAGCTGTCTTGTTTTTTCTGTTTTTTTGGCATTACTACGGATATACGTTTACTTCTTAAAGTTTCAATTCACTAGGAAGATATAACAATTCTGTATTTGCATGCACTTAATAACATGGCCTCAAATATATAAAGCAAAATTTACAGAACTATAAGTAGAAATGGATAACTCAAAAATTATTTCATTAACTGATAGAAGAAGCAGACGAAAATTCATTAAGAGCAAGATTTTAACAATGCATTACAAACTTGATCTAATGATTTTATCTAGATGACTACACACAGCATCTGCAGAACATATTCTTCTCCAGTGCCCATGGAACACTCACCAAGGTCAAACATACACTGGGCCACAAGCAAATCTCAACAAACTTCAAAGGATAGCAATCATATAAAGTATGTTTTCTGACCATAATGCAATATCAAAAATATATCTAAGAAGTCCCTGTATCCAGAAATAGAGACACAGATGTAGAGAACAAACGTATGGACACCAAAGGGGGAAAGTGGTGGGGGGGGGGGGTGGGATGAACTGGGAAATTGGGATTGACATGTATACACTAATATGTAAAAAGTAGATAACTAATAAGAACCTGCTGTATAAAATATAAAATTAAATTTAAAAATTCAAAAAAAAAAGAATTCCATGTATAGAAACTAAAAACACACTTCTAAATAACCTGTGGGATCTGTTGTAATTATTTGTTCTTTCTGTTCTTTCTCATTTATCACACCAGAGGTCTGTCTATACTCTTCAAAAAATCAACCTTGACTTTTGTTTATTTGTTTTTATGGAAGTACAGTTGACTTACAATATTAAATATCCATATAAAATATTAGCTATATTCCCTGTGCTGTACATTACATCCTTGTGTCTTATTTTATACCTAGTAGTTTATACCTCTTAATCCCTTCACCAATCTTTCCCCTCTTTCTAACCCTCTCCCCACTGATAACCACTAGCTTGTTCTCTGTATCTCTGACTCTGTTTCTGTTTTATTATAGTGACTTTTAGGTTCCACATATAAGTGATAACATACAGTATTTGTCTTTCTCTGTCTGACTTATTTAACTAAGCATAATACCTTCCAGAACCATCCATGTTGTTGCAAATGGCAAAATTTCATTATTTGTATGACTGAGTAATAAATATACCATTGTGGTATATACACCACATCTTCCTGATCCGTTCATCTATAGATGGTTACTTAGGTTGCTTCCATATCTTGGCTATTTTAAATAATGTCACTATGAACATTGGGGTGCATGTATCTTTTGGAATTACCATTTTTGTCTTTCCTGGAAAAATAAGAAGTGGAATTGCTGGGTTAATTAATTAATTGCTGGCAGTTTTTTGTTTTTTGTTTTTTTTGGCCACGCCACATGGAACTTCCCCAACCAGGAATTGGACCCAGGCCACAGCAGTGAGAGCCTGGAATCCTAACCACTAGGTCACAGGGAACTCTCTGGTAGTTCTATTTTTAATTTTTTGAGGAAACTCCATACTGTTTTCCACAGTGACTGCACCAATTTACATCCCCACCAACACTGTACTAGGGTACCCTTTTCTCCATATCCATGCCAACATTTGTTATTTGTAGACTTTTTGATGATAGCTATTCTGATAGGTGTGAGGTGGTATCTCATTGTGGTTTTGATTTGCATTTCTCTGATGATTAGTGATGTTGAGCATCTTTTTAAGTGCCTATCAGTATGTATTCTTGGGAAAAATACCTAGTCAGGTCCTCTGCCCAATTTTTAATTGAGTTTTTTTTTTAAATATATTGAGTTGTATGAGTTCTTTATATATTTTGTATATTAATCCCTTATCAGACTTATCATTTGCAAATATCTTCTCCCATTCAGTAGGTTGCCTTTTCATTTTGTTGATGGTTTCCTTCACTGTGCATAAGCCTTTAAGTTTGATTAGGTCACATTTGTTTATTTTTGCTCGTTTCTCTTGCCTGAAGAAACAGATCCAAAAAAATACTGCTAAGACCTATGTCAAAGAGTGTATAGCCTGTGTTTCTTCTAGATATTTTATGGTTTCAGGGCTTACATTTAGGTCTTTAATCCATTTTGAGTTTATTTTTGTATATAGTATGAGAAAATATTATAATTTTATTCTTTTACATGTAGCTGTTCAGTTTTCCCAACACCAGTTATTGAAGAGACTATATTTTTCCCCATTGTATATTCTTGTTTCCTTTGTGGTACTAATTGACTATATGTGCATGGGTTTATTTCTGGGCTCTCTATTCTGTTCATTTATCTATGTGTTTTTGTGCCAGTACCATAATGTTTTGTTTGTTTGTTTTTTTAAATATTTATGTATATAGATGCATCAGGTCTTAGTTGCATTTTAGTTGTGGCATGCGGGATCTTGTTCCCTGACCAGGGATCAAACCCAGGCCCCCTGCATTGGGACCTTGGATTCTTAGCCACTGGACCACCAGGGAAGGCCCCACCATAATGTTTTGATTACTGTAACTTTGTAGTATAGTCTGAAGTCAGTTCTTTTTGCCAAGATTGATCTGGCTATTAGGGGTCTTTTGTGATTCCACATAAATTTAGGGTTATTTTTTTCTAGTCTTCTGAAAACTGTCATGGGTATTTTGATAAGGATTGCATTAAATCTGTAGATTGCTTTGGGTAGCAAGAACAGTTTAACAATATTAATTCTTCCTATCCATGAGCATAGAATCTCTTTCCATTTATTTGTACTGTCTTCAATTTCCTTCATCAATGTCATAGTTTTCAGAGTATATGTCTTTTACCTCCTTGTTAAACTTATTCCTAGGTATTTTATTCTTTTTGATATGATTGTAAATGAGATTGTTTTCTTGATTTCTCTTTTTGATAGTTCATTATTAGTGTACAGAAATGCAACAGATTTCTGTATATTAATCTTGTATCTTGCAAATTTACTGAATTCACTTGTCAGTTCTAATAGTTTTTTGGTGGCTTGTTTAGGTTTTTCTATATATATAGTATCATGCCATCTGCAAATAGGGAGAGTTATATTTCTTCCCTTCTAACCTGGGTGACTTTTACTTCTTCTTGACTGATTGTTGTGGTGAAGACTTCCAACACTATGTCAAGTAGAAATGGCAAGAATTGGTTTCCTTGTCATATTCCTGATCTTAGAGGAAAAACTTTCAGTTTTTCACCACTGAGTATGATGTTAGCCATGGGTTTGTCGTATACACCTTTATTATGTTGAGGTATGTTCCCTCTATACCCACTTGTTGTGAGAGTTTCTATCATGAATGGATGTTGAATTTTTTCAAATACTTTTCTTCCAGCCCTCCTGTAAGCCCCACTGATTTTCAAGTCCATTAAGGGGGCTTGTCTTCGCAGCGCTGGACCCCAGAGCTCCAGTGCCTAATATGGGGCTTGAACCCCTTGCTCCTTAGAGAGGATCCCTGAGCCTGTGATAATCCCCTCCTCTTCTGGGTCACCCACTAGAGGTGTGGGTCCTGACTAGATCGCTTCTCCTCTCGTCCTACCAGACTCCATGTGGTTCTTCCTTTACAGCCATGGTTGTAGAAGAGCCATTCTGCTGGTCTTCATGCCATTCTCAGAGAGAGTTGCTCTATATGTAGTTGTAGTTTCGATGTGTTTGGGTGGGGGAGGAGAGCTCAGGGCCTTCCTACTCTGCTATCTTGACCCCGGTCCCTGTCTTGTTTTTCTTCTTAGTTATTATCAGTGTCTAACACATCATATATTTTACTTATTTATCGTGTTTAGTCTTACCCACTAAAATGTGAACTCCATGACAGAGATCTTTGTCAGTTTGTTCTTTGTTGTATCCCCTACACCTAGAACAGCACTGGGCACATATTGTTAGTTAACACTCAACAAATACTTCTTACAATAAATATTGAAGAGTTTGTTAGCAAATCATGAAGATAACTTGTTAAAAATAATTAGAAGTACCAGAACACAATTTATGCATCCTGTTGTGGGGAAGTGGGAAGGAAAGATAGTACTGAGAAAATAATTTAATAAAGAGTATCATGAACCTTAGAATTGAAAAGGGATCTTGGAAAAAATCTAGTTGGAAACTATTCTTGTTATGGACTGATTGTTTGTGCCCCACCCCCAAGAATTCATATTTAACCTCCAATGTGATGGTATTAGGAGGTGGGGCCTTTGGGAGGTACTTAGGTTTAGAGGTTATTAAGGTAGAGTGCACATGATGGGATCAGTGCCCCTATAAGAAAGGAAAGGACAACAGTTTCCTCTCTGTAATGTGAGGACACACAGAGAAGGCAGCCACCTACAAGCCAGGAAGAGAGCCCTCACCAGGAAGTGAATCCGCCAGCCCCTTGATTTTGGACTTCCCAGCCTCTAGAACTGTGAGAATTAAATGTCTTTCATTTAAGCTGCCCAGGCTGTTGTATTTTGTTCTAG
Organism: Balaenoptera physalus; assembly: GCF_965194825.1. NCBI lineage: Eukaryota > Metazoa > Chordata > Mammalia > Artiodactyla > Balaenopteridae > Balaenoptera > Balaenoptera physalus. The sequence continues at coordinate 71,278,344 of NC_138888.1, forward strand.
CAGCCCAAGCTGACTAACACAATCCTAATGAACTTTAATAGAATATTGGTTAAATAAATTATGGTATAGCCATGTGACTGAATACTATGCAACTGTTAAATAAAGAATGAGGAAGCTATTTGATATTATAGAAAGATCTCAAGATACACCATATTAAAAGAAAAAATCAACATGAAAACAGTATAGATGAGTACTGCTTTTTGTATAAAAAGGAGCAAAACCAAGAATATGTCTTTGTATATGCTTATATAAACATAAAGAAATGTTTGAGGATACATAAAAGGGAAGAAAGTAGGGTAGGAACTAGGCAGATGGTGGACAAGCATGAAGAAACACTTTGCACTTCACAATATTTTACATTTTTATTTTTGAACTATGTGAACAAACTGCCTTTTCAAAAGAATAAGTTAAAAAATGTAAATCCCTGACCTCCCTCTGGAACTCAAGACTGCCTGCCCAACATCTCCCCTGAAGTGTCTAATAGGCTTCTCAGATATGACATGTCCAAAATGGAAAATCTGATTTTCCCCCTAAACCTGCTCCTCTCCCACTCTTCCCTAACGCAGTACAACACACCAGCCACGCTCTTACTCAAGTTCTGAATCTGAGACCTACTCTTAATTTCTCTTTCTTCTACCCTAGTGAATTTGTGAACAAGTCCCATTGTTTCTGCCATCATGACAGAGCCCTAATATGCCCACTTCTTACTGTTTCTACCATTATTACTCCAGTCCCAGCCACTGTCACCACTAACCTGGACCTCTGCAATAGCCTCGGAGGTGTGACTCAAAGTAAGACCCACAAACAAGAACTGCTTGTTTCTAGCCCACAACAACATAAGAACCTTGCAATAAAATGAAATACAACTACTTCGCTAAGCATAATATTTAGTTCAACTAACAATTTTTTTCATAGCAAGACTTTCTTCATAAATGAAGGGATGCATTGATTTGTACTCTGGAGGAAGCTCTGTATTTCTTTGCAGAGCAGCCCTTCACTGTTGCTGCTGACACTGCTTCCACTCTTGCCCACTTAAACATATACCCGTTCTTTGTATAGTACCCCAAAATTATTTTTAAAACATTAATCACATCATGTTGCCCCCAGCTTAAAACCCTCCAGAGCCTTCCCATGGCAACTAGAATAAAATCTAAGCCCCTTACCAAATTCTAAATGGACTTATCTGACCTGGCCCATCTCTCCTTCATTACACTCCAGTCAAGTTCTTTCCCATCTCTGGGCCTTTGGGCCTTTTGTCCGGAATTATCCGCTCCTATATCTTCTTGTGGCTGATAGAGTGTCATTATTTAGGTCTTAGCTCAGATGAATGGGGATATGGTGAAGGTTATAAGTGATCTTATCCCCCCCAGCTTTTTATTTATTTTTGCTTTTAGGAAATTTAGAATGAAATATATGACTCTCTTCCTGAAGTTGGACAGAATCTTATGCTATAGATTATTGTGTGTTATGAGCTGAATTGTGTCTCCCAAAAAATTGTACAGTGAAGGCTTAACCCCTAGTACCTCCAAATGTTAATGTACTTGAGATAGGATCTTTTAAGAGATAAATTAAAATGAGGCTAACAGGGTGGGCCCTAATCCAATATGCTTGGCCTTGGTCCTTATAAGAAGCGGAGATTAAGACACAGACACACAGAGGGGGAAGAACATGTGAAGACAACCAGCTACAAGCAAGGAGAGGCCTCAGAAGAAACCAAGCCTGCCAGCACTTGATCTCAGATTTCCAGCCTCCAAAATTGTGAGAAAATAAATTTCTGTTGTTTAAACCACCTAGTCTGTGGTACTTTGTTATGGCAACCATTGCAAACTAATACCCTGTGTATTAACTAACATCTCCCCTGACTTGTTTTGAGTACTGCATCCTAATTTTTCTTTCTTTCCCTCTGATATTTTATTTATTTTATTATTCTTTTCTCTGTGTGTTTATGTAGCCACCTCAAATCCTTTTTGGAATCTGTCGATCCCCTGAGGTATGTCTGATAAAAAAGTGGGATTAAGATTAATTTGCCAGTTCTTAATAAATCCTCCTGGTTGATTGGACTCAACACATCTCCTTATTGCCTGACTGGATTCTGCATTCCTTTTATATTTTCTTTGTGTGGCATCAATTCTATAGCTATTTAATTGACAGGCTAGGAGAGACAGATATCAACAGATATGAACAGGTAATTGCTATCCAACGACAAAGGGCAATCTTAGAGATATGTACCTGGCACTGTGGTAGCAGGAACCAAGGCATGTTCTACTCCATTTGAGTAGGAGACCACTAAACTGAATCTTGAAGGATGAGCAGGTACTCCAAGCAGAAGCAGTAGCATGTATTTACAGAGGCATGAAGCACAGATTGTATGAGATACATGAACTAGTTTAACCACAGTATAAAGTATACCTGGGGAAATGTGGAGAAGTGAGCCAGGCCAGATGAGCAAATACCCACAAGGCAGGGTTATATACTTCATACCAAGGAGTTTAAATTTTTCTGATAAGTGATGAGTTTTAAGCAGCAGAGTATCATGATTAGAGTTTCATTTTAGAGATTGCCTCTGGCAGCATCACAGAGGGTGAATTCAAAGCAGAGAGATGAGTAAAAAGGACTACAGCAAAAAAATTGAAGGGCTATTTGGCAACATCTGTCAGCACTAAAAATCTATATACTTTTTGACTCAGCAATTCCACTTGGAGGAATTTATCCTATGGGTCCACTTGCACAGGTATAGAAGGTTATATACACGGTTATTCATAGCACCTAAATGTTCAGTAGTCACCCATGAAATGAAATAAAGCTATTTAAAAAATTTTATGTATTGATATAGAATGATTTCCAAAAGTTATTAAACTATAAAAAATTAATTTGCAGAACAACATGCAGTATATTTCACCTCTTAAGTAAAAAAGACAAACAAAAGTATTTTATGCATTTAATATGCATGCAGTACATGAGAAAAACAACATGTGCATAAAATATCTCAGGAAGGAAACACTAGAAACTGATAGCATTTAGTTGCTTCCAGAGAGGTGAACTGGGTGGATGAGATGAGTGGGAACAGACATTTCACTAGAGCTTTTGAGTCTGGCATCATGTGAGTGTATTACCGATTCCTAAATAAATAAATTCAGTGTTAATTTAAGGGAGGGAGGTACTCCTGGTCGATACAGAGGGTTCCTGAATTAAGACAGTAGCAATCACAGGTGGAGAAAAAAAGGGGTAGATAAGAAAAAGTTAAGGAAACAGAAACAAAAGAATTTCATGACTCTATAGAGATGACACATAAGAGAAGAGAGCTTATAATAGCCCCTGATTTCTGACCTGGGAAACTAAGTGACTATATTGGTGCCACTTACAAAGTTAATGAATGCAAAGAGAGTAACAAGTTTAAAGAAAAGAAAATGCGTACAACTGGGGACATGTTATGTTTCAAGTGTTTTGGAGCCACATATCTAATTGCCTACTAGGTAACTTATTCATCCAGTGAAGTGTGCTAACTAACAAGAGCATATAAATGGCGGGAAAATGACCTGTCAGAGAGGTATTGGTCAAGAGATACAAACAGAAGATTTGGGGACTTCCCTGGTAGCGCAGTGGTTAAGAATCTGCCTGCCCATGCAGGGGACATGGGTTCGATCCCTGGTCTGGGAAGATCCCACATGCCGTGTAGCAACTAAGCCCGTGCACCACAACTACTGAGCCTGCGCTCTGGAGCCTGCAAGCCACAACTACTGAGACCACGTGCCGCAACTACTGAAGCCCACGCACCTAGAGCCCGTGCTCTGCAACAAGAGAAGCCACCGCAATGAAAAGCCCTTGCACCGCAATGCAGAGTAGCCCCCACTCGCCGCAACTAGAGAAAGCCTGCGCGCAGCAACGAAGACCCAACGCAGCCAAAAATAAATAAATAAATATAATAAATATAATAAAAACAATAAAAAGTAAAGTTTATTAAAAAAATAAAGAAGATTTTGGAGCCATGAGAACATACGTGGTTGACATGAGTTCAATCATGTGTTCTCTGCCTGCCCCCACCCCGTCACCGCCCCACATCACCTAATTCATCTGTTGCAGTCCTAATCCCCAGTACCTCAGAATCTGACCATACTTGGAAATAAGGCCTACAAAGAGGTAATTAAGTTAAAGTGAGGTCATTAGAGTGGGCCTGAATCCAATATGACTGGTGTTCTTGTAAGAAAAGGAAATTTAGGCAAAGACATGAACAAGGAGAAGATGATGTGAAGACACAGAGGGAAGACAGCCATCTATAAGTCAAGAAGCCTGGCAGCCCTAACAAACCAATACAGTGATTGTAGGCAGTAGAAGCCGTAGGCATGGCTTTTAATTTTTTTAATACAAATCATAGAGGATTCTAGGAATATTGCAGCAGAAGCAACATAGCTTTTGGATCTCCCCAAATTTCACCATAAAAACAAATACATCAATTAGAGTAGTAATATAAACAGCCCACAGACAACATCTACAACAAAACTAGGTTAAAGGTAGCTTTACAAACCCCAAAATGTGAGTATGTGGGCATAAAAACCAACAGCTACAAGAGCTGCATGGTATCAGTAACAGGAAAGTAAAGAGAAGCAAAAGACAGCTGATTGACCTGAGAATCCAAAAAAAGCCAACAGGTGTTCAATGAAAAGTTCAAAGGGTCAATTTAAGAATAACAGCTGAAACTAGGAAGGGTTCTGCACACTCTAACATCAGGGGTCCATATTAAGGTCTATGGAGCAGTCCTGACAATATGATCTCTCAAAACTAACCAGCAAAAGGATCTCTCAAGTATAACCTAACAAAGTCTTCACTGGTGAATTCTACATTAAAAGAAGAATTAATACCAATCCTTCTCAAATTCTTCCAAAAAGTAGAATAAGAGAGAACATCTCCAAACCCATTTTATGAGGCCAACATAACCCTGATACCAAAGCCAAATAAGGACACTATAAGAAATATCAGGCCAATATCCCTGATAAGCTTGAGGGCAAAATATTTCAACAAAATATTAGCAAACCAAATTCAGGGCTATATTGAAAAGATCATATACCATGAACAAGTGGGATTTACTCCAGGGACGCAGGGATGTTTCAAAATTCAAAAATCAATCAATGTGATATGCCATGTTAACAAAATGAAGGATAAAATAAGATGGTTATCTCAATAGATCCAGTACTCACCACTGCTATTTAGTACTGGAAGTCCTAGCCAGAGCAATTAGGTCAGAAAAAGAAATAAGAGGCATCCAAATCAGAAAGGAAGAAGTAAATTGTATCTGTTGCAGATGACATGACTCTATATATACTCCACCAAAAATCTGTTCATATTAATAAAACAATTCAGCAAAGTTACAGGGTATAAAACCAATATTCTAAAATCAGTTGCATTTCTATACACTAACAATGAACTATCAGAAAGAGAAATTAAAAAACACTCTCATGTACAATTGCATAAAAAAGAACAAAATATTTACGAATAAATTTAACCAAAGAGATAAAAGATCTGTACACTGAAAACTATAAGACATTGATGAAAGAAACAAAGAAATGGAAAGATATTCCATGCTCATGGATTGGAAGAATTAATATTGTTAAAATGACCATACTACCCAAGGAAATCTACAGATTCATTTCAATCCATATAAAAATTCCACTGGGATTTTTCACAGAAACAGAAAAAAAATCCTAAAATTTGTATGGAACCAGAAGACCCTGAATAGCCAAAGCTGGAGGCATCACACTTCCTGATTTCAAACTATATTACCAAACGATAGTAATCAAACAGTATGGTATTGGCATAAAAGAAAACACATAGATCAATGGAACATAATGGAGAGCGCAGAAATGAACACACACATATAAGGTCAGCTAATTGTGACACATAATCAGAAGAGAAACACCCCACCCCACCCCAGCTTTGGTTGGTTTGGTAAATGTAACTATAATGTAGCTTGTGTGTTTTCTCCAGTTCTTTAATTATGTGAAACTGAAAGGCTGGTTTTCTTGTTTCCCTTTCTGGAAGATTTCTTTTTTTTAATGTGTAAGTAATTTGACCAAGTTATAATACATTTTTCAGTTAAAAATGAATTTTTTTTCAGTTAAAAATGAATTTTTCAGTTCCTTAAATGAAACTATAAGGTGGCCAAATACCTGAGGACCAAATTTATTCTAGTTATAATAAATTTAATATTTTTAAACGTAAAAAAAGAGAGCCAAGAATATGCAATGAGGAAAAGAGAGTTTCTTCAATAATGATCTTGGGAAAACTGGACAGTCACATGCGAAAGAATGAAACTGGACCCCTCTCTTATACCGTACACAGAAATCAACTCAAAATGGATTAGAGACTTGAATGTAAGACCTAAAACAGCAAACTCCTAAAAGAAAACATAGGGGGTAATCTCCTTGACATTGGTCTTGACAATGACTTTTTGGATTTGACACCAAAAGCAAAGACAACAAAAGCAAAAACAAACAAGTGGGACTACATCAAACCAAAAAGTTTCTGCACAGCACAGAAAACCATCAACAAAATAAAAAGGCAACCTATCGAATGGGAGAAAAATCTGCAAATCATATATCTGATAAGGGGTTAACATCCAAAATATACAAAAAACTCAAACAACTCAACAGCAAAAATACCCAACAATCCATTTTACAAATGGGCAGAGGAACTAAATAGACATTTTTCCAAAGAAGACATACAAATGGCCAACAGGTACATGAAAAGGTGCTCAACATCACTAACCATCAGGAAAATGCAAATCAAAACCACAATGAGATATTACTTCACATTTTCTAGAATGGCTATGGTCAAAAAGACAAGTTATAATAAGTGTTGGTGAGAATGTGGAGAAAAGGGAACCCTTGTGCTCTACTGGCAGGAATGTAAGTTGGTGTAGCCACTATGGAAAACAGTATAGAGATTCCTCAAAAAATTAAAAACAGAGCTACCATAAGAACCAGGAATACTTACATACTTCTGGGTATATATCCAAAGGAAATGAAAACATGACCTCAAAGAGATATCTGCACTCCCATGTTCATTACAGCATTATCCATAATAATTACATAGCCAAGATATGGAAACAATCTACGTATCCATCAACAGACAAATGGATAAAGAAGATGTGGTATATATATGCAGTGGAATATCATTCAGCTATTATAAAGAAGGAAATTCTGTCATTTGTGACAACATGGATGGACCTTGAGGGCATTATGTTAAGTGAAATAAGTCAAAGAAAGACACATACTTTATGCTATTGCTTATATATGGAATCTAAAAAAGCCAAACTGATAGAAACAGAGAATAAAATGCTGGTTACCAGGGGCTGGGGTTGAGGGAAAGGAAAGATGTTGATCAAATAGGACAAATTTCCAGTTAAAAGGTGAATAAGTTCTGGGGTTCTAATGTGAAGCATGGTGATTATAGTTAGTAATACTGTATCACATACTTGAAAGTTGCTAAGAGAGTAGATCCTAAATGTTCTCATCACAAAAAAAGTAAATGGTAATTATGTGACATAATGGAGGTATTAGCTAAAGGGTATGGTGGTAATTATTTTGTGATACATAAAATCAAATACATGTATCAAATCAACACCTTGTATACCTTAAACTTACACAATGTTATATGTCAATTATATCTTAATAATGCTGGGGGGAAAAAAGAAATATGTGAATAAAATTACTAGATTTTGAAGAAAAGAGAGAAAAAAGAATTTTTTGGCATTGAGACAATTTCTTGCCTTAAATGGGCAAGAAATTCAAACGGTCATTAGACTTTTCCGCAGTAATGCTTTATGCCAAAGGAAAATAGAGTAACATATTTAAAGTACTCCAGGAAAGAAAATATGACCAAGTTTTATATACAGCCAAACTGATTTTCAAAATTAAATGCTGCAAGTAAACTGTTTTCAACATACAAGAACTCACAGAATATTGTTCATGTGAGCCTTTCCTGTCAAATCTACTAGGGAATGAGCTTCAGATAACATGATGACTAGAGAAATACTGACATAAGAACTATCGGTTAACATCAAATATTTATTTACATATAGAACTAAGATTAGATGAGGAATACAAGAGACTATGTAGTACATAATGGTTATATGCATTTATAATGTTGTTACAGTACTACTGTGCCATACATCTATTTTTTTAAACGTAGGGACATGAGGAGAGCATACACAAAATTAATTTTTTTCAGCAACCACATGAATGGTGGTAGTGTTGGTGTTGTTTTTCTGAGAATATTGCATGTATAATATGGAATAAAATAAACAAGTAATTATGTGATATTATAATTATGTCATCCCCAATACTCTTGAGAATTAGGATTATTCCTCTTGTGAAAAGGAGATTTAGAGATCACAATTTTATAATCCCTAAAGCATTAATGGATTTAGGCATTGTTTCACTGTCTGCTTCCTGAAAGAGACAACCAGACGTTATGTACCTATTGAATCTAGATTCAATGAACTGAAAATACAGAAGATCGAGGAACATGTTAAAATATACTATGAGGATATAACCCACAAAATCAATGCTGTAAGAAACTATAGAGGTCAAATGACTCAATGTCTTCAACAAATAAAATATGTGGGAAAAGATACAGATAGACAGACTAAAAGAGACTTAAAAGAAAGAACTAAACAATGATGTTTAGGGATGCACACATGGGTGATAAAAGTTTTATTAAAAAGACAAAGAACTGGTTACATAAAATTAATGACGGTTGTTAACATCTAGAGGGGTAGAAACGGGTTTGTGATTAAGATGAGGCACATATAAGGCATCTGGGGTAGCTGGCAAAATTCTATATCTTGACCTAAGTGGAAGTTATGAGGATGTTCAACTTTTAAGAATTCATTAATGTATATATTGGTTTTATACAGTTTTCTGTCTATAATATGTTGGACACTAAAGGACTTAAAATAAGAAAAAGGAACCCTCCTATACTGTTGGTGGGAATGTAAATCGGTGCAGACACTATGGAGAACAGTATGAAAGTTCCTTAAAAAACTAAAGGTAGGGTTACCACATGATCCTGCAATCCCACACCTGGGTATATATACAGAGAAAACTCCAAATCAAAAAGATACATGCACCACAATGTTCACTGCAGCACTATTTACAATAGCCAAGACATGGAAGCAACCTAAGTGTCCATCAAGAAATGAATGGATAAAGAAAACATGGTAGGGACTTCCCTGGTGGTGCAGAGGTTAAGACTCTGCGCTCCCAATGCAGGAGGCCAGGGTTTGATCCCTGGTCAGGGAACTAGATCTCACTTGCATGCCACAACTAAGAGTTCGCATGCCACAACTAAGGTGCCGTCAAGCTGCAACTAAGTAGCTCACAAGCCACAACTAAGGAGCCCGCCTGCTGCAACTAAGACCCGGCACAACCAAATATATAAATAAATATTTTTAAAAAAGAAAAGAAAACATGGTATATTTATACAATGGAATGCTACTCAGCCATAAAAAAGAATGAAATAATACCATCTGCAGCACCATGGATGGACCTAGAGATTATCATACTAAGTGAAGTAAGTCAGACAGAGAAAGACAAATATCATATGAACTTATTTACAAAACAGAAATAGACTCACAGACATGGAAAACAACTTATGGTTACCAAAGGGAATAGTGGTAGAAGGTAGGGAAGAGTGAGGAGATAAATTAGGAGTTTGGGATTAACATATACACTCTACTATAAAATAGATAAACAACAAGGACCTACTATATAGCACAGGGAACTATACTCAGTATCTTGTAATAACCTATACTAGAAAAGAATCTGAAAAAGAATATATACACATATAACTGAATCACTGTGCTGTACACTTGAAACTAACACAACACTGTAAATTACCTATACTTCAATTTACCATGTGGCATGGCCAAAAAAAAAAAAGAAACAAAATAAGTCATACGTATTAGGGTTCTCCATAGAAACAGAACCAATAGCATATCGATCTAGACCTAGATCTAAATCTAGATCTATATAGATCTATCTATATAATTGGATATCTATATCGAGAAAGAAAGATTTATTTTAAGACATTGGCAGGAATTACAGAGGCTGGCAAGTCCAAAATCTGCAAAGTAGGGCAGCAGGCTGGAGACCCAGAGGAGTTGTAGTTCAATCTCTACACAAAGTTCATCAATTTAAATGTTAATCTCATCCAAAACAAACTGTCACAGAAACACCCAGAATAACATATGACCAAATATCTGGGCACCATGTTCCACCCAAGTTGACGCATACAATGAACCATCATATCATATACCTGCTGAATGCCAGGCCAACCTCCATTTATCCATGTAAGGGAAGTTCAGCTGTGAATACTTGAGAATCTACTTTGGGGATCATTAAAGACATGTAAAACAGAGGAAAAGACGTGATTGCAAATATTTCTAAGCAAAAGATATATCTATACTTAAGGTTCTAGTGCAAAACTTTAAAGGATGTAAAATTAAAAACTTTTTCAATAGTGGAAAAAACTAAAGCTGGTTTTAAAAGAGTGTATCATAAGCAGTTACTTTGTGTGAGGTCATTCTGTCTTTTCTAAAACTGAAGAGAGAGGGCAGTAGAGCAGTCAAGGGATCACAGATAGGGAAAAAAATAATTCTCTCCCACCTTACTCTTTTACCAAAAGCTAACTTGACCCTTTCTTCTCCTTCTCAGCACTGAGAATCTAAGAGTCAGAGGAAATGAAACTAACCCACTGTGCTTCACCAAGGTGGCCCCCAATGGATACTAACAAGGCCCTAGAAAGATTCTCTGCTGGGCATAACGAGCCAAAGTAGACTCAACTAAATTCCCAACAAGTTTGAGCCTTGAAACCTGGCAAAAAAATCTGACTATTAAAAAATACAGTGGAATCTGCACTGGCATTATCTCATTTCTTCTTTCTAACTGAATAAGGATCAGTAGACTGGCTCTTAATGTATAAAATACTCTAAGAAATGTCTCCACATGGCTTCCCTGATTCCCAGACTTTAGATTCGCTCAAGTACATTTCTTAATTCTCATCAGAATGATATGTATCTGTTGAAGATCTTTATCTTGTTAGTATTGTTTCCCTTTGTGTCTGTTAGGATTAGCCTTAGTTGCATACGGGAAACATCTAATTAAGAGCATCTTAAATAAAATAGAGCCTATTTCTCTCACAGGTAGCAGAAACCCAGAGTTAAACAGTTCAGGTTTGGTACACAGTTGCTATCTGAATGTTTTATCTCTCCAAAATTCGTATGTTGAAACCTAATGCACAATGTGGTAGTATTAGGAGATAGGGGATTTGGAAAGTGATTAGGTCAGGAGGGCAGAGCCAACACAAATGGGATTAGTGCCCTTATAAAAGAGGTCCGAAAGAGCTCCCTTGCTCCTTCTGCCATGTGAGGACATGGTGGAAACATGCTGTCTATGAACCAGGATGTGGGCTCTCTCCAGACACTGAATCTGTCGACACACTGTGCTTGGACTTCCCAGCCTCCAGAACAGTGAGAAATAAGTGTTTTGTTGTTTATAAGCCACCCAATCTCTGGTATTTTGTTGTAGCAGCCTAAATAGACTGAGTCCCACATTTCTATCTTTCTGTTGCATGATCCTGGTGTATGACTTGCACCTTCAAGGTTACCTCATGGCCCTAGATGTTTTCTGGAGGTCTAGTCACTGTATCCACATTCCAAGAGCACTCTCCATTTTAAGGTGTCTTCCCCAAAATCCTGCCTAAAAATCTCCACTTAAATCTCACAGGCTAGAACTTAATCACATAGCCACACTCAGATTCAAAGGAAGGTAGGAAGGCATCTTGCCACCTCAAATAAATTCAGAGCTCTATTACTAAGGAAGAAGATGAAGGAAGAAGGAGAAAATAGATATTGGGAGAAAAATAACTGTCTTTACCGTAACCTACCACAAGGAGTCCCCACCTTCCAGGGTTTCCTCCCCATTCCCTTCTTTTAAACACATAGAAAAACTGAAAGGATAATGAATAACCGTATACGCACCAACTAGAGTCAATAATTGTTAATAATATATCGTATGCGCATATTGGGGGGAGAGAGAATATGGTAAAAATACGTATATGTCATATATATATGACATACATATATGTCAGTGTGTGCGCACACATACACATACACATATGTATGTATCTCACATACGTACTGCTGAACCATTTGCCATGCATTATCCATAGAAACTAAGCAAATACATGAAATGTATGTGTGTGAATATTTGTCCAAACCATATGAAAGTAAGGTATAGACATCATGAAGCTTTGCCTCTAAATATTTCAATATGTATATTCTAAGAATTAGGAGATTCTCCTCTATAAACAATAGCATTCACACATTTAAGAAAATTACAATACCCTAATACTACATAATATCCAGTCCAAATTCAAATTTCTCGGTTGTCCAAAAAATGCCTTTTAACTGATATTTTTCAACCAGAATTTATCAAGGTTCCCTCACTTTACTTGGTTGTTATGCCTTTAGTCTATTTTAACTCACGAGGGCTTTCTAATGGCCATGAAAGTATAAATTATAGCTGATGTTTGATGTCTATGTTCAGAGCATGTAGTGTGTACATAAGGACTGTCCATAATGTCTGTCACGGTTAATGAATTTTGAATGTAATGAAACTCTTTCCAAATAAGTTGATTTCCGGGACTTCCCTGGTGGCACAGTGGTTAGGAATCCACCTGCTGATGCAGGGGACACGGGTTGGATCCTTGGTCCGGGAAGATCCCACATGCCTCGGAGCAACTAAGCCCAAGTGCCACAGCTACTGAGCCTGCACTCTAGAGCCGGGGAGCCACAACTACTGAAGCCCACGTGCTGCAACTACTGAAGTCCGCGTGCCTAGAGCCTGTGCTCCGCAACAAGAGAAGCCACCACTCTCCACAACTAAAGAAAGACTGAGGGCAGCAACAAAGATCCAATGCAGCCAAAAATAAATTAATTAATTAATTTTTTTTTTAAAGTTGATTTCCAGTGTGTCTTTCTTAAAAGGTTATCTTTTATTTTCTATTCTTATACATAAGTAACTCTCAGAAGTAAACTCTTTCCTTCCATTTCAAAACCCTTATTGTGTAATCATTTCACAAAGTTGACATGGTCTAATTACCCACACAATACGAGTTGGAAAAATTCTCTCTGTGATCGGCTATTAAATAACAGTTCTGAGCTAAAGTCTCCTGATCCATCGCCTTGCAATGCACTGGCATTGAAGGACAGTACATGCATTTCAGGTTCCTCCATACACCTGAAATAGACCAACCAGAATATCACAGGAAAGTATAGTGTGACAAGAGCAAAGTAAAAATGTACATCTAGGAAGCCACACACTGTAGCCCATTTCCAACTCCACTTTAATTTTGTTTTTAAGAAATTACTGAACCACTCATGACATTTGATACTTAATAGCTGAAGTACTTACAAAATATAGTCAGTCATCACATTTGCTGTATGATAAAAATAACTGGCAACACTTTGTAGTCTGTTGGGAATTTAATAACATGCAGAACTTTGGCCACAATTTCATCCTCTTAAAATACCTTTAAGAAATCTATAATAGCTGTTTGTCATCTAGCTGTTTGTCATTTAGAGAATTATGAAATTCTCTAAAACCAGAGTTTAAAAATAACACATGGTTGTGTATTGTAAAGCTAAAGGGTGAAATGGTTGCAAACCTTACTCTGAGGATTTAGGATTCTAGGATTATGTCCCTCAAGACATTATAAAATGATAACTAACCAACAGCAAGTGTATAAAATTTACTGACAAGGTATGGAATTCAATTATTATATGCATTCCCAGCCAGTTTCTAGGCAATCATTTGCTTGCAGCCATTCTAAACAATGCTTAAGAATGATGCAAACATCTTATTTAATACTGCCTATAATTTGCTTGTGAGAAGCTGAAGTAAAAGGGGTCGTTAAGGTCAGGCTGGTATACAGAAATCAAAAGCTTAATTCACTTTGGCAAAGTTGACAAAATAAGCATATTCTTTATCACATATATGAGTACATGTGTACTTTTTTTAAATTAATTAATTAATTAATTTTTATTTTTGGCTGTGTTGGGTCTTCGTTGCTGCACACGGGCTTTCTCTAGTTGCGGCGAGTTGGTGGCTCCTCTTCGTTGCAGTGCGCGGGCTTCTCATTGCGGTGGCTTCTCTTGTTGCGGAGCATGGGCTCTAGGCGCACGCGCTTCAGTAGTTGTGGCACGCAGCCTCAGCAGTTGTGGCTCGTGGGTTCTAGAGCGCAGGCTCAGTAGTTGTGCATGGGCTTCGTTGCTCCGTGGCATGTGGGAATCTTCCCAGACCAGGGATCAAACTCGTGTCCCTGCATTGGCAGGCGGATTCTTAACCACTGCACCACAAGGTAAGTCCCTACATGTGTACTTTTAAATGCACTTAATCCTAGTTCATTAAAACAGGATTGTACAGGTAAATATTATTGACAGTCCCAACAGGAAACATATGGATAATTAGAGAAAACTTCAATAAATAGACTATTTACAAGGTGGACAACGTGTAGGAAAACCAAAAGGATAAAATAATACTCTGAGCCTCGTTGAGCTTTACTACTCTTGTGCCTGCAGGGGCAAGGGAAGAAAGAGAACAGTGGAGAGGGCCACCGTAACAGAAGCTTTCCGTTCAGTGGAGGCCAACAGCAACCCCCTCCTCCCTGTGACCTCCTGCTGGGGTTCCCTATTGGACCAAACCAATGGGAAGCCAGAGGACAAGGGAATTCATTGATGCAGTCCATTTAGGGCAGCCTCCCAGAGCACAAAGCACGATGGAGAAGGTTAAAGAGTGGATCTACAGTGGGAAATACAGGATATTTAACACAGTAGATTTTTTTAATGAGATAAACTGAGGTTGATATATCACTTCAGTCCATGGATGAGCTTCAAGTGGTCTAAAAATCAGTAGAAACAGGTGGTTGTAAATCATTATAGTAATAGCCTTGATGAATCACACCTCTCAGTACTATTCACACCTCTCAGTACCCACACTCTTGGGTACCCCCTCCATACTAACTCTAGGCTTGGCCATATGACTTCATATGAACAATGGAGTGTCAGCATACATGATATAAGCAAAGGCTTAATAGGTAACCTTTTGGAATACTGCCCTGTTACTTCCATGCCGTGAAGAAGCCTGGGATGAAACACCATGTGGAAAGAGACACCCAGCTATCCTAGTTGTGCCAGCTGAGCCCACCCCCAGCAGATTGGTTAACTGAATGCCTCAGCATGAATAAGCCCAGTCAAAACACTGTCCAGTCAACCTACAGAATCTTGAAAACTGAGAACTGTTTTTGTTTTAAGGCACTAAGTTTGGGTGGTTTATCACGCAGCAATAGATAACTGAACACAACCTGATTTCTACGGAGGAATGGCTAAACTCCAGGGCCACAGGAATCAATTATGTTCAAATGATATCCTTACAACCCAATTCTCTCTGCCTCTCAGCTCAGCTCTACTCTCTTGCCCTCTGTGTACTGACTTAATTCTCAGATAGGTTCTCCTCTTGTGGTCAAAAGGTGTTTGCAGCACTCCCAGATTTCACATCCTCTATGCTCAATATGCAAAAGGAAAGAGAAAGCTTCTTTTTCCCAACAGCTGGACAAGAGTCAAGTCTACTCTCATTGACTCCAACTGGGTCATTTCCACCTGCAGGCCAGTCACTGAGGCTAGGTGGCAGGATTTACTGGGTGGTTAAGCCAGTCAGGCCCTACTCTAGAGCTGAGAGTCGTGTAACTGCATCCAAATATTAATAATATGAGCTGAGAGTAAATGAAAGACAGATGCACGAAAAAGTAAAAGAACTTGGAAGAAGGGGGATCATTGTGGATGTCAGGTGGCCAAAAGCTGATAAATTTCTAGTACAAATCTTAAATGCGTATCTCCATCCTTCACCTTTCTCCCAAATTCTAGGCTTGAATATTCAATTGCATACTTGGCATCTTGTACTGGCTGTGTCCAAACATCTCAAACTTTGTCCCAAACTGAACCACATGGAACTCGGAAGTGGAGGGGTGCTCCCCGTGCTCTTTATCGTAGCTCCCAAATCTTATTCCCTCTTTCCTCCTACAAAAGCCCATAATCGGGCTTCCCTGGTGGCGCAGTGGTTGAGAATCCGCCTGCCAATGCAGGGGACACGGGTTCGAGCCCTGGTCCGGGAGGATCCCACATGCCGCGGAGCAACTAAGCCCGTGCGTCACGACTACTGAAGAGCACGCGCCTGGAGCCCATGCTCCACAACAAAAGAAGCCACCGCAATAAGAAGCCCGCGCACCACAAGGAAGAGTAGCCCCCACTCGCCGCAACTAGAGAAAAGCCCGCGCGCAGCAATGAAGACCCAACGCAGCCAAAAATAATAAATAAATTAAATTAAAGAAGCCCCATAATCTTTGAAGTAGGGCAGCATATTTTTACACTAGCTCTTTCTCCTTGTTACTGTCATCTTTCAAACCCTTGGGTCACAACCCCTCATTCACTGATGACTCTAGCACGATTTGTAGTCTTTATTCCCACTACTCATCAATTATAGTGTCAACATCCATGGTGATGACCCACCTGACACCTTAGACTCTCAGCTCCCCAACCTCCTTCCCCACAGTGATCATTTCATCCTTCCACCTCAACCACCCACTCCCACAGTAACACTGTTGACCCTGTCTTTACCAACAATTACAGTACCTCCAAAAGCTCAAATTCCAGAATGCTACTTTCTAATCCTCCCATTTCCTATCTTTTCTAGTCTTCCCACTGCAGCTCTTCTTTGGCTATAATGAAACCTCCAGTCCATGGACACCATCACTTTCTCACTACAGATGATCCTCTTACCCCGTTTATATTTTGTTATTAATTGTTCAGATCATTTCCTTGTAAACACCCTTAACTCTCTCAGTCAGTCCTTTCTTCCTTCATTATCTTGCCTGACAAAGCTTTAGCCCTAGTTATCCCAATTAATCCCACCTACTCCATGCCAGCATCCAAATGTCTGAATATTTCTAGAAATAGAAAGTTCACAGCTTTACTCGCAATAAATGTACGGCCATAAATTTCATGTGCACTCCACACTGCCAACCAATCCTATTTCACTTCCCTGGTCTGCCTGCTTTTCTGCTCTGCATGCTGATAATTTCACACATCCTTTCTCTTTAAACCTCTTATACTTCCCAATTTTCCATTCTCAGTTGATGACCTTGCCTCGTAGTTATTTGAGAAAATACAAACAATGACTTCCATTATCCGTACCTCTACTTCCTGCTGTCAAGCAAGTGACATCTGTTGCTCACCACCAGGAGCAGCAGTCCCAGGATGTCAACCTGCATGGTGTGCAGGTGTCAGGGTCACCGAGAAAGACACAATTCACACGGGCACTGGATGGAACCAAACTTTACTCACAGAGAGAAGAGACGGAGCAAAATCAGCCTCAATAATGAGTGTCGGTCCCCCGTGGCCAGCACATCTTATCCCAGAGCCAATGCAGGGAGATGGTCTACACACACCTCTCCTGTGCTGCAGGTAAATGACCTCCTCCTCTCCCCACCAGGTTCAGATATAGCTGGGGTTAGCCAGGTGCCATATCATGCACACACTTTAGGTAGAACAAAGAATTACGTATCAAACCCAGAACAGGGAAAGATATTCCCAAACGATTCCATGTGTCCTATGATATGCAGCCATGCAAGGGTCAACAGGCTATACATAACTGTCTTTCCCAATAGTCCAGCCCCCAACCCTTGCTCAGCCACTGAAATAGCAGATAAAACACATCAAACATGGTAGGAACACCCTCCGCCCCCAAATTTGGAGATGGAACTAGGTCCAGTGGGGCCCCTGAACAATTCATATGGATGCAGTTTACTTGCAGAGGCTCCATGTTATTTTGGGACAGCAGTTCATCAGGGTCACAAGGAGAACCAGACCCAGGAGGGTGATCAGACCTCCCTCAAGGAGGGTCCCTAATCAAGAACCCCAAGTGCCTGGAGTAAGCTAACTGAAGAGTTTTCTGAAAAGAGTCTAGGGGGACTGCAGGTATACAGCTGATAATCATCCTGCCTGAGCATGGATCCTCTCCAGCTCAGTTTTTACCTTTCCTTAATTATTGATATATACACAAGTGTTGGCAATAACACAAATGCCATGATGTTCTGCCAGCAGATCAAGGCTATTTGGTTGTCCATTACCACCACCAGCTTAGCTAGTGGGTTCAGGGAGTCTTGTCTGTTTTGGAGTGCGTGGAGAGTGTCTGAGTCATTTTGTACCAGCTGAGCTATCACAATGGGAATATGAGATTAGAGCCTTAACCTCTAATTTAGAGGGACCTCTCTCTGTCCAATAGCATTGGTAGAAGTCTTCTGTAGGGATCTCATCAATTTTTGTTTTGTCTATCCAGGTTTAACAACTGAAGCCATATTGCTGTGGGTCAACCCTGTTCTCTCCTTAATTCCTCCTCTGTCTTCCCTTGAGTTCCCCTTTTGGCCTCTGGGCATGGCTTCCCATTGTTGGTTTTCTATCTGTTTAGCCCAAGTTGTTGGAAACCACTGAAATCATTCTATTCTTTTCATCCCAAACAGGACATTTCAGTGGAGCTTTTCTATTTCTTGTCCCATAGTCATTTTAGGGGACAACTGTAGGGTTAATGGGGCCTTCCACTGGAGAGCCCCCTGTCACCTGAAGGACTCCACTGCATCATCCACATCCCCAGGGTCAGGGTCATAGAGTCAGCATCTACGGCTTTCACCTGAAATGCAGTTACGGCTTTATGAGTGGTTTTCCAGGGCCTCCTAGTCCTGGGGAAGTCCCTACTGTTGGGAATACCGTGCTCATACTCTTTGCAATCCAGATCAAGAGCAACATGGGCTTATCTTTTTCTCTGCCCTGTTGATTGCCCTGTTCCATGTGGGCAAAAACACACTGCAGCCAGGGGTCAGTGATTAGCTTCCCTGGACTGCATCACTCAGTCTGAGATATTTAAGTCTGCCAGGCCCCCTAATCAACCACATGCACCATCCCAGTCACATGAGACTCCCCCTGGCCTCTGCTCATATCTGTCTTTCAGTTTTCGTATTTCATTCTCAGAGAAGGACCTCATTTCATCAGTTACATTTTCAGCAACACCATGACTTGTTTTGTGTTGAGTGAAAACAAGCTTTACTTGGGGTAAAATATAAACAACCCAAATCAGGAGGAGCTTCCTACACAGGGGCCTTTGACTCCCCTTGGGTGTCATCTGCAACCCCTTGCATGTGGAAGTTAAGGGCTGGTGCAGGAGTATGAAGGTGGCCAGAAGCTAGGCTAGTTTTCCAAAAATTTTTAGGGCCCACCTCTTGCATCCTGCCCTTGTCTATCACACCAGTTTATCCTTGTTGACAAGAAGACTGTCAACATCTCATTTATCCCCAGTCAGCTAGAGGGAGGTCATCCCCCCAGGGAGCTAGCACCACCCTGGGATGGCTGCGCTGATGAACCTTGTGCCATGGTATACTTTGTTGGTGACCTTGCTCACTGCACCAAACTGTCAAGCAAGTGACACCTGTTGCCTACCACCAGAAGCAGCAGCACCAAGCTGTGTTCTCGCTGCAGAGTTTGCAGGTATCAGAGTTGCCAAGAAAGACACAATTCACACAGGCACTGGATGGAACAACACTTCACTCACGCAGAGAACAGACAGAGCAAGATCAGCCTCAGTAGTGAGTATGGCTCCCCCATGGCCAGTGCATCTTGCCCCACAGCGAATGCAGGAAGACGGTCTACACATACCCCTCCTGTGCTTGTGAAGGACCCCCTTCTCTCCCCACCAGGAATAGATTATAGCAGAAGGGCTGGCCGGGTGTCATACGATACACATGCTTAAAGCAGAACAAAGAAAGTACAAATCATGCCCAGCACAGGCTGTGAGGACTTATTTCCATGTAAGAAAACGTTCCAGGCCCAACGCATGCTCTTATGCAGTTATGCAAGGGTCAACAGGCTGTGCATGACTGCCTTTCCCTACACCTGCCTTATCTCTTGTTCTAACAAATACAAAGACCTCCATTTGTATTCTGGAAAGGATCTCCTCTTGCCTTCTCAAGGATTTTGCTCCTATAACTTTTGCCTCTTTTTCCAGCATCATAAATCTCCACTGTCTACTAAATCAATCCCTTGAACATATAAAGATGCTCTAGTATCTCTCATTTAAAAAGCAATCCCTCACTCTTAAAACCCTCTCCAGCTACAGACCCATTTTTGCCTTCTCACCTCACTTACTCCTCAGTCCTCTTCAACTGTGCTTCCATCATCCCTATTCCACTTGAGACTGTGTTCACTGGTGATCCTCATGTGGCCAAACCCCACAGTCATTTTTGTTATCTTACTTGACCTTTCAACATTCATGCTAATTGACCTAACTCTCCCTGAAACTCCCCACTTTCTTTCTGAGATATCGCACTCTCCAGCTTTCCCCCCAAGGCGTTTCCTTTGTTGGCACTTCCTTCTCTGCTGGAACTCGAAAGTTTGCAGTGCTCCAAGGGTCTGTCCTGGGCTTTCTCCTCTTTATTTATACTCTTTCCCGGATGCTCTCACTCAGTGTCATGCTTTAAATACCTTACTCATGCCAATGACGTTCAAGCCCTAACCTCTCCTCTGAACTTCAGGCTCATGTGTCAAACTGCCGCCTTGACTTTTCCAGATATATGTGATTTTTTTCCCCCTGATGTAGCTCTTTAACTTTACTATTTCACGTGCTTAAGTTAAACTCTACTATTTCATGAAGTATTCACAAGATTTTCTTCAATTTACAGTTGTCTGTCCTGCAACGAAACCTAGAGTACACTGACAGTTCAGTTTTAGACACTGGAAAAATGAACATTAAGAGATAAGATTCTTTAATTCTCGTATTTTTAGATTTTTTTCTTGAGGTATAATTGACATACAACATTGTATTAATTTTAGCTGTACAACATAAAAATTCGATATTTGTATATATTGCAAAATGATCACCACAGTGAGTCTAGCTAACACGTGTCACCATACATAGTTACACAATTGTTTTCCTTGTGATGAAACTTTTCAAATTTACTCTCTTAGTAACTTTCAAATATGCAGTACGGTATTATTAACTATGGTCACCCTGCTGTATGTGACATCCCCATTACTTATTTATAACTGGAAAATTTTTTTTTAAGTATTTGTTTATTTATTTATTTATGGCTGTGTTGGGTCTTCGTTTCTGTGCGAGGGCTTTCTCTAGTTGTGGCAAGCGGGGGCCACTCTTCATCGCAGTGCGCGGGCCTCTCACTATCGCGGCCTCTCGTTGCGGAGCACAGGCTCCAGACGCGCAGGCTCAGTAATTGTGGCTCACGGGCCCAGCTGCTCCGCGGCACGTGGGATCTTCCCAGACCAGGGCTCGAACCCGTGTCCCCTGCATTGGCAGGCAGAGTCTCAACCACTGCGCCACCAGGGAAGCCCCTGTAACTGGAAATTTTTATCTTTTGACCCCCTTCACCCTTTTCACCCACCCTCTATCCCCCACCTCTGGCAACCACCAATCTGGTCTCTGTGTCTTTTTGACCTTGGATTTTTTTTCTTCTCTTTTCTTTTTCGTTTTTTCTTTTTAGATTCCACATATAAGTGAGATCATACAGTATTAGTCTTCTTCTGTCTGACTTATTTCACTTAGCATAATGCCCTCAAGGTCCATTCAGGTTGTCACAAATTATAAGATTTCATTCTTTTTGATGGCTGAATAATATTCCATCGTGTATATATACCACATTTTCTTTATCTATTCATCCACTGATGGACACTTAGGTTGCTTCCATGTCTTAGTTATTGTAAATAATGTTGATATGAATATGGGTATGCACATATCTTTTGAGTTACTGTTTTCATTTTCTTCAGATAAACATCCAGAAGTCGAATTGGTGGATCATATGGTAGTTCTATTTTTAATTTTTTGAGGAACCGCCATACTGTTTTCCATAGTGGCTGTACCAATTTACCTTCCCACCAACAGAGCACAAAGGCTCCCTTTTCTCCACCTTACACTAGCATTTTTTATCTCTTGCCTTTTTGAGAACAGCCATTCTAACAGGTGTGAGGTGATTTCTCACTGTGGTTTTGATTTGCATTTCCCTGATGATTAGTGATGTTGAGCATCTTTTCATGTATTGGGTTGGCCAAAAAGTCCCTTCAGTTTTTAAGTAACAATAAAAGACACATTTTTCATTTTCACCAAGAACTTTATTGAACAACATATTCACCGTTTTGTTCCACTACCTTCTGCCATTTTTCAGGCAACTTCATAATTCCATCTTCCCAAAACTTTTTATCTTTTCAAGCAAAGAACTGTTCTAGGTACCTTTTACAGTCTTCCAGGCAATTGAAATTTTTTCCATTAAGAGAATTTTGTAAAGACTGTAATAAATGGAAATCCAAAGGTGCAATGTCTGGTGAATACGGCGGATGAATCAGAACTTCCCAAACTGTAACAGTTTTTGCCTGGTCATCAAAGAAACATGCAGTCTTGTGTTATCCTGACGGAAGATTATGTGTTTTCTGCTGACTAATTCCAGACGCTTTTCGTCAAGTGCTGCTTTCAGTTGGTCTAATTGGAAACACTACTTGTTGGAATTAATCGTTTGGTTTTCTGGAAGGAGCTCATAACAGAGGACTCCCTTCCAATCCCACCATACACACAACATCACCTTCTTTGGATGTGAAGACCAGCCTTTGGTGTGGTTGATGGTGGCTCATTTCGCTTGCTCCACAATCTCTTCCGTTCCATATTGTTGTACAGTACCTACTTTTCATCACCCATCACAATTTGTTTTAAAAACGGAATGTTTTTGTTACGTGTAAGTAGAGAATCACATGTGGAAATATGGTCAAGAAGGTTTTTTTCGCTTAACGTGGAACCCAAACATCAAAGTGATTAACATAACCAAGTTGGTGCAAATGATTTTCAACACTTGATTTGGATATTTTGAGTATGTCGGCTATCTCCCGAGTGGTGTAACGTTGATTGTTCTCAATTAATGTCTTGATTTGATTGCTATCAACTTCAACTGGTCTCCCAGACCATGGAGCATTGTCCAGCAAATCTCCAGCACAAAACTTCACAAATCACTTTTGACACATTCGATCAGTCACAGCACCTTCTCCAAACACAGCACAAATCTTTTTTTGCATTTCAGTTGCGTTTCTACCTTTCTTGAAACAATAGAGCGTAATATGCCAAAAATGTAGCTTTTCTTCCATCTTCAATATTAAAATGGCTACACAAAAATTCACTAATTTTGATAAGCTTTTTTAAATGCACGCTGATATGACAGCTGTCACCACACAATCTAATAAAATTGTTTCGAATGAAGTTAAAGATAACTAAGTGTTGCTAGAGCCATCTTACAGAAAAAACTGAACAAACTTTTTGGTCAACTCAATACCTGTTGGCCATCTGTATGTCTTCTTTGGAAAAATCTGTCTATTCAGATCCTCTGTCCATTTTTCAATTGGATTTTTTGGGGTTTTTGCTACTGAGTTGTGTGAGTTCTTTATATTTTTTGGATATTATCCCTTATCAGATAATTCTTATTTCTGAAAGCTGACTTTTTTCCCACTTTGGAATAAGTTAATTATGTTTACATTACCTAACTTAGCATACATATGTTTCCCATGATTTAACCAAAAGCTGTAAATGTGAACTTTTTTCTCATACATTCATTACCTAACCAGCTCTTTAAGTGTATTGACTATGTGTTCAAATGCTATCTACTGCAGGATACCTGCACACACTACGGTACTGATTTTAGGCAACTGCTGCTGGCCCTTTTTTCTTTTCTCCCCACACTCATTTGTGCACATGACTTCACTCATCATCTTCATTAGTTTGCCAAATGGTCCTTCTCCAGCCCCAACTCTTCTCTCGGGCTTCAGTTCTACATTTCTGATGGTCCACTGGACAAATGTAACCAAATGTTCCCCTCAAAATCTACCACAACCAAAACTGAATCTTCTTTTTCCTGCTCCCAAATCAGTCATTCCTGACTTGCCTCTTCCTGTCAGTGGAGCTGCCATTCTCTTGCCTGCCTAGGCTCCACTCCACTTCCTCTTCCCCCACAGATCATCACATCCTACCATCTCTTCCTTCAACACAGCCACAGCATGTTCTGGGGACAGGATTATGAATCTAGGGTCAGAAGGACTTGGGAAGTTAGTTAACCGAGATCTCTATGCCTCATTTTCCTCATCTTTAAAGTATACAACAGGATTGTTTTGAAGATTACATGATCCAATGCATACAAGAACCTAATAGCACATAAGTTCTCACCATACGTTGTTCTCTTCCCTGCCTTCCAACTCCATGGCCAAAATTATAGAGGTGTCCCTCACAATATCTCATCTAAATGATTGCACTAAATTTCTAAACACTGCTTTTTCTCTCCAAACTCTTCCTAAAACACTATTTGGTTCACACTATAATCTTACCTAAAAGTCTTTAATGAATGTCTAATTTTTAAAGCAGAGGTGTCTACACTACTATATATGAAATAGATAATTAATAAGGACCTACTGTATAGCACAGGGAACTCTTCTCAATACTCTGTAATGACCTATATGAGAATAGAATATAGTATATGCATATATGTATATGTATAACTGAGTCACTGTGCTGTACACCTGAAACTAACACATTGTAAATTAACTATATTCCAGCAAAAATTAAAACAAAAGAAAAAAAATAAAGCAGAGGTGTCTAAAATTGGGTGGTTACTTCTTACTAAAGTATAAACTCTTTCGGGAAGGGCAAGGACTTTTGTGTATTCACATTAACCTTCCCTGAAGCACAATGCATGCACCAGGGGCTCAGTGAACATTTCTTCCAAAAAAAATGATTAAAATGATGATCTTATCTGAAAGTTTGCAACAGAATATGAGTTGTTTTCAGTATGCTAAATTCTTCAAGGATACTTTTAATTTCAGTTCTGATCTTTATATGGTCTTTCTTAACTCACTTGAAATATTTGGTAGCATTTCGCTTGTCTGCTTTAGGTGTGGGAGCAATAACTGTTGGCTTCATCCCTCAGTATGTTTTTCTGTTCCTTGAAGAGATAAAAGTCTTGAATGAATTATGTACTGACTTTACAGTCATCAGCCACATTCACTGGAGGGCAGTGTTGTCACTAATCAGGCTCTAAATTCATTTCATTTTGCACTGCATTTGTTAGAGTTATCCGTTTATGAGTTAAAAGGAAAATGGGAGTCTTTTTTTTTTTTTTTTTTAAGACTGGAATATATATCAGATGTGCAGTACTGCACTTACCCTAATACAGCGGTTCTCAAACTTATATATGTATATGAATCACCCTAGACCTGGGCTGTCCAATACAACAGCCACTAGCCATGTGGCAATGAAGCACTTGAAATATGGGCAGTCAAACTGAGATGTGCTGTGAGTGTAAAATATACAATGGATTTTAAGGACTGAGTACATAACTTATGCTGATCATATATTGAAATGAAAATATTTTGGCTCTACTGGGTTAAATAAAATGTACTGGAATTAATTTCATCTGATGCTATTTACTATTTTAAATTAAAAGTGGCTACTAGCATATTCAAAATTACATATGTGACTCACATTTGTGGTTTATGTTATATTCCTGTTAGCACTGTCCCAGATGCTTGTTTAAAATGCATCCTGGGTCCCACTTTTGGATATTCTGCTTTAGTAGCTCCAGGTTAGGAACCAGAAATCTGATACTTTTTATCTCTCCAAGTAATTCAATTGATAAGTCAGGGTAGAGAATCATTGTTTTATACTGCTTTTGACCAGATGATTTTAAGGGTCTTCAGCACAGCAAACAGTGATTCAAAGAGAACAAAGGGAGTAATAGTTTTCGGTTTCAATTGTGTGACAATGGCCATCCCATAACAGTCATACATGTTTCTCAATTAGCAAAACACACTTCAAAATATAATCACAACACAACCATTTTATGGGAATGGGAGGAAGCTGGGAACAATTAAGTAATATCTATCACAAATCTAAGTGCACATAACCGTTGCCTCACTTCTAGAAATCGATCTTGCAGATCTTCTCACAAGCTCACTATGATATACCTATAATTCACTTCGGCACTATTTGAAATAGTGAAAAGCTGGAAAGTTATGAAACTATGACACATCCAACTGAATACTATGCAGGCTATAAACAAGAAGGTCATCTCTATGTACTGATACAGAAAGATGTCTATGATATTTACCAGGGGGCAAAGCAAGTTGCAGAAAAGGACACAGATACTATTTGCATGTGAAAAAATACGTACATATATGTGCATAGAAAGTTTCAAAAACTGTTAATATCGGTTACTGTTAATAGCAGAGAGAAGATTCCCAGCGACATGAAAAGGAACTTTTACTTTGCTTTTTATATCCTTTTATACTGTTTTAGTTTTTTTAATATGATGAATATGCAAATTTACACTGTGCATTACAAAATGGTTATTTTCAAATCTACATAACGCCCAGCCAAGTAAACACTTAATCGCTTAGGTTCCTGTTATTCGCTTATTCAACTAGTAGTTACTGACCACCTGCTTTATGCCAGGCACTGTTCTAAGGCAGAAAAATAAAGAGCGGTGCACCGGCGGAGGACAATAAACAAACGCACACGTACATAATAACTAGTTGTTAAATGCTATGAAGACCTGAATTTTCAAATGCCAAAATGTTCTAATGTCGCGTGCTCCCGTGTGTGCAATATACGTACGTATATTTACGCGTACTTACTAATTAATGCAATCGTTGCTACTGAATTGAAGTGCCGTTTGGATAAAGCATTCTGGGAAATTTCTCAAATTAATCTTTCTCCTGCATGCATTATAATGAATTTAGTACAAAAAAAATTTTAAATAGCAAAGCCTTTTTTTTTTTTTGGTTGTGTGAATTTAGGAAAATTACTTAGCTACTTCAGGCCTCGGTGTTCTCTACCAAGGAAGTGGATTTACCTCTCGGGTCTCCCGTCTCGGGGAGAACTCTCTGGGCGGATCAGCGTAACAGCAGCGCCCTGCGCCCGGCGGCGTGTGGGTGGGGCGGGTCCCGCGGAGCGCCGCTGGGCCGCGTGCCGAGCGGCGGGCCGGCTCTCCCGAGACGCGCGGCATTCTCGCTGTGGACCGGAGGAGAAACACGGTGCTTTCACAGACTTTTTTCACCCGAGCACTTCTGCCCGCCAATTTCTCTTTCCGGGCGTGCAGGGGCCGCCCGGCGTCAACTCCCGCAGGCGCCAGCCAACCAGCCAGCCCGACTTCTCGAGCGGGTCACCGGGTGAGGCCGCCCTACACTCAAGTCCACTGCTACACTCAAGTCCACTGCCGGCCCCGAGCCGCCCCAGCCGTCGCGGGCAGACTTGGCTCAGGGTAGGTGGTAGCCTCGCCTGCAAAGGAGGCCGTTCGTTTAAATTCTGGCGCCACTCCCGCGCCACGTAGAGCCAGACTCGGAAGCGACGGACAGCGGCGAGCCAGCGGGCGCGCGCCCCGGGCTGGGCGTGCGCGCCGCGGAGCGACAGTGCGCGCACCACGCCCCGGAACGAGCCCCCGAAAGAAAAGAGCCGCCTGGCGCGCTCTCGCGCCTCCCGTCAGGAGCAGGCCACGCCCCCTTACTCTACAGCGTCCAATAGATGCGAGAGGGAGGAGCGGCCTCGTTCCGGCTCGGGAGAGACTATATAGGGAACTGCTGGCGACACCGCTCGGTCTTTTACGTCAGGACTTGGGAGCAGTCGTGTGGTGCTAGGTAAGCGGGAGTTGTGGGCGGTTGTCCGAGCGACCTCGGGCGGCGCAGCTTAGGTTGGGGGCTGCAGTACGGTGAAACGATTACAGAAATTGGAGGTTAGAGTGCGGTGATGAAAACTTGGACGTGGGGAACACGCCGCCGGGCCACCACGTGTCCCGAGTCGTGGTGGCGGCTGGCTTCGAGCTTAGGCGTGCGGAGGCGGCCGCTGGAGGCCGCGGCGATGCGCGCGGCCTGGTTGTTAACGCCCGGGCAGCCGCTGACTGAGCCTGGGAGGCGGCCGGCAGAAGACAACATTCCTGGGATTTGGGGGCGGGGGGTTACCCTTAACGTTAAGAGCGAGAGGCCTCTGATAGGGTGTTTTTCTCCCTTGGCCAGATCAACAGTTATTTCAAAACGGGCAGCTCCTGACTCGGCGTGAGACTGAGTTGTATTGTGCCCAGGTGGCGCTGTGTGCAAATAGGATTATTGAAGGGGAGGAGTTTAGTGCTGAAAACCTTGAACTATGACATTCTGTGAGAATGTTTAATTTTAAATAGATGCCCCGCAAGAACAATGGCTTTCGGTGCAACGGAGCTGTTATGTGGAGAGGCTGAGGTAAGGGTTGTTGGGGGCTTAGTTTTTAAATCGAAGGAGTAAACCTGTTGATTTACAGAAACGATGATGGAGCATCATTTGAAATTAAGCTTCTTTTTTTTAGATACAAAGGAAAGTTCCAAAACGTATGGGAGAAGGTTTGCTGGAAAATGACTTGGTTAAAACCTGACAATCTTACCAGGTGTGTATTGGACTCCTATTAATACTTTGAGTCTGCATGTGTTTAGTCCACATGTAGAGTAAATGAGAAATTTTTTGTCCTCGAAGGAGCATCCTGCAGGTCGATGAATACTAATGAAGCTATGACCATCACCGATTGATGATGAACAGCTTCATTTGAAAGTAAGTTATGTGGCTTACAACATCTACTATAGCATTCCGTAGTACTTGCCTTTTAATGCTGCTCTGGTTTATGGTAAGTGTCAGTGTGATAGAGCTTAATGGAGTTTGGTCTGATCAATGAAGAAAGCTATCCCGAAGCGGATTACCTGAAGAAAAGCATGTACGGATTCGGCTTCTGAGATAAGACCAATATGCAGTTATGAGATAACAAAATTTTGTTGCTTGGATTTTGTAACTGAGTTTTCTGTTAGCTTATGCCTCTTATAGGGGAAAAACTGTTACTTCACACTAGTGTTTTTTTTCTCTGCCAACAGTGACAGGGGTCGCTGTCTGCCTATTGAAAGAGGCCAGTTTGCCATGAAGTTCCTAAGGTGTAAACATGTCTGTGAGTAGAGATATTTTGCTTAACAATCAGTCAATCTTGTGTCCTTGGTCTTATCTATGATGATCCTATCCCGAACCTGAATTTCTGTTGAAAAAATCTTATACGGATCTGGCTTCTGAGATAGACCAATATAAGGACGACAGTATTTTTGAAAATTCCTTTAAATAAGTTCTTGAGATGTTGATAGTCTTGTAAATCTCAAATGTTCTTCCTTTTCTAGGGCTAGTGCCACGAGATTTACTTGTCTGTTGTATGAAAAACTGGTGATCAGGAAAAGCTCTTCCTTTTATGGACACGGAAAGAAAACAAAACTCAAGACAGATTATTTTTTTTAATTTTGAAATTGCATTTGTAAATAGATTTCTGAGCCAACATCGAATCTAGATTAATGCATCCATAAGATTCAAACCATTTCTGTTTAATCATGTCACTGCCCTAGAGTCGTAACCTGTTAGCCAGTATATTATTGATACTTTCTAGCTCTGAAACTGTTTTTAATGGAAAATTCTTTTTCAGTTATCCAGCCTTGTAATTAAATAATTTTGAGTGAATGTTTAGCCTTTGGTCACCTGTCTGAATTTAAAATGTATAATTGTAAATACAGCCAAGTGAAAGTTTATACTATTGTGGGAAAATCCTTAGTAGGGGGAGATGACTTGGTTTGGCAATCATAAGGATCACAAGGGGATATGGAAAACCTTTGCTTTGTGCAGGGTACTAAGTATTACTGAATTAATGGAGGTGAAAGCAGAGAGGACCTATGACTGGGGCAAGGGGAGGGAAAGCCAGGCATCAAAACGATCAGTATACTAGCTGAATTGTGGAATATTTAGTCCTACTGTAATAGTAATATGAAAGGGTATTTATGCTAAAAATGGGGAGGAGTAATGCTGAAAATTAAGGAAGAGAGCACAGCATAACAATCAGGAGTCATGAGGGAAGGTCATTGATAAAATCTGGGTTAAAAGTGGTCAAACATTGTACAGAATGGGTTAGTGTAAACAGTAATAGCATCTGATCTAACCAAGGTGGTTGGGCTCCATGCATAATCATTTTCCCTAAATAGCTGCATGAATAAATTGTTCCCAAGCCCATATTTAAATGTCAAAGTCAGAGTGCCAATATTCTTGTCACCTTATAATGAACTCTTTCTTAAAATGTTCACCTGCCTCAGTGAGAATTCAATTTGGGGTCCATGCAGCTCAGTCAGGTTCATGAGACTGATAAGCCTGTAGTGGTCAGGCACATAGTGAATTTGGCCCAAGTATTAAGACAGTGTACAAAAATGGGGCTCTGAAAATGTTTCTTGCAGTCATAAACCACCTCCGTGTACAGCATTGTGTTACATTGTTCTTTATTGCACTTATGTGTATTTGGAAATGAGGAAACGTTGGCACTGCAATCTGCACCCTTGATCACTGATCTCCCTTACCCCGCTTTATTTGGTTGGAACTTTTACAACATGCTCGATAAGATCTGTTTCACACACTGACATCTTAAGTACCTAGATACCTTAACTACCTGGCACTTGGTTGTCAGTAAATGTTAAACGAACAGTGAATGATTAAAGACCAATTGGGATCTACACAAAACTTGCAGAGAAAACTGCCCTTTTGTCAGAGTTGGCAAACATCAGTCCCTTCAAAACAAGGCATGAAATGAATAAAACTTGGCTTTAGAGCCCTTTGACCTCTTTTCCCTCAGTCCCTTCTGGTTTTGCTCCTTTCCCTCCCAGTCAGTCTTATAAAGTATCATATTTCCTTAGTTGATAAAATCCAAATAATGTATGTATACTTCATTGCACTATACTAGGTTCTGCCAGGGAGGTCAAGGGTAAAACATTTACTATGTCCTCTGTCACATCAATAGTTGTACAAGGTACCAAGAAAGAATGCAAGATACAGGGATGCAAAGAACTGAGGAGATTGAACAAGTGATAAATTTAGGCGTAGGAGACACCAACCAAAGATGGTATGCTGAGGGTGGTAAATTGAGAATTTAGGCATCAGTTGGATGGATAGATGTGGGACAAATAAGGCGGAGGATAAGACTGAAATGCTACAGTACCCCAAGCTTCTTGAGCAACAGAACTAAAAAAACCTATCATTCAAATTCCCTGAGACTTGACATGTTTTCAGCAGGAAGAGACATAGTCACTTATTGAGCCCTACTGATTTTGCAGGGTACACAATTGACAAGAGATGAGAGTTGGGTCCAAAAAGGTACAATTTTAGTGGAACTTAGCTCAACATAGCAGCTTCCTTTTAAATTACCGATTGACTTAGTAGCATTTTTCTTTCGCACAGCAGAGGTCTTGTTATACTCTACTGGCCTTCTGATTTGTGAATGCTGACTTAGCTGGGTAATAGGCAACTATTAGCTAAGACCAGGGACCTTAAGCTGTTATCTGGGTAAGGGATTTACCTTCCAGAACATACCTGCAACTTAGAGAGGCAGCGTAGATTAAAAATCAAAAGCCTAAAGACCTAAATGAATAGGACTGAAATAGACCAGGATCTGCTTGGTTAGGGCTGGTTTCAGATTGAAAGAACAGAGTCTACATGTGTGTGATGTGAGCCAATATTTTCTCTGCTTAACACCATGCCTCCAGGTTATCTTAAAATACAGTAGGCTCAATCCTACCTTTTGGTGTTTTCTAAAATTAGTTCTATTACTAGAAATCCAATATCCACCCCACTTGGCTTCCCAATCAAGTGCCCTCTGAACTGATTATACACTTCATAATCCTTGCTGTTTGCCCAGCCTATGTGAAAGCTTTTGGCTGTTTCATGATTTTTAAACCAGTTCACCCATTAAATTTAGAGCCTTTGAATCCCAGCCTACTAGGATAGTCTGCTTATCTTTTGTCAATTCCTCCTCCCTGGGGGTGGGACCCTCCTTCCCATATTTCCTCCCAAAAGCTTGGTTCCAGATCCAAATAGTATTTAAAGCATAGTATTTATAATTACCTCATGAATATTGCCACTGCCACCGGCATTGTTCCACCTCACTGATTCTACATTTTGGGGTATGTACAGAAGTCAGGTCAAAATATAAGTGTGCCATGAAGCTTTGAAAATCTTATGGACTATTTTGAGGTGGGGGGTTGGGAAAGGTACCTTTCCAATATGAGAACCACTCAGTCTCATTCTCACAAGTCTTTTTGGCCTCTTCCCCCCTGACCACTAGTCAGTCTATCTCTGAGGTCCTGGCATACCATGCAGCTGAGTTATAACAGGAAATAGATTTAATCTCGCAGAATCCCACATGGAGTACAGTATAATCCAACGTACTTGGGAACTTTACATTAGTTATGCTTACTCAGTTGA
This sequence comes from Balaenoptera physalus, assembly GCF_965194825.1. Classification (NCBI taxonomy): domain Eukaryota; kingdom Metazoa; phylum Chordata; class Mammalia; order Artiodactyla; family Balaenopteridae; genus Balaenoptera; species Balaenoptera physalus. The sequence goes on from NC_138888.1 coordinate 71,310,817, forward strand.
TTCTAGTTCCCTTCAAAGGAGTATTAACAATGCAAAAAGCATTTCAGAATACAAATAGAATTCATCATTTGAAGAAAATAATATTTATAAATACAGTGCATTACTGAGGTCAGAAAACTGGATGTGCCCTTGCCTCCTAACTACTGAATACAGTTAAAGAACAATAAATGGTTCATTTTAAAGTGTACAGCTTGATGAGTGTAAGTATGCACCCATGAACCATTACTGCAATCAAGATAGTGGTTAAATCCATCTCTCCCAAAAGCACCTTTTTGCAGAGGCTTGATTTTGAACATGGTAAGTTTGAGATGGCATTTTATATCCAAATGAGATATGGGGCGAGATCTGAGCTGGAGAAATAAAATTGGGAGTCATCAGCATGTGGATGGTATATTTAAAGCCATAAGGTGAGATCACCAAGGGAGTGAATACAAATGGAGAAGTGGTCCAAGAGTTGAGTCCTGGGACATTCCAGGAGTAAGACATTCCAGGTTTAGTTCAAATCCTAAAGATGATTTTGCATCAACAAAAACTGGGAAGCAGAAATCTGTTGTGAAGTTCAACTGCCACATCTGAAACAAACTAGATAGAAAATCAAGGAGTTCCAGAAAACAAGGGTGAGAAGCTAAGCAAATAGTTGCTTGGGGTAATGAGGCTGGAGGTTGCCTTGTATTTAATGCAGAGCATTGGTCTGCATAAAATTGAAGGAGTTAATATCCAAGGACAACTTTGCAAAGTGGTCTTCCGGAGAGAACAAGACGAGGAATTTACGAAGTGATAAGGGTTTTCATCAGACACTGTGGACTTGGAGAAGTGGAGTTGACTACAGACAAGTTAGAGGTTTGCCTTGCGGTGCTAAAGTGCCTGATGAGGCTGAAAATTACCAAGTGTAATAGTTAATCAACATAATTCTTCACTACTCTTCTGTGGGGCTCATCCATGTGGGAGCAGAAAACAGATCAGTGGATAAATCCAAAATTAGGGATAAACTGGACAGGAGGAGCAGAGCCATGATGGGCCAATCAAGGGTGTAGATGAAAGTGTTGTTAAAATTGACCTTGAGATCCAGGTTGATTAGGGGAAAAAATTAGACTGCTAGAAAACTGTCCCAGGTAATAACAAAGATCGGATGTACTATAGAAAGATGATGAAAATGAGGTAAAATAAGATCCTCTCCAGTTATACTATAAAATGACCCATAGCAGTTGTATTTCTAATTAGTGTTTATCTCTCTGGCCCTATAGTGTGTTCTTTTCAAGGAGAAACTTCCCTTTCACTTCTTAAACTCTGTGCCTAGTATACAATGTAATGACTCCCATTACAAATTTGTCTAATTAAATGGAATTCAGTATGTATATTTAAGGTGGGCAATGATGGTATGATCTAAGTTCTCCAAAAGATAAAAGAAATGAGAAAAGTTGAAAACTTGTGATGGACTCAATATTTGTGTCCTCCCAAAATTCATGTGTTGAAGCCCTAACCCCAGTGTGGCAATATTTGGAGATGGAGCCTCAGGGGAAGTAATTAATGTTAAATGATGTCATAAGGGTAGGGCCCTGGTCCAATAGGATGAGTGTCCTTGTAAGAAGAAACACCAGAGAGCTCACTCTCTCTCCCTTTCCATGTGCACCCACAAGAAAGAGGTCATGTGAGGATACAGTGTGGTGGTGGCTGCCTACAAGCCCAAACGAGACCTCAGAATAAAACCTACCTTGCCGGCACCTTGATCTTGGACTTTCCAGCCTCCAGAGCTATGAGAAAATTAATTTCTATTGTTTAAGCCATTCAGTCTGTGGTATTTTGTTATGGCAGCTCTAATAGACTAAGACAGAAGCGAAGGATAAATGGCCACTGCTATAATTGGGGGACTTTATATTTGGCTAAGGATTTATGAGTAATAACTATGAAAAAAGTCCATGCAATGTAATGTCTCTGGTTTTATACATTTTCCCTTTAGGTTTTTACGTATTACATTGAAACTGGATTGACAATGCACTTCCTTTTTTTTTTCTTTAAATGCACTTTCTTATTGAATAATAACAAACAGCTGCCACTCACAAAGCTTTACAACCTGTTTCAACATCAAGATCAGTTATTTAAGAAATAGATAAGTTTTCAGTAAAAAAATCTCAGTAAAGAAACTAGAGGGAATTCCCTGGCAGTCCAGTGGTTAGTACTCCTTGCTTCCACTGCAGCGGGCACAGGTTCAATCCCTGGTCGGGGAACTAAGGTGTAAAATTTCCTTGTTCTATATGAACATTAAGATTGCAAAAAATTTTTAACTTAACACCTTTGGTAACTGATAGGTCATACCTATCATGATTTCACTGTTTAATGAAAAATACTCGGTATAAAATGATGGCTGACACTTCTATGGTTCCTTTTATTTTCCACAGTACTTTAACATACATCATCTTGGTTTCTCCTACAGTAACTCAGGGAGTAGGCATTATTAGTATTTACACAATTTATATATGAGTGAACTGAGAGACTTAAAATATAGGCTGCTTGCATGTCTGGAGCCTGTGCTCCGCAACAAGAGAGGCCACGATAGTGAGAGGCCCACGCACTGCGATGAAGAGTGGCCCCCGCTTGCCACAACTAGAGAAAGCCCTCACAGAAACGAAGACCCAACACAGCCAAAAATAAATAAATTAATTAATTAATTAAAAAAAAAATATATATATATATATAGGCTGCTTAAGGTCTAGATCACTGTAAGGAATGATTTCGTCATCATCTGTATTTTGCACACTATAATATAGACTTTTTAGTTTGGGTGCCACATTTAAGAAGAACAGTGACAAACTAGGGGGCAACCTAAGGGTGAAGACAAGCGTTCTGGAAACCATGTCATTCTAGAGAATATTCTAAGGACTTGGAAATACTTAACCTGAAGAAGTGAAAATCAAGGGAAGGCATGATGACTATTTTTAGGTATTTGAAAGTACTTCATGTGGAATAATAGTAATATTAATAATAATCCCATCTGGTAGGTACTATGATTAGGCCAATTTTACAGATGAGGAAACAAACTTAGAAAAGTAACCTAATGGGCTTCCCTGGTGGCGCAGTGATTGAGAATCTGCCTGCTAATGCAGGGGGCATGGGTTCGAGCCCTGGTCTGGGAGGATCCCACATGCCGCGGAGCGACTAGGCCCGTGAGCCACAATTACTGAGCCTGCGCGTCTGGAGCCTGTGCTCTGCAGCATGAGAGGCCGCGATGGTGAAGAGGCCCGCGCACCGCGATGAGGAGTGGCCCCCACTTCCTGCAACTGGAGAAAGCCCTCGCACAGAGACGAGGACCCAACACAGCCAAAAATAAATATATAAAAAATAAATAAATAAAGATTACTATTAATTTAGAAAAAAATGTTAATATAACGGCCACACTAAAAAAAAAAAAAAAAAAAAATTAGCAGCTGAAATTTAAAAAAAAAAAAGAAAAGTAACCTAATGAAGGTCACATAGGAAGTGAGGGAATTAAATTGAAAATCTGGCAGTCTAAATCAAGAGATGGTGTTCTTATCCCACTAAATACCTTCCCCAGAGGAGTAGTTAACTGAAGTGTTTCTTTGGAGGACACAAAGGAGATCAATGAAATAAATAAAAAGAGGCAAACTGCAACCTAAAAATGAACTTTCCAATAACAGAATGTACTGTCTCCTTATCACAGTCTCCTATCAGTGTGAGCTGGAGGAAGGAGGCTGGCCCTAGTCAACTTCAAAGACCGCTTTAAGTCTAAATTCAGATTCTTGACTTGCCCAAAGTAACCCAGCTAGTAAATGACCAAGTTGACAACCAACACCTTCTGTCCCTCTCTCAGTCCAGTGGTCAATCCACTGATAGTGTGGTGCCCCAATATTTTTCCTGCAAAAATTTAAATTTCCTCAGGATTCATTAATCTATGGGAATGGGAAAGATCGTACAAACCAAATAACTGTAATCAACTATTTTTATACAGAAGTACAGTTTGGGGCCTGTTACTAATGGTTGATCAATTTAATTACATTAGTGCGACATAGGCCTTAAGCAGACTAAACTTCTCTGGGGCAACAGTAAGGTGTATTCTTTGGGGGTACATCTCAATTCTGATTTTTTATTTTCATCACTGATGTAGACTCGCAGTTTAAATTACATTTCTGCTTCAGAAATGAATGCAGAAACATTGCTCAGAGTCTGACCACACACCCAGAAATGTCAAGATAGTTTTGAAATTCATGGACCTGTTTCCACATATCTGAATAAAACTCAGTTTCTTGATGAGTTTTGTTTGCTTTTTTTTAATTTTTAATCGGCACACAGGATCTCAGTTCCCCAACCATGGATCGAACCCGCCCCCCCACCCCTGCAGTGGAAGTGCGGACGGAGTCTTAACCACTGGACCGCCAGGGAAATCCCAAGTTTTGTTTGCTTTATATTCAGTCTGTTCCTTTGAAGATCAAGGCACACTGAGAGGTTAGGTGTGGGGTGATTCAGAAATATCCTAAGGTTTCACTCATTTGTTCATTGAACAAATAGGTCCTGAATAGCTACCATGTGCAGGTACTGTCCTAAGCACTGAAGATACAGCCGTGAACCAAATGAACAAAATCCCTGCCCTTGTGGAGCTTACATTTTAAGAGGAGGAAAAGAAGGATAAATTATAAAGTATGTGAGAAATTATAAAGTATGTGAGAGAATGAGAAGCGACATGAAAAAGAAAATAGAACACAGGACATTGGGAGTGGATTTGGGGAGGGAGGTAAATACTGTTGTGATTTTTAAATAGAGTTGACAGGATAGGCTTCAACGAGAAGGTGAGATTAAGCAAAGACGAGAGTGAGGAATTGAGCTATGGACATATCTGAGCAAAGGGCACATTCCCAGGACAGTTGCCCAAAGACAGGTGCATGTATGTTAAAGAGAAGAAACACGGCACGCAGATCATGTCGGGTCTCATGGGTCATTGAAAGAATTTTGCTCTGAGTAAAATGGGAACCCCTGTAAAAGGAAATACAGAAACTGAAAGTATGAATTCATGTGCATGAAAACCTGTGAATCCTACCCCTATGGCCCAGATTGTAGTCTCTACCATTTACCATTAAAAGAAAACAGCGCTCATTGGAGAAATGACTGATTACGGAGCTGAGGCAAGAAATGTACGAGATGAGCCTTCTGCATCTTGCTATATAGTAGGAGAGCAAGAAAGCTATCAGACATTTGCGGTTGTGTGAAAAGAACTCAGGATCCAACTTGGAGCATCTCCTACTGTCCAAATATGGAAATGTTGACTATTATCAAGGATGATAACTACAATAGACTGAGATACATAAAATATGTTCAAATCTGTGAATTCATAATGATACCTTAAAAGAAAAAAAACCTGATTTTGATGCTGTTAGAAGATGCTAGTGAACCAACTTATCAATTTCAGAACTGGCAAATAAGGGACTTTCCAACACCAACTGCAGTAACAGATAATCAGATTGAAAGTGAGAAAGTTTTTTATTGATGTATCCCAGTTCGTAACTGAAAAAGATTGACAGAATATCACCATTTTGTAACATCTCTTGAATTAATGTACCAGCAGTGATCATCCACGTTGGCTAACATAAAAAAAAAAAGAGAGGGAACAGAGTCTAAGTGGCTGACTGGATGTTTTGGGGTCGTGTCAACAACATGCTACTTGAAAATCCACTTTCTGCAGGAAATATGCTTTTTTTTCAACAAAGATGATATATTTATAATAAATAATTTTTTCCATCAAAGATGGAAAAGATGTTTTTTTCAACAAAGATGATATAATAATTCTTTCCAACAAAGATGATATATTTATCCGAAGATATTGGCACTCTCCATTGTGCAATAATGTCACATATCTGCAAGTTGTCTGATCAGGCTCCCCCAAAAGAGTTCCTTGGGGCTTCCCTGGTGGCGCAATGGTTAAGAATCCGCCAATGTAGGGAAAGCGGGTTTGAGCCCTGGTCCGGGAAGATCCCACATGCCTTGGAGCAACTAAGCCTGTGCACCACAACTACTGAGCCTGCGCCCTAGAGCCCGTGAGCTACAACTACTGAGCCCACGTGCTACAACTACTGAAGCCGATGCGCCTAGAGCCCGTGCTCCACAACAAGAGAAGCCACTGCAATGAGAAGTCTGCGCACCGCAAGATGCTCGCCACAGCTAGAGAAAGCCCACGTGCACCAACGAAGACCCAATGCAGCCAAAAATAAATAAATAAAAACAAAATAAATAAATTTATCAAAAAAGAGTTCCTTGGGTGAGTCTAACAAACAAAATCTAGAAAGCTAATTATTGACATGAATAAAATAACACGAGATTTATCACTTCAGCTTCAGTGGCATCTTGGGGAGGCGAGCTTGTTATATACACTTTAAACACTTCTATCAACTAGTGATATCAGTCCTGGACATAGTATTGTTGTCTATCTTACTAAATAGCCATATCTCAGGAAGTACAATACACTCAATCCATATTAATGTTTATTCTAGATTTATGGTTAATAGATGATTCAAATACCTCAAATTTCTTTGAACATTCTTCTTAACTTAGAATAAATATAACCTACTAAACTTAGATTCCGTGAAATCCAAATATAAGAAACTGTCTCCTATGCAATTTTCAACTTGCCATTTACTTGGTATTTAAATTATTTATCAATTTTTAACTGAATAAAGAACAAATCTGCAGAACACAAACTTCCAGGGTAAGTAAAATATGTTTTTTTTTTTTCAATTTTAGGCATAGGGTTCTGGGGTGTTTAAATGTACCTAATTTCCTAAAGGCTATAATTTTTTCTTTTTTACCTATTAAAAATTATATTATAATTTTTTATAAAAAAGTATCTTATAAGATAAAAATAATGAGAACATTAAGCATAAAATTAAAATAACTCACAATTCCCCTGTTTAGAGTTAAACCACTGTAAAAAAATTTTAATGTCTTTTTCTATGTAGATATAAATTTTAATAAAATTTAAATTTTACTGTATGGTTTGTTTTCCTGATTTTTTATTTAATATTCTATAATGACAATTTTCAATACCATTAGAAATTCTTCTACTCATTGGCAACATGGAGAACATTTCCTTTTTTTTTGGCCGCGCAGTATCTTAGTTCACCAGCCAGGGATCGAACTCCCACCCCCAGCACTGAAAGCACCGAGTCCTAACCACTGGACCGCCAGGGAATTCCCAGGAACATTTCATTTTAACGGATATTTAATTCCGAAAGACTGGAAATTTCGATTGCTTTGAATTTTGTCATGATGACAAATTATACAGCAATAAAAATTCCAAACAGTAATACTGCACTGATTATCTCTGGATAGTGGGTTTATATTACCATCCAAGAATTAAATGCCTCAGGTAACATATATTCTCACACTGATGTGCAGCCGTTCTAGTCCAAACTGCCCCCCAACAGGTGTCCTCCTCTATCCTAATCTTTTTATTTATTTATTTATTTATTATTGAAGTATTAGTTGATTTACAACGTGTTACTGCTATAATTATCAGATGCAAACTAGTATATACAGGATGGATAAACAACAAGGTCCTACTGTATAGCACAGGGAACTATATTCAATATCCTGTGATAAACCATAACGGGAAAGAATATGAAAAAGAATGTATATATATGTATAAGTGAGCCTCCTAATCTTTTCCACCATCAGTCTACAGGGTAAGAAACTACCACATGTCCTTAACCATGTTTTTGTGCATTCCTTCTACCTCCTTGCACTAATTAAAATCTGGTTCTCCCCTCAGGGCACTGCTTCCCTTTGCAGGCTTCTTTTTTTTTCTTTTTTTCTTTTTTAATTTTTATTTATTTATTTATTTATGGCTGTGTTGGGTCTTCGTTTCTGTGCTAGGGCTTTCTCTAGTTGCGGCAAGTGGGAGCCACTCTTCATCGAGGTGCGCGGGCCTCTCACTATCGCGGCCTCTCTTGTTGTGGAGCACAGGCTCCGGACGCGCAGGCTCAGTAATTGTGGCTCACGGGCCTAGTCGCTCCGCGGCATGTGGGATCCTCCCAGACCAGGGCTCGAACCCGTGTCCCCTGCATTGGCAGGCAGATTCTCAACCCCTGCGCCACCAGGGAAGCCCCTACAGGCTTCTTAAGTTCTCTCCTTCAGATGTGGAAGTTAAGGTCAATACCTTCCTTGCTTCCTACTGCCACTTCTTGACAATTATTCCTCCATTTTTATGTACAACCCCCTGATTTTTTTAGGCTCATCCCACCTGGCTTGCCACCCTTTGTTCTGACTTAAGGTTTTTATTTTCCAGCTTTCTAATTACTGCCCCTTATTGATTTTGAAGAGTTTGGGACCAGGTTTGCTGTCCTATTTTATGTCATCTGTCTCCCAATGTCTACACATCAATGTCCAAACAATCTGGCTTCTCAGTTGTTTGACTTCCTGTACACCATCCCTCCACACCCAGCATTCTTATCTGGGATCCACTGGCCTCTGAGGAGCCATGGGTAGAATTCGAGGGGTCTATGAATGTGGATAGGGAAAATCTATGTCTTTATTTTCACTAAACACTAATTGAAGTTTAGCATTTCCTTCAATAATAAATGAATGCAATATACCACAGATTTATTAGCAGTACTATGGTGCTGTCAACAACAGAAAACACAGCTATTTTCATATACATTACAGTGCATATCACATAGAAATACTTAAAAATTTTCACTTATGTTTATTTCTACCTAAAAATCATGCTCCTTTTTAAGCCTGCTGCCAGATCTTGTTGTTTAATGCAAAGAAGCACATTATCTTAGTCCATTCAGGGTGCTACAACAAAATACTACATATTAGGTAGCTTATAAACAGCAGAAATTTATTTCTTACAGTTCTGGAGGCTGAAAGTCCAAGATCAGGGTGCCAACATGGTTGGGTGAAGGCTCTCTTCTGGGTCACAGACTTCTCATTGTATCTTCACATAGTGAAACAGGGTAAGAGAACTCTGTGGGGTCCCTTTTTTTTTTTTTTTTTTGGCCATGCCACTCGGCATGTGGGATCTTCCCCAACTAGGGATCGAACCCGGGCCCCCTGCATTGGGAGTGTGGAGTCTTAACCACTGGACCGCCAGGGAAGTTCTCTGGGGTATCTTTTATAAAAGCATTAATCCCATTCATGGGCGCACCACCCTCATGACCCAATCACCTCTGGAAGGCTCAACCTCCTAACACCATCACATCGGTGTTAGGATTCCAGTATTTGAGTTCTGGAGAGACACAAACATTCAGATCATAGCTACATTACTGTAGCACACATTTGGTTTGTTTAAATATTTTGGCAACTATATTGTAATGGAAGGGCTTTCATATGTAACCCCATATATTTTGTTTTATGCATTTAAAAATATTTTGAGACTGAGTCCCTAGGCTTCACCAGAGTGGCAAAGTAGTTCATGCACAAATAGTTGAGAACCTCTCATTATAGGACAGCTACATGTAAAAGAATGAAATTAGAACATTCTCATGAGTTCCCTGGTGGCCTAGTGGTTAGAATTCCGGGCTTTCATTGCCATGGCCCAGGTTCAATCCCTGGTCGGGGAACTGAGATCCTGCAAGCTGTGCAGCACAGCCAAAAACAAAACAAAACAAAAAACAAACAAACAAACACCATTCTCTAACATCATATAGAAAAGTAAACTCAAACTGTATTAAAGACCTAAATGTAAGATGGGAAACCATAAAACTCCTAAAGGAAAACATAGGCAGAAACCTCTCTGACATAAATCATAGCAATATTTTTTTGGCTCTGTCTTCCAAAGCAAAGGAAATAAAAGCAAAAATAAACAAATGGGACCTAATTGAACTTAAAAGCTTTTGCAGAGCAAAGGAAACCAATGACAAAACTAAATGACAACCTACTGAATGGGAGAAAATAATGGCAAGTGACATGACTGATAAGAAGTTCATATCCAAAATATATCAACAGCTCATACAAACCAACATCAAAAAAAACCCAAACAACCTGATTGAAAATGGGCGGAAGACCTGAATAGACATTTTTCCAAAGAAGACATGCAGATGGCCAACAGCCACATGAAAAGATGCTCAACATCACTAATCATCAGAGAAATGCAAATCAAAACCACAATGAAATGTAGTTCTCAACATCACATATCACATTGTTGATAGCCATTCTCACACCTGTCACAATGGCTATCATCAAAAAGAGCACAAATAGCAAAAGTTCGCGAGGATGTGGAGAAAAGGGAAACTTCTTCATTCACTCCTGGTGGGAATGTAAATTGGTGCAGCCACTGTGGAAATCAGTATGGAGGGTTCTCAAAAAACTAAAAATAGAGCTACCATATGACCCAGCACTGCCACTCTTGGGTATATATCCGAAAAAAACCCAAAAACACTAATTAGAAAAGATACATGCCGCCTAATGTTCATAGCAGCATTGTTTACAATAGCCAAGATATGGAAGCAACCTAAGTGTCCATCAACAGATGAACGGATAAAGAGGACAGAGATGGGGACTTCCCTGGTGGTCTAGTGGTTAAGACTCCGCACTCCCTATGCAGGAGGCCCGGGTTCCAACCCTGGTTAGGGAACTAGATCCCCCATGCCGCATCTAAAGATCCACGCAACTAAAGAGCCAGCACACAGAAACGTAGATCCCGTATGCCGCAACTAAGACCTGGTGCAGCCAAATAAATAAATAAATATTTTTTTAAAAAGAGGATAATGAAGAATGGATAAAGAGGATACACACACACACACACACACACACACACACACACACACCTCTACAGTGTAATACTTACCATAAAAAAGAATGAAATTTTGCAATTTGTAATAACATGGATGGACTTGGACTTGCTAAGTGAAATAAGCCAGACAGAGAATGACAAATACTCTATGCTATCACTTATATTTGGAATCTAAAAAATACAACAAACTAGTGAATATAACAAACTAGAAACAGAGTCACAGACACAGAGAACAAACTGGCAGTTACCAGGGGGGAGAGGGAAGGTGGGAAAAGGCAACATAGGGGTAGGGGATTAAGAGGTACAAACTACTATGCACAAAATAAATAAGCTACAAGGATATATTGTACAACACAGGGAATATAGCCAATATTTTATAATAAAGATAAATGGAGTATAACCTTTAAAATTGTGAATCACTATATTGTACATCTGTAACTTATACAGCAACTATACTTCAATTGAAAAAAAAAAAAAGAACCTTTCATTACATATCAATGGGCTTATCAATGGGCTTCTCATTGCAATATTTCCTGTCCCCTTATCCCTGTTTTCTTTCCTTGGCTACTACTTGGCAATACCCCAACTACGGATGAATCCAACCATTTGCCTTGCTGCAGAAATCACACAGCAGGTCAGATTTGTGCCACTATATGTTCATGGTCTCCAACCCCAAGCAGGCCCTCAATGCGACTAAGCACTCTTCTTTTCCCTTGTCAGTTTTCCTTCCCATTTCTGACTTTCTTTCTCCTCCACACCTCTTAACTCTTCCCTCCTCTGCCTCAACTTTCCCCTCACCTCAGCAGAGATTTCACCCTCCTGTTCATGGAGAATTTTGAAGACTTCGGATGACAATTTCCTTACACCAACCATAATATGTATCCACTGTTTTTTTTTTTCCTTCCCTCTTACTGCAATGGAATGGTGTCCCTCCTCTGATCTAAGGCAAATTCCTCCTCCAGTTCTCCAAATCACATTCATTCATTCAACAGATATTAAATCAGGATTTGGCCCCCCCAAAAAAAGACATGTTGAGGTCCTAAACCCTAGTACCTCAAAATGTGACATCACTTGGAAATAGGGTTGTTGCAGGCATAATTAGTTAAGATGAGGTCATACTGGATTAGGGTGAAGCCCTAATCCGATATGACTGGTGTCCTTATAAGAAGATGGTCATACAAAAACAGAGACACAGAGAGAATGTCATGGGGCAATGAAGGCAGAGATTAGAGTATATGCTTGCAAGTCAAGGAAAGCCAAAGATTGCCCACGTACCACCAGAAGCTAGGAAGAGGCATGGAAGGTTTCAGAGGGAGCATGACCATGACAACACTTTGATTTTAGACTTCTGGCCTCCAGAACTATGAGATAACAAATTTCTGTTGTTTCAAGCCACCCAGTTTGTGATACTTTGCTAAACCTTCTCTGGCCCCTAAATCCAGGTGAGTCATTCTTCTTAAGAGCTCTAACAGCATCTTTCCCCTATCACTGAACTCATCTGACTTTTGGTCTTGTGAGGGAAGGGACAATGTTCATCTGTATCTCCATTTTTGAGCACAAAATGTGGCATTCAGCAAGTGCTCAATAATAATATTGCATTGAATTAAATTTTTTTTCTATTTTCTATGTAGAGTACATTACACTATTACCTATACACCCCCTTGGACTTGAATATTTTCAAGGTCTATGATTATTTTCTTAGGATAAAGCCCTAGAAGTAAAACTATAACTGGATAATAGAATATAATCATTTTAAAGTCCTTGACATATATTGCTAACTTCATTTCCAGATGTTTATTATCCTAGATTTATTTAGGAAATATTGACAATTTTTACAATATTCAGTCAGTCTCATCCAGAGCTATGCTCTTTCTCTCCATTTATATGTCTTATTTTTATATTACTCAGGGTAAATTTTGTAATTTTTCTGATATATGAGCTTCATATTTCTTTTAAAGGTAACTAAATGTTTTATATGTTTGTGTATGCCTATGTGTGTAAATATACACATATGTGAAATCATTTCTATTGCAAATCAGAAGTCTTTTCCACCATATTTTTATTACCAGCTATTGCTGTTATATAGGAAATCTAATGTGTTGGTGATTGCTTTCTTATCTGGCTACTTCAGTGACCTTTCTTACTAGTAATAAAAGTATACAACTTTATCATCTGTAAATAATGATACATTTATTTTCTCTTTGCCACAGTTATGCTTCTTATTTGTTTCATATCTCATTTTAATTGCTAGAATTTCCAGCACTTGTTAAATAATGGTAATAAGGACAGGTTTCCTTTTGCATGCCTTACTTTAATGGAAACACTAATATTTCAGTGTTCAGTGTGATATTGCCTGGATTTCACAAGTATTCTTTGTTATTGTAAGAAAGTTTTATTCAATTTCTAGGTTACTATTATTAAAATTCAAAATTAGATATTATTTTTATCAGACACCCTTTTAGCATCTATCTAAATGAATATATAGCTTCCTCCCTTTGACTTATTGATGTGATGTAATAGAGGAGGTATTTGGGGATAAACTCTACTGTTTTTTCTTTTTAATCAATTGTAGAATTTAACTTGTAAGTACTTATTTTATTTAGGATTTTAACATTTCTTTTCGTAATGGAAATTGGTATGCTTGTGTGTGTGGGGGGGTGTGTGTGCGCGCACATGTGCGCGTACTCTGTCAGGTTTTATATCACGATTTTATATCATGATGCTTTTATAAAATGAACTAAGAAAGTTTCCTTCTTTTTCTATTTTTTGTAACAGTTTATATAACATTGTAATTATATAGTCCATGAAAGAATCCACTCTTCAAACTATCTAGGCCAAAAACCCTTTGAGGGGTTATAAATTCTTTTTCAATTTCTCTCATAGTTTTTAAGTCTCTATTTTCTACTTCACTTAATTTTGATAACATATTTTTCCAGAAACTTTTCAATTTTATCAATATTTCCAAACCTATATCCAGGTATTATGAAGTAGTACACAAATATTCATCATTAAAAATAATCTTTTTTCTTCTACTATCATTCTTTATTTGCTGAAGTGTGTTTTCACCCTCTTTCCCCAAACAGACTGCCTGACATTTGTTTGCTTTACTGTTTCTTTAAAAGGAAAGATAGTTTGGGGGTATATATATCAATTACATTCTTCTTTTATTTTTCAATTAATGTTTTCTGGTTTTCCTTTTTAAAATTTATCTTACATTATTTCATAGTGCTTTATTTCTGATAGGAATGTTATGCTTAGTTCATTTATTTTCATTCTATATTTTTCCAAAGTGGAAACATGTAAGATTATATAAGTGTGCCTCTAAGTGCAGCTTTGGCTGCAGTCTATAAATTTTGCTGTAAATATTACACTGCAAATTGGCTTTGGCTTTGGAATTAGGCTAAAATATGCTGTTACACTATTATTACATTTCATGTTTAGCTTGTGGGTGACTGAATTGTCAAATGCAGACTTCAAAAGAATTCAAGGTATCTCTGAACTCGTGTGCAACCAATGACCATGTGGTCAAAATATTACTGTCATCTGTAATCAGAGTAAGTACATCAGTAATGTGAACAAGCCTTGTCATTTGGACATATTTTTAACATCTGAGTATAGAACAAGCATTCTAGATGTTTCCTGTAGTAAAAAACTATTCAATATGCTTTATATGTTGCAATTCTGTCAGCTGAAGGATATGAATATATTTATTATTGTAAGAGTATAATATTGCAATAATTAATAATGATTGTGAAAGGTAGGTAAAGGTGTCCAAAATATACATATTAAGTGAAAAAATCAAGTTATATTAATAATATTACATATATAATAGGAAACCATTATTGTCAAATATATGAATTTAATATTAGTATCTGGAGAGATAAAATCGGAAGGAATATATACCATTTGTATTTTTATACGGTAACCATTTCTGGCAATGAAGTTATAGGACATTTTAACTTCTATTTTATATATTTATGTAATGCTTGAATTTTTATCAGGACTATATGTTAGCTTTTATAATAAAAAACAATAAAATATATTTAAAATAAAAGCAGGACTGAGGATATACAGGTTAGTAGCCTGAAAAGCTTTATGATTCTCTTTCTCTTCTTGGAAGATTCTGTGATTCAGTTATCTAGGATGTTTATTTCCTCACACCTTTCTTGCTGGCCTTTTAACCACTTGACTTACCACTATGCATATACAAGGAGAGAAGAACTAGTCAGTTATGTCACATTTTATCAGCTATGATGAAAAAATAGACACAATAATGCAATTGATTCATATAAATGGTTAAATCATAAATGGGTATGTTCTAATTGGCCATTTTGTGCTAGATCAAGGAACTCAATTTAGCCAAATAAAGAGAGTATTATTTAAAGGACACATAGGATGGGGTGGGCATTCATAGGAGGGGACTGAGGAATCTGAGACTCAATGATAGAACGACTGTCCAGTCAACACTTACAAGATCTGGACCTGGCGAGGACACAGGGCCAAGGAGGCTCAAAGGCCTGACGGTTTGTGCCTCCTCTCTTGCTGTGTGTGACCTTTCTCAGACTATCTTTGCCCATCTCTGAATATTTGCTTTATTTTCCTTCTGCTTTCCATTGGTCTATTCCATTCATCTCTACTATTTACATCTATTCTCTTCGCTCTTGCCTTCTCCAAAACCTTTCTCCTTTTTTCAACTCCTCTCTCCTCAACCTTTTTCTTTCTATTGGACCTCATCCACAGGTATATATGTGTATATACAAGACAGAAAGATATATATCTATATCTATATCTATCTATCTATATCTATAGATCGATATCTCCCATCTTAAAAACAAAAGCAAACAAACCAAGACAAGCCAAAAAAAAAAAAACCTATCTTGAACCCACATCCCCCTTAAGCAACCAACCATCTCTCTGGGCCCTTTCCCAAAGGCCCCGAAAGAACGGTCTGCCTGTGTTGCCTCCATGTCCCCTCTCTTTGGCCCCTTACACCACTCTAATCTAATCTAATCTAATCTTACACCACTCTTGCCAGCATGTCACTCCTGAAATTGCTCTTCTTAAGTTCTATTCCAGTCTTACCCCAAATTCTTTTTTTTAATGTTGTTTTAAAAATTTATTTATTTTATTTATTTACTTTTGGATCTTTTGGGTCTTCATTGCTGTGTGCAGGCTTTCTCTAGTTGCGGCGAGCAGGGGCTACACTTTGTTGGGGTGCGCGGGCTTCTCATTGCGGTGGCTTCTCTTGCTGCAGAGCACGGACTCTAGGCGCGCGGGCTTCAGTAGTTGCAGCACGCAGCCTCAGTAGTTGTGGCTCGCGGGCTCTAGAGCGCAAGCTCAGTAGTTGCGGCGCACGGGCTTAGTTGCTGTGCAGCGTGTGGGATCTTCCCGGAGCAGGGCTCAAACCCATGTCCCCTGCATTGGCAGGCAGATTCTTAACCGCTGCGCCACCACCTTACCCCAATTCTTAACTGCATTCATTCAACATAGTTGACCACTTCCTCCTTAAACACCCTCCTTTCTTTTCTGAAACATTGCTTTCTCTTGGTTTTTCTCCTACCTCTTTGGCCATTCCACCTCATGCTTCTTTACAGGCTTCTCGCTTACTCATTCTCTATAAATTGATCTTTCTGGGGATCAATGCTTGGACTTCCTGTCCTTGCTCTTTTCCTACTCTTCTACCTCAGTGATTATATCCATTCACATGGCTTTAAATACATTTATTACAAGACAATTGAAAATGCAAATGGATTGTTCTAGATCAGTGCTATACAATATAACTTTCTGTGATGATGGAAATGTTCTGTATCCGTGCTGTCCAGTACCATGGTCAGTAGCTACACGTGGCTAGTGAGCACTTGACAGGTGGCCAGTGTGACTGAGGAACTGCATTTTAGATTTTATTCAATTTCAATTAATTTAATTTGCCACATGGGATTGGTGGCTATGGTACTGGACAGTTTGGCTCCAGATTAAAAGAAACTGAAGAAACATTAAAAAAAAAAAAAAAAGCTACTCAAGAACTTGGTTAAATAGTGAAAAAGAGATGCAGAGGTGGGTTTCAGCTTGATATCTCTCTTCCCTGGTACATATCTAGCTCTTTTTCCCAACTGTCAACACTGATAACCAACAATGACTCCAAGCCGGCCACCAACCACAAAACAGCCTTCCACATAGCTCTCCACTGGCCCTCCTTCATGGTCCCCCCCACCAACTGGATGTGCCAGGCTTCCCAGATTCCCCTGCAAGTTCTCCTTATTCACCCAGGCTTCAGAAGGGCTGGTTAGTGACTCAGCTCTCATTCTCCAACTCTCCTTTTGGACCATTGCTTCTCCCAGCATATAAATTCTTATTCTTATAAGAAACCCCTTATTCCAGAATACTCATAATGGTTCTGCTTCTCTAATTGACTCCTAACTGATACATTCTTGACAACTGTTACTCTATGTCTTCACCAACTCAGCAAATGGCACCAACATCCATCAATTGCCTCCTAAACTCCCTACCATCAGTCTATCACTAAGTCCTTCACAAACTAGGTTCAAAATACACATTGAGGGGCTTCCCTGGTGGTGCAGTGGTTAAGAATCCGCCTGCCAATGCAGGGGACATGGGTTTGAGCCCTGCTCCGAGAAGATCCCACGTGCTGCAGAGCAACTAAGCCCGTGCACCACAACTACTGAGCCTGCTCTCTAGAGCCCGCGAGCCACAACTACTGAAGCCTGCGTGCCTAGAGCCCGTGCTCTGCAACAAGAGAAGCCACTGCAATGAGAAGCCCACACACTGCAACGAAGAGTAGCCCCCGCTCACTTCAACTGGAGAAAGCCCTCGCGCAGCAATGAAGACCCAACGCAGCCAAAAATAATAAATAAATAATAAATAAATTTATATTAAAAAAGTACACATTATGTCCACTTCTCTCCATTTCCTCTGCAATACCCTTGTCCAAGTAACTCCTATCCCTTACCTGGTTCCATGTCCATCGTCAACCCCCAACATCTATTCTGTTTCTAAATACTAATTTTAAACATGGGAAACATTTCAATGGCTTCCTATCATACTTACTTACATAGTCCTGCATAATCTATCTCCCACCAACTTCTCCAAACTCATCTTGGGCCACTCTCTCCCTTACCAAACATGCTCCAGCCACACGGGCATCTTTTCAGGAAAGGCCATGCTTTTTCTCCTCTCAGAGTTTTCACACGCTCTATTCATTCTGCCTGGAATATTCTTCCAGCCCCCCTTCATTCCTCACTTTAAACATCACTTCCTCAGAAATGCTTTCCTTGACCAACCCAGTGTAACACTATACTATGTTAATTTCTTCTTTGCATTGATCACATTTTATAAATATTTAATTAATTTATTTATTCTCTCTCTCTCTCTCTCTCTCTCTCTCTCTCTCTCTCTTTTCTCACTTAGCTGTGATCTCCATGAAGGCAAAAGACATTTCTGCTTTACTCATCTGGTGCTTCATTCAGTGCCTTGCGCATAACTGGTGCACAAAATGTATTTGTGGAATGATAAATATAGTGAAGGGATTCCTTTTAGCTTCTGCTTATTTATGGTTTCTGCTTCCTTATAATTTTAGTTTGACATGACCTCTCATGGCCCCAGCTCTAACTCCCTCTTCAAGACACTGACTCTATCTTTGGTTCTGCTCTAGGTATGGTCTGGTACCTGATGCTGGTCCAATTAGTTGTGACAAGGCAGGGGTGAGTGTGCAGAGTAAAAATGTGACAGCCTAGGCTGCTGCCTTAGCAGGGCTTTGGGGTAAGGTTACCCTTGGGAAGAGCTTTGAGACACAACATGATGACATGTTCCGTGAAAAAATTATTACTAAACTTTCCTTTTTTGTGCCACGATTCATCTTGAATATCTGAACAACCAAAGATTGCTTATATTCTGGGACTCCATTCAGAGTAGAGTGGGAATACTTTGACAGAAACATTCTTTCAGTTTATGTTTACATAATCTTTTTGTTCTTTTTGTCATTACTTGTATAAAATCTGTGGCTCCTTGTAATTTAATCCATCAACCCCATTGTAAATGTTAAAATGCAAACAGCTAAAATGAGACTGAACTTCTAATTAAAAAAAAAAAAAAAGCTAAAAGCAATAAAAAGGATACCTAGCATTTCGAGTGTATTTAAAATGTCACGACCTTGGGACTTCCCTGGTGGTGGACTTCCCAGTGGTTAAGAATCCACCTCCCAATGCAGGGGACGTGGGTTCCCTACCTGGTCAGTGAGCTAGATCCCACATGCATGCTGCACCTAAGGAGCACATGTGCTGCAACTAAGGAGGCCACCTGCCGCAACTAAGACCCGGACCAACCAAAATAAATAAAATAAATAAAAATTTTTAAAAATGTTACTATAAAATATCAGGACCTTAAAAATTAATAGATTTTATTTTTCTAGAGTGTTTTTAGATTT
Source organism: Balaenoptera physalus (assembly GCF_965194825.1). Lineage (NCBI taxonomy): Eukaryota > Metazoa > Chordata > Mammalia > Artiodactyla > Balaenopteridae > Balaenoptera > Balaenoptera physalus. The sequence continues at coordinate 71,329,995 of NC_138888.1, forward strand.
AAGAAAAATGAGCAGAAAGTACAGTTTCCATATACCCCTCTCCCGCCCCCTTCTCCTATTATTAACATTGTACATTAGTTGGTACGTTTGTTACAATTGACAAACCAACATTGATTCATTGTTATAAACTTAAGTCCACAGTTTACATTAGGGTTTACTCTTTATGTTGTACATTGTATGGGTTTTGCCAAATGTATGATATGTATCCACTGTTATAGTATCATACAGAATAGTTTCACTGCCCTAAAAATTCCCTGTGTTACACCTCTTTAACCCTCCCTCCCTCCCCCTGAACCCCTGACAACCACTGATCTTTTTACTGTCTCCATGGTTTTGCCTTTTCCAGGATGTCATATAGTTGAAATCATGTAGTGTATAGCCCTTCCAGATTTGCTTCTCTCACTTAGCAAAATGCATTTAAGATTCCTCCATGTTTTTCCATAGCTTGATAGTGCATTTCTTGATAGCACTGAATAATATTCCATTATATGGGTACTAAAATTTGTTTACTCATTCACCTATTGAGGAACATCTTGGTTGCTTCCAAATTTTGGCAATTATGAATAAAGTTGCTATAAACATCCTTGCGCAGGTTTGTGTGCGTGTGTGTGTATACTTAAATTTTCAACATATTTGAGTAAATACCAAGGAATATGACTGCTGGATCATACGGTGTATGTTTGTTTTGTAAGAAACTGCCAAGCAGTCTTCCAAAGTGGCTGTACCATTTGCACTCCCACTAGCAATGAATAAGCGTTCCTGTTGCTCCACATCCTTGCCAGCATTTAGCATCAGTTTTTTGGATTTTGGCCATAATAACTGTTGTGTAGCGGTATCTCACTATTTTAATTTGTAATCCTCTAATGACATATGATGCTGAGCATTTTTTTTTCATATGTTTATTTGCCACCTGTATATCTTCTTTGATGAGGTGTCTGTTTAGATATTTTGCTCATTTTTATTTTTATTTATTTTAATTTTTTTTAAAAACATTTATTTATTTGGCTGCACTGGGTCTTTAGTTGCGGCACGTAGGATCTTTGTTGTGCAGGATCTTTAGTTGCGGCATGGGAAGCTAAAGAATTGTGGCATGTGGGATCTTAGTTGCGATGTGGGATCTTAGTTGCAGCATGCTGGATCTAGTTCGAACCCGGGCCCCCTGCATTGGGAGCACAGAGTCTTACCCACTGGACCACCAGGGAAGTCCCTTGCTCATTTTTATTTATTTATTTATTTTTGGCTGTGCTGGGTCTTCGGTTCGTGCGAGGGCTTTCTCTAGTTGCGGCAAGTGGGGGCTACTATTCATCGCGGTGCGGGGACCGCTCTTCATCGCGGTGCGCGGGCCTTTCACTATCGCGGCCCCTCCCGTTACGGGGCACAGGCTCCAGACGCGCAGGCTCAGTAGTTGTGGCTCACGGGCCCAGCCGCTCCGTGGCATGTGGGATCTTCCCAAACCAGGGCTCGAACCCGTGTCCCCTGCATTAGCAGGCAGACTCTCAACCACTGCGCCACCAGGGAAGCCCCCTTGCTCATTTTTAAATTGAGTTGTTTGCTTTCTTATGGTTGAGCTTTAGAGTTCTTTGTATGTTTTGGATACTAAGTCTTTAACAGATATGTGTTTTGCAAAGATTTCCCCCCGAATCTGTAGCTTTTCTTTTCATTCTCTTGTGCAGTGTCTTTGCAGAGCAGAAGTTTTAAATTTTAACATATCAGCCATTCAATTACCATGAGAAGAAGATGTGAGAGATGTTGCAAAAACTTTCTTGATTATTAGAAAGAGTGGATTGAATGACTTCCACAGTCTCTTTTGACTCTAGGTTTTTATGGTTCTGTGAAAAGAACAATGGTGTGTTGTGAATTTTTCCAATATGAATTCTAGCCCCCCTTCTCATTATAACATTAATATATGGTAATTGCAAAAAGTTTAGAAAATATAGAAAAGAAAAGAAGAAAATATGATATTAAAAAAAAACAGTTTGGCATTTAATAGTGGAAGAATTTGGATGACAAGCAAAACAGGCAAACAGGCATGACTTTATACCTGCCTTTGATTAATTGCAACTTAACAGATCTCCATTTTCTTACTAATTCAAAGGTTACATGGTGGAAAAACAGTAATGAGGCCCATAAATAATTAACTTAAAAATATTTATTGCAACAAGTTAAGCATTACCAAAGTGTATGAAGTAAAAAGTGATGGTCTCCCTCCACCCCCATCCTTCTAATTGTAATTGTTCTCTAGAAACAAAAATCTTTATATCCATCATACCTTGTTATACACATTCACACAGACCTGCAAGCTTCATGAGCCAGGGGTCAATCTGTGTCTATCTTGACATACAACATTGTGAACCTAGTGCATAACACAGAGCTTGGTACACAGAAGGTGCTCAATTGAATGAATAAATGTGACACTCTACATTGTTCTCTAGGTGGCTTTAAAAAAAAAATTAAGAATGTAACCTGGATATCTTTCCATGTAAGGACATTGGTAGCTACTTCATTGTTTTCAATGGCTCCAGAATAATCCACGCTATGGATGCACACTATAATTTATTTAACCAGTCCCCTATTACTGGATGTTTAGCTTATATACATTTTTTACAAACAAAACACACACACACACATATATGTATGTTACAAACAATGCTTCAGTAAGCATTATAGTCTAATTATCTTGTAAAAAAAGTCATATCAATCTATCCTCTCACTCCCTTGGGGAGAATTAAGTCACCTGGCCACACCTGGCTGCCCCAGAGGCTGGAAGTGGAATTTCTAGCTGGACGGCAGGTACCAGGTTACAAGGCATTCATGGTGGAAGGATGGAAGAACAGACTTGGGGGAGCAGGGCTTAATAAATACGACTATGATATATTTATTAAAAAAAAAATCTCTCATTTCACTAACAGTGAACGTGTCAATTTCTCCACAACCACAGTGGAGATGATATCCCAAATCAGATATTATCAATGTTTGTCATTGTTGCTGTTATTTTTGCTTGGAGCAAGGGTTCATATAAGGTGAATAGCTGACTATATTGTTGTAAAGGAAAGTTGGGATTCAAATGAGGAAGATCTTTAGTGGCAAATAGGACATTTGAATATTTTTAAGCCATGAGAATCCAGAGAAAGAGTTTGAGAAAATTTTTAAATATATTGCAAAATGTTTGAGCTAGAAGAGATCTTAAAAAATTCTCTCTTTCAATGCACTTCTTTTATAGATGAGGAAATCGAAACTCTGAGAAGTGAACTGATTTATCCAAGCCCATGCTACCCATTAGTAGCTGATCTGGGATTAGAATCAAGGTTGTTTTGAGTCTCAGCCTATAAATCTTTGGTTTTATTCAGTAAATACTGATATTTATTGAGCATCAAATCCTGTGTTTGGTACTAAAGAGGATTCAGATAAGTAAGGACACATATTTATTGAGAATTTTCTTGTGCCAGATTGTTCACATACATTTCAATCTAGTCCAATGCATCTATCGTACCAAGTGAATCAATCCATCTACTAGTTTCTTGTTTGTTTGTTTTTCTTAAAGTATTATTAGGGATTCCCCATGTTTCAGTAATAGTAGTAATTCTTGGCATCAAGCCTGGAATAAGAAGTTCTGCAGGTCAGGAGGAAAATTATACCATTGTTTCTCTCAACAAGATGTCAACTGGAGAGCATAGCTGATAGCTTTTTTCTCAGGCCTGCTCAGGGCATCTCTAAGTTCCTGCCTAGGTCCTTAGTGTGTGCCATCCTGAGAAATGCCAGAATTGAGAGAAGGCCAACTGAAGCTGGGAGAATGGCAGAGATGTGGCTGGGGAGACATGTGGGACAGGTCATGGAAGGCTTTGTTGATCTAGTTAAGGATTTGGTTCTAAGTGTATTGGGGAGCTAATGAAGGGTTTTAAGCAGATCTTATCTGCAATTAAAATCCAAACACACACACACACACACACACACACACACACACACACGCGGCTTTGAATGGATTAGAAAACCTGCAAGGATGGATGAATCAGGAGGCTCTATCATTAGTCCAGGTGGTAAGTGATGGTAGCTTATCCCCTGGGTGCAACACAGAGAGAAGTGGAGATATATTAGGCAGACGAAATTGACAGGACTTAATTAATACGGCCTTGAGGGAGAAGGTACTGTCCTGAATGACTCTCTGGTTTTCAGCCAATGCTGCTGGACGCAAGTGGGTGATGTTCACTGAGATGGGAACTCTGGAGCTGGAGATAAAGGGGACGATGTTGTGCTCAGTTTTTTGAAATGTTGATTTGGAGTGCCTAAAGCCCACAAAAAGGTGTCGGGTGGGTGGGTTAGGCAAAGGAATTAGGGGTCAAAGAAGAACTAGAGATTTCAATTTGGGAGGTCTGGTCATCTGGCAGATGACATTGCCTAGGTAGAGGCTCTTCTTCTCCTTCCTCTTCCTCTTCCCCCTTCCTCTCCTTCTCCTTCTTCTCCTTCCTCCCCCTCTTCCTCCTCTTCTTCCCCCTCCCCCTTCCTCTCCTCATTCTTTTTTTTAAAGGAAAGTTGATCCCCAGGAAAGTCTTAAAAAAAAAGTGTTGGACGGTTTAGATCTGTTGTTTTCATTCCTTCATCTATAGGATTATCCAGTTTTTATTATATTTTTGTATTAAACATTTTGGTTATTTGGTTTCATTTATAACATTATCTACAACCTTCGAATTATGAACTAAAATCCCTACTGCTGAATTAGCTGAATACAACAGCAGGTCCATGTATGACAAGAAGAAATTTTAGGTAGTAGAGCGCCCAGATCCTTACTAAACCGACTGGCTACATAGTCTTTTGGTCAAAATATTTCAAAAATTTCATATCTTGATCCAGGTACTAATGAAAGTAATCTGGCATACGAAGTGTTTAAGCACTTTGAGGAGTATTCATCTAACTTTTTGTTTAGGGAACCAGTGAGCTCTTGTTTTTTTAATGAAAAGGACACTATTCCTGTTTTTCATTACAGCTGCATTGAACAAAATTAGTATCCACACGGCGTCTGAAATTCAAATGCCTTTGTCTTGTCTTTCTTGTACCTAGTATACGGTTACAAAAGAAGTGTCACTAAGATTTAATTGGCAAGATTTTCGAAAAGAAACACAGATATGCTACAGTTGCCCTAACCACGCAGCTCTGTGCTGCTGCAAGTTGCGCAAACTGTGCCGTGATGAAGCCCTTAACTGCTGAAAAGGCCAGGGACTGAAACGGAGTATTGCACAACTCTTCACCACCCAGCGGTTTTGCTTCCAAATCTGGCTTTCGTAGCATCCCAAGGCGGGAGCCGCTCCTCGCTCCAGTGGAGCCAGCCGGTTCCCCCTCAAAAGCAGCCGGGGTTTCCTCGTTCGAGCCCCGAGTGCCCCTCCCTCCACCCAAGGTTCCCGTGGAAAGGAAGTCACGCGGGCGCGGGGCCCCGGAGTTCCCACTGTCCGGCCGGGGAGACCCAGTCTCCCAGGAGGCACTCCCGCACTCGCGTCCCGCCGGCCAGGTGGACCAAAGGTCCGCGGGCTCCGCGCCGCTCCCCTCCCCCGCTGCCCCATTGTCTGCCTCGCCCCGCCCCGGGGGACACGTGCGCCTGCAGCTTCCCGAGCGAGGAGAGCGCGGGGCGGCGGCGGCGTGGACACCGCCTGGAACGGCTACGCGGCCGCGGCGCCGGGGGCGGGGGCCGGGCGCGCACGGACCGGTGGGTACCCTCCGCGGAGCTGCGCTCGCGTTCCGCGCCCCCCGCCCTGTTCCCCGCCGGCCCGGGACGGGGCGGGGGGTGGGGCGAGCGGGAGCTCGGTGGGGGGGGCGTGCGCGTGGTGCCGCGGTGGGGGTGGGGTGGGGCGGGGTGGGGAGATGCCTGTCTCCTGACAAAGGAGAACGAGTGGGACACGCTGAGCCGGCCCGCCCCGCCTCGCTCGGAGGGGAGCGGGAGGGGGAGTGCCGGCAGGGGAAGGGGCGGGCCTTTCATTCACTCTCAGCCCCTCCGCCGCCGCCGGAGCGGAAGGGCGGGGTCTCGCGCCCTCCCGTGTGGTGAGGAGCGAGGGAGGTGGCGGGCGTGGGGGCGGAGCCCGCGGGCGCGCGTCCCGAGGCGTAAGCTACGTCGTCACGTCAGCGCGGGAGAGAGAAAGAGAGGAGCAGAGTCGGCAGGGACTGGGGGACAGGGCCGAGAGAGCGAGGGAGGGAGCGAGCGTGCGAGCGTGCAAGCGTGCAAGCGAGGAGGGGAAGGGCGGCCACTCGTGCCTGAGCGGCCGCGGACGACAGTGCGAGCGGTGGGGGAAAGGAGCAGGGAAGGGAAGAAGAAAGGCCTAGAGAAGAGGCGGACGGAGGCTGGTGGTGGTGGGAGAAGGAGAAGGAGGAGCTGGAGGCGGGCAGGGGCTGAAGGAGTGAGTGAGAGAAGCGGACGCGCGAGGGAGGGGAGGGAAGGGGGGGGTCACGCGGAGGCGCGCGCGCGCACTGGGAGCGCGCTCGGAGGCGAGTGGAACTGGATCGGGTTTGCTGCCAGCGGCGTGAGCTTCGGCCGCCATTTTACAACAGCTCCACTCGCGCCGGACCCAGGGAGCAGCGAGCACGCGTTGCCCGCAACCGGATCTCCTCGGACAGGATTCCTCCGCCGCAGCCCGACGGGGAGGTAACGACCGCTGGGACCCGGGTCTGGGAGGGGAGCTCCGTGACATTGTGGAGTGAGCTGGGGGAGGGTGGTGCGGGGAGAAACCGGCTTTTCTGGAAAATGGATTCCAAGGAAGAGGGGAGCACGTTGACTGGGGCTGCTTGGGAGTAGGCCGCGGCCCGCGCCGCCACTTCCTTCTCGCTTCCATGTGCTGCTGCCGTTCGGGCTTTGTCTGCGGCGCTCCAGGGAGGAGGCGCCCCCGTGGCCCGCGCAGACCACGAGCGGCGGCGGAGTTGGTGCTGTCGTGGCCGTCGCCGCGGCGCGGGAGTGGGCGGAGAGGAGCCCGTCCTGTCCCGCAGCCGCGCGGCGGGGTTGGGTGGTGCTCGGGGTCCGGCGAGCGTTGGGCAGTTCGCGGAACGCCCTCGCGCCGCCGGCTTGTCGGCCCCGGCCCAGGGGTAGCACCGCCGGCCCCCGCGCCGCAGTCGCTGCCGGGACCGGCGAGGGGTGGGGGGCTTGCACCGCGCGCCGCGGCGCACGTCTCGGCGGGGCGGGCGGCCGGCCGGGGGTCGCCGGCGCCCGGGGCAGAGAGAGCCATGTGTCACGGCCGAGACGGCGGCGCTGGGGGGCGGGGAGAGCCTGTGGCCTGGCGCCGCCGCGGCCTCGGTGTCGAGGGGCGAGGTTGTGCTGCTGTTGCTGCTTGCTGGGGGCTCCGGCCGCGGCTTGGGGTAGCTGTTGGGAGCCGGTGACAGTGGTCTTGGCCTGGGAGTCGGTGGGTTTTCGTGGAAGGAAGTTGTAGGACATTGGAAGGCGCAGAGCACGTGTTTCTGCTGGGCTCCCGGGGGCCGCAGCGGTGAGGCTGCCGCTCTGGGTGCGGAGTCGGGGGCGGGCTTTGGGGTGTGCGGGTGAAGGGTGGAGAAATTGGGTGGTGGGAAGGTAGCTTGTGTGAGCGCTTTGTTCTTCGCAGGCTGTTGTTACCGATCTTTAAGCGGCAGGCGGGAAAAGCGCGCACTTCGGGGGTTCACCTTTGAGAGGGAAAAGCCCAGCTTTGCTTGCTCCACATACACCTCGTTCGCCGTACGGGCACAGCTGCATGTGGCACGCTGGCTCGTCCTCGTGCTGGTTGGGCTCCATTTGTAATGTGGTTTTTCCTAGGGAGTGTTAGCAGGTGAGTCAGGGGTGGTGCTAAGGAAAAACGTAGTGGATCCGTCCTTCTGTGCCCCGCGCTCCAAATGTGGCTTGTCAGGCGACAGTGACTTTCAAGTAAGGCCTCTTTAAAGGGAGGTGCAGGCTGGCTGGTGTAGAAATTGGTAGAGAAAGTAAAGATTGGGGCTCTCATATTGTCCTCTACCCTTTCTGAAGATCCTAGTTTAATTTTGCTTATTGCGTTTGAACAGATCTCTGGAAACATGGCTACAGAACATGTTAATGGAAATGGTACTGAAGAGCCCATGGATACTACTTCTGCAGTTATCCATTCAGAAAATTTTCAGACATTGCTTGATGCTGGTTTACCACAGAAAGTTGCTGAAAAACTAGATGAAATTTACGTTGCAGGTAAGAACTAACACTTGCAAAATTATATCATGAAATTTTTCTATTGGATTTCTGGCTTTGAGCTAAAATAGCAACTTTTTGTGGTTTCCAATAAGTGTGGGACCTGGAGTTTTGCCTTGTTGTGCTAGTTGTGAAGTAGAGGTTAAGGTGTATAGAGGGAGGGAAGAGAAAGGGTTAGGAGGTAAAGGCTGGCTGGCCAGATGGATAAGTATATGATGGTAGCAACAGCTGCTAAATATTGGAAGCAGGCCATGTGACTTTTTGGGGGTATTTTTATAGTAGGATTCTTGTTAAATAATTTGGTAACTGTAGACTTGTAGTCTGTCTCCGTGTGGCTCTTGCTTTTTCTAGTGGTATTTGAAATTGAGTAGAGGTTCATTTGTCATGCTCGGTACTTCGTTGGTTGGTTTTAGAATTTGTGAGCCTATATATTTGCTGTAGAAATAGGGTTCAGAATTGTCTGATTTAGACACAGAAAAAGATTTTAAAAAAAGTGTTTGAGAGGCCTTATTTAGTTCAGAATGCTGTTCAGAATGGCTAAGGTATGTGTGTTTTTCATTATATAGATGATAAGGGGGCATGGAAGAATTCTTAGTTGGCACCTGTATTGGCAAACATGGTATTTGTTTTAAAAAAAAAAACGAACTTTCTAAAAAATATTAAAAGTTGACAATTAATTAAGTTTTTTTTTCTCCAGGGCTGGTTGCACATAGCGATTTAGATGAAAGAGCTATCGAAGCTTTAAAAGAATTCAATGAAGACGGCGCATTGGCAGTTCTTCAGCAGTTTAAAGACAGTGATCTCTCTCATGTTCAGGTAACGTTAATCTAGTGTCAGTGTAAAAAGAATAAACAGTAGTTTTGATAGTTCAAGTTTTATTTATTTAGGTACGTTTAAGATAATTATTGTTAAATATGATTGGAAAATTCGTTTGCAGAACAAAAGTGCCTTTTTATGTGGAGTCATGAAGACTTATAGGCAGAGAGAAAAACAGGGGACCAAAGTAGCAGATTCTAGCAAAGGACCAGATGAGGCAAAAATTAAGGTATGTCTTTAAAAACTTTCTTTTTTATTACTCCTTTCAGTTTTAAAGTTTTTTTTTTTTTTTCTATTTTCTAGCTTTGGTAAATATTCCTTGGGTGTGAAATGGGTGTGTGTGCTTTGTTTTTCGTGTTTTTTTGTTTGTTTTTTGTGGTTTTTTTGATGTAGCGAGTTAATGACCATGAGATAATTTGTTAATCTTTTGTAATTACTGTTTTTCCTGCCTTTAACAATTTGTTTCTAAAACAATTCCGAAGTTTTTCTTGTTAGCCAGCTACTGTTTCTTAAATCTGTGTTATTGGTATTCTAAATAAAAAATTTAAAGAAATACAGCCACCATATTTTTTTAGAAACCTGCAAGTCCAGATTAACTGACAGTGGAACCAAAATGGGAGGGGATCAGCTCACCCCATACTGGTGGAGTGTGTGCATTTAGCAGCTGACTGCTTTTCTTAGGATTCTCAAGCCCCCAAATTAAATGGGTTTAGTATTTTAACACTGCCTTCTTCTTCTTCCATTAGTATGGGTTTTTAAGGCCTATTTGTTCATTTCTAAAAGCAGCTTTTAAGGATAAAATTGATTACTGTGGAAATGTAAATGAGGAAACTGAGGCTGAGGGTAGGTTTCCTTTGCGCTCCCCCCACCCCCAAAGTCAGAAGAGTAAATGGCCTCAAAGTCAACTAGGTTTTGATCTTGGTGTTTTTTAGTTGTGTTGAGTTTTTAGTTCATAGAAAATATGACGGTGATCATACTAGTTTTAATCTGGTACTCAATATAGTGTGCCACTGCTCTTGAACCAAGGATTATGGTTTAAGAAAATCAATTAGGAACAACATAGGTGTCGGGTGTGTTATAATGCTGTGGGAAGAGAGAAGCTTGGAATATGGAGTTAGATGTTAAGGCTGTCTATAAATTTGAGCCTTTCACAGTTGTAGCTGTGAGTGAATTGTGTTTGAGCTATAAGTTTGGTTTTTCCAAAGAAATGGAATATAGTTGTTACTCATTGTAATTAATCAGTTGTAATTAAGTCTATACTGAGACAATTACTAAAATTTTATGAAAAATTGAAAATTTCGTTGGTGAGATTCAGTTCTATCTTTGGAAGGGAGTGGCTTAAAGCTTTAGTGTGACTTAAATTGTGGCAAGAAGGCAGACTTTTTTTCTTTTAACATCTTTATTGTAGTTTCTGCTGTATAACAAAATGAATCAGCTATATGCAAACGTTTATCCCCTTCCTTTTGCATCTCCCTCCCACCCTCCTAATCCCACCCCCCTAATCCCACCCCTCTAGGTGGTCACAAAGCACCGAGTTGATCTCCCTGTGCTATGTGTCTGCTTCCCACTAGCTATCTGTTTTACATTTGGTAGTGTATATATGTCCATGCCACTCTCTCACTTCGTCCCAGCTTACCCTTCCCCCTCCCCGTGTCCTCAAGTCCATTCTCTACATCGAAGACAGACATTTTTATAGGATATTTTTCAGAGGGAATAAGTTTTTCCTTTTTGTTTTTAGCGAGTGACATAAAAGGTATTATTTGGGTCACTTAAAGATTAAAGTGAAAGAAGCACAGGGATTACATATGGGAAAAAGGGAAGAAGAGCCATTTAATGGTTTAGTTTATGTGATAGTAATAGATTTGAGTTTATTTTTGTTACTAACCCAGTGTTGCACTGTTAAGCAAATATATTTGGAGATAATAGAAAAAGACTACTTAAAACATGTAGCACTTTCTGGGGTTTTTTGTTAAGACAGTTTAGGAATAAAGGAGTTGTTATCAATTACAGTATTTTTTCATAAATATTTAATGTTCTTTGAGTAGAAAATATTTAAAATCTGTCTAGGCATTTTCATTTTCAAAGACTAAAGTGACCCCCAAATCACTTAACAGCATTTTGATAAGTTTTGTCCTGTGCCTAGTGTTTCTTTTTATTTCAGAATTTATCATCTAATTATTGGGTTGCTTTTATTATTCAGAAAACCAGTTTTGTGCTTTGTGGGTGAGATGGTGGAAAAGGAATAATTCTTGTTTTTTCCTTAGGCTAACAGTGGACTGCTTCTTTCTAGTCTTTTTGCTTGTAATAAAAGATAAAGAGAAATTTTAATGCTCTGAGTAAATATGAGTTGTGTAAATTTTAACAGTTCACTTTTAGGGAGGTCATATATAGAGGTTATGTCACATTGTTGTAGCTTCATAAAGTTTTCAAAATCATTTTGGCTCTCATTTTTCTGAGTGATCCATGCTGTCCTGTGAAGCATGGTACTTGAATGTCAGATGAATAAGAGGTCATTTTTCCTGCAACTCCTAAGTTTCTGGACTTAATTGGAGGAGTGTAATTTCTATAAAGGTTGGTGAAACTCCCAGAATGGCGGTAGGTACCTAGAAGTGTGGGTTACAGGGAAATTTATTGGGTAAGAAAGCTAGATTTGGAGGAGAGAAGTTATCCAGCTCCTTCTTCAGGAGAGAATTATTTTCAGCCTAATTAGGTGCAGTCATTTTTTAGAAGGGCTGAATAGGTAGGTACACGTTGCCTTGAAAGTTGTTGACGGTTCAATATTTTGTGTTGTTCACTAAGCACTAGTCAGTAATTAATTGGAGACCAGAAAATGATTTGACCAGGATCCTGAAATTTTCATTATAAATTAGGGCATATTATAAATTACAAGCATACATTAAAAGGGGAATTCTGAAACAACAGAAATCTGTAAGCAGGGAATGTTGCAAAGATACATGTAAAGATTTGAACAAGATTGATTTTAAACTGCTCAATGTATGGGTGTGGTCTCATGAATGAAATGTATTAATGACATTTGAACTTTTTAAGGCGCTCTTGGAAAGAACAGGATACACACTCGATGTGACCACTGGACAGAGGAAGTATGGGGGACCGCCTCCAGATTCCGTTTATTCAGGTCAGCAGCCTTCTGTTGGCACTGAGGTAAAGAGACTAAAAACTTGTACCCTTTGTAGTAAATGTACAGGTGTCTGGTTCCCTAAAGAAACTCTCCATGGTTTTTACTTCATATTTAATTTACAGATATTTGTAGGGAAGATCCCAAGAGATCTGTTTGAGGATGAACTTGTTCCATTGTTTGAAAAAGCTGGACCTATATGGGATCTTCGTCTAATGATGGATCCACTAACTGGTCTCAATAGAGGTTATGCGTTTGTCACTTTTTGTACAAAAGAAGCAGCTCAGGAGGCTGTTAAACTGGTGAGTTTTTTTTCCTTTTCAGTTTTCACATTCTCTGTTTTCATTTAAAGCCAGGACTTTTCTTAATTGTGTTAACCAAAGGTTTTTGAAGTGCTGATTAGGCGCTGTCACATTTTTTATGTACACATCGTAGCAGTATTTTTTGTGCATATAGTTGAACTGACTCAGGATCTGTAAGGTAGTGTGGTGGAGTTGAAGTTACTGGTTCTTTGAATTTGGCTTAGTGATTTTTTTTTTTAAGGAATGTTAAAAGGTTTAAGAAAGTAACTGTAATAGATGGGGCTCTTAAAGGGCCATATCTGGCTGTCCCTTTTTCGAAAATGTTTCACAAAGACATTGTGATGATAACTTTTTAGTTAATGAAATAAAGGATTTTATGTTGAGTGGCAATGTCCGATTTAAAAGTACTAGATGTCAGGTGAGGACCTAGTTGTTTTCCCAATTTAAAGAATTTTAATGTTTCAAACTATGGCTTATATAATTCTTCAAATTAGTTTTATTAAATTCTGTGACAAGTAGTTTCTGTGTTTTGTAGTTGAAGATGTAAGTTAATTTCAATCCAAGAAATACATCAAAAAGTACAGCTGGGGAGGAACTTTTGTAAATGGTTCACTATAGCAGATGTTTGTTAGTTTTGCATGATCTGACTTACATGTTTTGTGGGTAATTCTAAGCAAATTTGAACTCCTTAGAGTGATTTCATCCTGCATTTTATTTTTCCTTCCCTCACTATCATATATGTCACATTTTAAGGCAAACCTTAAGGAGAAAAAGAAAACAAATATACTTACTTGGTTTTGCTTTTTGTATTGCTTGGATCTCTCCATTGGTGTGTGTAATTGAACATTGTAAAGGTTAACATTAGAAAAGTATGCTACTTGGGAAGAATAAAGAATTTAGGAGTTTAGATATTTCTTTTTAAATCATGGCTGATGTTCTTTTCTTTCAAAGAATGCTTTCTGTTTCAGAAGGGAGAGTATGTATAGCTCTAGGGGTCCATTCAGTGGTGACCTTTGAACTGTCACGTTTTTAGTTTAAACAGTTCAGGTAAAACTGAGGACTTTTTAGAGTTCTGGAAAGATACTTTAGGAGTCATCTAGTTGAATCTATAAAAGAATAGAACATTTTGCCAGGTAGTAATAAAGTAGCAGTAAGTTTTAATGTGGAAATACATAATGATTGAGAAGACAATGAGACTATCTTACTACAAAAAGCTAGTACAGAATTTAATGATGTCAGATCCAGTTTATTTACTAGGTATCACATAAAGCTTTAGTTTTGCTTAATAGGTGTGATTATTTAGTGTTACAAGTAATGATTTGTGTATTTATTAATATTTTTAAAAGGAATCATTAAACAAACATTTGTAGACTACTTAAGTTTTGCTGCCAAAATACACTTAATTATGGTAGGTCCTCACTAGAATTTATTTCTAGATGATGTTTAGAATCCTTATAGTAAAGAAGCATCATTAGAAGAAGATGTTATATAATCCAGTCCTAACGTCACTATTTTGAGTGCCAATAAGTACACATGAAATATGTCTCAGTTTGGGCAATTGCCTTGGCTTAACAGATCATGTAGTCCAAAGTTGCATTGCTGTAGGCTTAGAGTAGTCTTATTAATGTAGTTAAGTTTTTCAACTGTAACGCAGAAATTTCCAGGTAGCCAGACAGCCATTTTGATTGGTCTTTGAGCTAGCTCTTGTCCTAAATCTTTTAACACTTTTTTCTGGGTTTGTGATTTGAGTCCTTATCTGGGGGCATAATTATTTTTTACTGTCTGATGAATAGGAGGCTCTGTGCTTTAGTGTCTTTTAAAGGGTATTCTTAGCACTGGGATGAATTGGACGTATTGTCATTGCTTTTTTAAAAAGGATGCTTTACCATAGCTAGGACTATGGTGATAATAGAATTGGGAGATTTGCCTTAATGCAACAGTAGAAGAAAAGACTAGGCTTTTGAGGAAATGAAACATTCTCGAGAAATAAAAAACTGAAGTTGATTGGGATGTTTTTTTGCTACCTTGTTTTGATTCCTGGAAATGAGTACCCCTCCTAAACGTATTTTTTAAGGAAGCATATTTTGAAAACTGTTCCTTCTTGTATCATGTCACGAGTCTACTTGAATTACAGCTTTATCCAAGGTGAATTTTTATATAAGGTAGTTGAACTGTTGTTCTAGTTGCACATAATCAGATGCTGAGAAAATGCCTTTTTTACGTTATTTATAGATGAGACAAGATTGAAGCACCATCTCTTTTTGCTTTCCTGTACTTTGTGTCTTGAGAAATACCTTCTATTGAGTTGAGATAGTTTATATATTCAGCCTTATTTTTTGATGTTATTCAACAACGACCCCTGCCGCCCCCCCCAATAAAGACTGTAGATTTTAAGTTTGCATCTGAATTACTTGTAAAATGGGTTGATGTTAACAGCTGAAGAAGAGGCATGAAGTTAGAAGCAACTGCAAACTTCTTAATGACCCTATTTTCAGCTAACATCTGCCTTGTATTTGGGGGAATAAGAAAATTCATCCCTAAATGATGACAATGTAGCTAAGGAAGCAAGATTTAAATTTGTGAAAAGGTGAATAATAGCTACCACTTGTGCTTGTTGAGGCACAGGAGCTGTGCTAGGTGCTACATTATTACCTTTAAAGATCACTTCAACCCATTCTTCAAGGTAAGTGAAATATCTTCCTTTTGCAGTAGAATAAATAGTCTGGGTGGCTTGCCCAGAGCCGAATTGGTTTAGCTTGATACCAGGTTTGTTTAGCATGTGCTTATCGTTAATTAGACATAGCAATTTAAGCCAGCAGTATAAGTTATGTTGCCAGGTAGCCTGATTCTTCAAATTATGTAGTGGTTTTTAGGTAGTGTTAAAAGGAATTCAGAGTGTAAGTCGTCTCTACTGCCAAATTTATTTTTGGCATCTAACCAATTTGTACCATCTTCTGCTACCATCCTAGCCTAAGGTACCATTTGAAGAATCCTTCTAGCTAGTCTCACTGCTTTCCATTGCTCCTTTACAGTCTTACCTTTTAGCTGTGTAGATTAGATCACAACAGTCCCATGCTGAAAACTCTAATAATGGCTTCCAAACAAGATTCTATCTGATCAAGTTTTTGCTTACCTCTGTCTTCCTACTCTTCTTTATTACCCTTCCATCCACACTTTGCCTTTTTTCTCCTCTACAAAAGCTATGAGCATTTCCATCTCAAGGCTGCCTTCTGTTCTTTCTCCCACTTCTCCCGGTTAGCACAGCTGCTGTCTTATCAATCAGGTTTTCTTAGAAGGCCTTTCTAAGAAAGGCTTACCACCCAGTTGCCCCATGACAGTATACTGAACATGATAAAAAAAAAAAAGAATGCTTAGATGTACTTAAAATTATTTTTTGACTTTGAAAGATTATTTGCTTCTCTCTTCCCATCAGAAAATTTGCTATTTTTTCCTGTATCCCCAACATTTAGAACAGTGCCATTATAGAGTAGGTAGTAGATAAATAACCTGACTGGCTGACCAGGCAAGTGTGTATGTGTATTTGTGTGGTGTGCTGCTGGAATTGGAGCCCAGGGCCACTGGCTGTGCAGTGCCCATTATGGTTCCTATACAGTGGAAGTGTCCTACTGAAAATACCTTTGTTACAGAGACTGGAATACTGACCTCTATTTGCACATTAAGGGTTATGACTTTAAAAGCCACTGATGGTTTATTCACAGCGGTTGTATACACCAGTGTACAACCATTTTGATGAATGCAGCTGGCAAGACAGGTCGACAGAATATTTTAGTAGCAATTAGCAAGTATTTTAGTAGCAATTAGCAAGTGTTCAGTGTGTTTAACATGAAAACTTTTACTATGGGCGTACAAGGTAGTTTGATCCAGTTCTTGACTTTGATGTTTCTAGGACTTGAGAGGCTAACTACAATTAAAGTGGAAGCAGGTGGTTCACAGGGTAAAGGAGGGATGAAGGGATCGATTGCTTTTGGTTGAGGTTGTTAGAGAAGGCTTTGTGATAAAAAGGGGTGAGCAGGGCAATGAAGGAAATAGATGAATAGTTGAAGCACTGTTTTGTGGGAAGGGAGATAAAACTTGTGTAAAGTCAATGCTAGAAGGCAGTAGGCATGACTGCTGGGCTGAGTTGCATGGTGCTATTAAAGTTTTGATCCTTTGTATGGGTTGCATGATGTAAATAACGGTATAGGTTCTTTTTTTTTTTTTTAATCAGTGATATGAATGAGGGCATAGTTGAACTGTTGAAACGTTTGGTGACTTGAATCTACATGTAGCAGTTAATGCCATGGATGACAAAATAAGGATCTGAAAAGATTCTGATAGCCTGGCACAGTAGTTTACACCAGCAGGATGGAATTGAGTGGGGCTGAGAGTCAAGTCCTATACATGACTAATCCACAAGTAAGCTGTAGTGTGTCAGTGGTGTGGTGTGATTGCCAAATAAGCCAAGATAATCATGGACTACGTGTTATAGAGGCCTGGTGTTGAGAAGTGTCAGAACAGTCTCCAGCTTATTCTAGACTCCTCAGTCTCAATCCGCCTCTATAGTATTGTGTTATGGATGTCACTATTTGGTGACACTCTTGGAGGCAGTTCCCAATTTCAGAGAAGTAATGATTAGCCAAGCATAGAGGGGGATTGAGTCCTAAGCATTGTGTGCAGGTATATGAAGTGCTGTCATTTGGAGGAGGAAATAGATTTATTGTAGAATTTTTAGGGAAGTAGGTTTGGCTCAAGGTAAAGAAGACTTAAATGGATGGGCTTGGGAGGTGGCGGCTTTGCTGCTGTAAGGGTTAGGACTGAGCAACCACTTCTGGATCAGTTTTCTAAGTCTGAGATTGCTAAATTTCTGGGGATTTGGTAACTGATTGGCTATAAGGGAAGGAAAGAGTGAATTGATATTTTGAACGTAGATGATGGGAATGTTCCAGGCTGTACAACTCATTTTGGTGTTCCGAAATACTGAAACTGCATTGGTTAATGCTCAAAGTTCATCTTTATTTTATTTGGTTACCTCACTGTGCTACTGGATCTGAAAGCTAGATTTCTAAAACTTGTTAACTTCAGTGCCCACTTTTCTAGAGTTTGGAAAAGATTACGTTTTCTTTTTTATTTTGATACTATCATATCATCCTGATTACTAACCCTTGAGAGTAAGGGTTTATCAGCATTAAATTAGAATCTCTATTAAGGATCAGAACAGTTGTTTTGGTAATGTTTTTCTACCATCTAAGTCACTGTTACTCACCTGCTAACACCTGCTAGGATGCAAAGTTTATTTTTGAATTTAAGGTGATAGATTGGTCTTAAAAATGCTAGAGTGAGAAAAGTTAAACAACTCAAATACACTTATAAATGTGCATGCTTAATCTGTAGATGGGGCATTTCTTTAAGAAATGTTTATTTCTAGGCACTTTTGCTTTATTTGGACAGTATGCTGTGTGCAGAGGGTCACCTTTGCTCCTTTAATGACTTCTTTTCATTGGAGAGCCAGTTTACTCTCTATTGGTCAGCTATAATTGTTCCAGTTTTTTAAATTAAAAAAATGTGGATGAAAAGTTAGTTTTCTTTATAAATCCTACTAAATATTCACGTCTTCATATTGTTCAGAGACTACAGTCATTTAAATACCTTCTACCTACCCCGCCTTGATTAACCATAGTGAGGATAGGTTAGAAGGGAAGAAACTTTTCTTTTGTAGGTAATAATGGAAACAGTCATTACTATTTTGAGGCAGCATTGTTAAGTAAATAGCCTCTGCTCTTAGAATATTTGGAAAGAAATACAATAAAGGGAAAATGATCCCAAATTGTCATCTTCAAAATAACTCCTCTTTCTCCCTTTTCAAAACTGTATTTCCTTCCATTCTTTTTCTGATTTTAATTGTTTTTGTCAACTTCTGGAGTTACAGACTAAATGACCAAATTGAAAGCCATTGATTTGTCACTAAGGCTGGCTACTTGATCCTTAGATATAAAAATCTAGGGAATGTACATGTCTTAAAGCAGTTTATTGTGTTCTTAAGTTAACTTATTTGTGTAATAGGGTATTGTAGTCTACTTGTCCATAATCCCATGCAATGGTGGATTCAGCCATAGGTCTAATATCTGCCCGTAACTGCATATTTCTATTTTTAAGAGGTGTTTGGTCTAAATAGAATATAAATGGTACGAGAAAACGAAGTCCAGGGCAGGATTTCTTAACCTCAGCACTATTAATGTTTTAGACTAGATAACTTTTTATTATGCTGGACTATTTTGTGAATTGTAGGATGTTTAATAACATCTCTGGCCTCTACCTACCCACTAAATACCAACAGCAAAACCCACCTCTAGTTGACCAAAATGTGTGTGTGTCGGGGGGCAGCAAATCACTCCTGTTGAGAACTGCTGATCTGTGTTAACATAGAAGGGTGTTTTTGTTGACCTTTATAGGATTTAGGGATTGCAGAATATTTGGTTGAGCTCAGATCTACAGGTATGCAGAGGAGTTTGGATGGTGAAGTTTCAGGGAAAGCGTTATAGTCAGAGGTTTAGCAGTATGAAAACTGTTTGAGAACTGATGTAAATACCCGAGATTATAGTATTGTGGAGAAAAGGGAGAAGTGGTAGGGATTTTAGGACGGACTTAATGACATCCAAGGGTTTGAACTTCGTTTGGCTGATGGGGAGTCATTGTGGGATTTTTTTTCAATAGGCAAAGTTGTGATTTAAAAAAAAATGTCTCCAGCCTAAGTGTAAAGAATAGAGATAATCCTGGGATCATGATGACCAGAGACTCGGATAAGCGTGAATGGAGTCAGTGGGGTAAAAAGTACAAAACTGTTCTGAACTGGAGGAAGGATGTTTGAACTTCATGTTTAATTTTGAGTATCTGGAGATGGAGAAAAAGGGAGAAGGAGGAATCAGTTTTCTGACTTGTCTGTACTTTCTTCACTTATACCTGATATACTTGTTACACAAGAATGGGAATAACAGGGATAGGAACTCTTTGGGTTTTGCCTCTGCGGTATTGTTCCGTTTTATGGAATATGGTTACTTGAAGATGGTTTACTTTTTACTGTAGTTTTATAGTAGTTTGCCATAATCTACTTGTCTTTCTCCAACTTTATTGTAGGCTTGGTGAAAATGAAATGGGGGAAAAAGTTGGGTTGGATTCGGAATAACAAGGTTCTCCTTTTAGATTTAAGTATATGAAGCCAAAAATCCCTTATTGTAACTTTTTACAAGTGATTAGGGGAGATGGAAAAATAAGATTTAAGCGCTGATTAACAGAAAGGCAGAAAGCTTGCTGGCACTGGAATCCGTTTCCCTTGCATGAGAATGACTAGTCGGAAGGATGAATTTAAGTAGAAAATAAGGTATTGTGGAATCAGTAATTTGGAATTTAAGCTGCTTACAGACTAGATTCTTACCAAATTTGCTAAATTTCAAGGACTTGACAATTTTTTGCTTTAATTCATAAACTTGGTTAGTGTGTTTTGTCAGTACAATCTTCCTGTCTGAGATTATAATTTTTTAAAGGATAAAAATACTGGATAAACCTAAGTGTTGAAGTTTTAATTTGTTAAAAGATTTTGCTTTTGTGTATGGGATTTGCATATCTTTCTATAATGAGCACCTATAGTAGGATATTTTAAGTATTTTTAAAACATGGTGCACTTTTCCGCCTTTCAGTATAATAATCATGAAATTCGTTCTGGAAAACACATTGGTGTCTGCATCTCCGTTGCCAACAACAGGCTTTTTGTGGGCTCTATTCCTAAGAGTAAAACCAAGGAACAGATTCTTGAAGAATTTAGCAAAGTAACAGGTAAGTTGGGTTTACTTGGAAGAAGGTTCAACTTCTAATACTTAAGGTAATTGCATACTTCTGTGTGCCAAGCACTGTTTTAAGCACTGCATTTATTGATTCGTATTCTCACTATGGCCATATAAGATGAGTAACTCCATTTTTCAGATAAGGAAATAGGTTTGGGGAAATAACTTGCTGAATGTTATGTAGTTAGTAAGGAATATGGCTGGATTTGAACTTAGTCTGCAGAATCATTGTTGTGCTTCCCCTGTTTTGGAAGATTGTATTTCTTCGTGTGTTTTTATGCATTTTGAGGTGCTTAGTTGACATTCTTAGTAAAAATGTTTGATAAGTAATGACTTGATTTTCCAAATTAATAGGAATGGTAAGTACTCTTGCTATAAGCAGAGATTATACTTTGTCAATATGGTGCAATTTCTTTGAATTGTAAAGCATTTTTTGTAAGTTTCCAAGTGACAGGCTTTTGTCATTTAGAAACTAGAAAAAATAGTTTTGTCTGCCTAGAATATTTAGCAAATTATCAGCCTGTTACCAGTTTCCAGGAACATTTGAAATTCTTATACAGTACTAAGATAGTCTCTATTTCATTTGAAATAAACACTGATGTCTGAGGCCAGAAAAGTGCCATTAAAAAATTAGTTTTTACTTGCATGGGGTGAAAAATTTCTAACCATGTCTGATTTATACTTCTGGTTTTCCTAAAACAGCTTTGTAAAGATTTCATACCTCTCTGTCATCTAATTAATGGAAGCAGAGAAAAATTTCTAACCATGTCTGACTTATACTCCTGGTTTTCCTAAAACAGCTTTGTAAAGATTTCATATCTCTCTGTCATCTGATAAATGGAAGCAGAATAGTCCTCAGGTCTAAGTAAAAAGAATACATTTTCTTTTCATGGGGATTTTTGCATTAGGAACACTTGGAAAGTGTGGAGTTAGGTGAATTATCTGGACCAGTATTTTTGAGAGTCCCCGGTAAAGATAAGAGATTATTTTTCATTCTGATATTCAAGTATAATATTAGAAAAATAAATCTTTTGATCTTATTTTTGCTTATTTTATCTCATCTCTCTGGAATTGTTGCTTACTTTCAGAGGGTCTTACAGACGTCATTTTATACCACCAACCAGACGACAAGAAAAAAAACAGAGGCTTTTGCTTTCTTGAATATGAAGATCACAAAACAGCTGCCCAGGCAAGACGTAGGTTAATGAGTGGTAAAGTCAAGGTCTGGGGAAATGTTGGAACTGTTGAATGGGCTGATCCTATAGAAGATCCCGATCCTGAAGTTATGGCAAAGGTAATGACAGTTGAGTTAAACATTTTTTTGTGGTGTTGCTGGGAGCAGGGGTAGGCTTTAGAGAGCGGAGGGAAACTTGTGTGTGCTTTCTTAAACCGTATTTTTGAAAGTGAGAGGAGTGTTCTGTGTTGAAGGCCACACACCAGAAATAAATAGCAAGTGCATGGAGGGTGAGTATAGGAATTTATTCATGGACCCTCAGCCACAGTTGTGTAGCCATCATACTCTCAAGATAAAGTAGGTCTCCTACATACAGTGGAGATGATTCACTTTCATTTTTGTGTGGATTTGAAGAGCAGTTTCTTTGAGTTTTTGAGAGTGGCGCCATTAGATTACATGGTTTTTGTGTTAAAAGTCCCACTCCTAAAAATAGTGAACTGTACTGGCCTCAGCAGAGCTGCTGCAGTTAAAAGGTTTAGCTATTATTAGGTATCGTGCTTCAGCAGTCAGTTGAGACATCTATGAAAACAAACATCTCTTGAGTCAACACTTTACCAGTGCAGTTTGCAGTTAAGTTATTCTAACCTTTTATTAAAGAATCCTCCTTAATGACGATAGGCTAGGAAATACAACTAGTTTACTTAAATCAAGAGAGGAGTGTGAAGTGTCAGAACAGTGAATATTAAAGGGTAAATGTTCTTGAGGACAGAAGATACTTAGGATTCATTCTTTTTTCCTTTGACTTATTAAGCTCTCATTGGTTAGCCCTTTAGATTAAGAAATTCAGATGCTACTTCAGGTATTTTAGGAGGAAGTGATAATGTTTCTTAACCAAAAGGTTAAATTTGTAGTTGTACTTGAGGAGCTTTCAGGATTGAAGACTTTATCTTACCAGTGTTTTGAATATTGTCTCCTCTCTTTAGGGTTTCAAAAGCAGGTCCTAATTAGTTTTGACTCCCTGTGTTAAATAAGTTCAGCAGCTATTTCAGATGGCATGGTGTTCATGTTATTAGGAAATAACCACATCCATTTTAATTGTAAAATAATAACTAATGAAAAGTACTGTGCGTAGCATGCTTTGTTTTTCGAGCAGCAAGTACAGCAGTTTCCCATACACACACCTGCCCACGTAGCTGTGCAGCCTCCTGCACGATCAGTGTCCTCACCAAAGTGGTACATTTGTCATAATCAGTGAATCTAAATTGACACATTATTATAACTCCTTGTGTATGTTAGGATTCCCTTTTGGTGTTCTGCATTCTATGGGTTTGACAAATGTATGTTGTATCCACCATTGTAGTATCATACAGAATATTTTCATTGACTTAGGAATCCTCTGTGATTGCCTTTCATCCCTCGTCCCCTCATCCCTGGCAACCATTGCTCTTTTTACTGTCTCCATAGTTTTGTCTTTTCCCAAATGTCACATAGTTGGAATCCTATAGTATGTAGCCATTTAAGACAGCTTCTTTTACATTTAAGGTTCCTCTGTGTCTTTTCATGGCTTGATGGCTCATTTCTTGTTTAGTGTTAAGTAATATTCCATTGTCTGGATGTATTATAGTTTATCCAGTCACCAACTGAAGGACAACTTGGTTGCTTCCAAGTTTTGGCAATTATGAATTAAGGTGCTGTAAGCATCCATATACAGGGTTTTGTGTGGACGCGTCTTCACGTCTTTTGGGTAAATACCAAGGAGTGTGACTGGTGAATCATATGGTACGAAAGTATGTTTAGTTTTGTAAGAAGCTGCCAAATTATACCGTTTTGCATTCTAATGCAGTGAATATGTTGTTCAGTATTCTCAACAGCATTCGATGGTGTTAGTGTCTTAGATTTTGGCCGGTCACTGTAACAGGCTTGTAATGGTATCTCACTGTTTTAATTTGTGATTCCCTAATGACATATGATAATTGAGCATCTCTTCCTATGCTTATTCACCATCTGTATATCTTTAGTGAGAATGTTCAGATTTTTTGCCCATTAGATCCAGCAGCATGCTCCTTGGTATTTACCCAAATGAGTTGAAATTTTAGTCTATATTTTATATTTCTGGTACTCTTCTAATGGGTTGTGACTAAAGTTAAGTCTGCAGGGTTGGGGTGGTGGCATCTTGGAAACTGAATCCTTTGGAAATACATAGGAAGTTTCTGTTTCTTTCTTAAATTTCAGGTAAAAGTGCTGTTTGTACGCAACCTGGCCAATACTGTAACAGAAGAGATTTTAGAAAAGGCATTTAGTCAGTTTGGGAAACTGGAACGAGTGAAGAAATTAAAAGATTATGCTTTCATTCATTTTGATGAGCGAGATGGTGCTGTCAAGGTAAATAACTGGGGGAATTATCATAGGCATCTAACTTAGACTAATGATTTTTAGTCATCCTAAAATCAGAACGTTTTAGAAAATTGAAGGAAACTCAGAGGTCATGTAATTACTCAAGCTAATAACCTTTATTGGCCTTAGCAAATCGCATAACTTACTAAACTAAGTCAAAAAGATTATTAGTTGAAGAGCTGGATCTTTAAATGAAATCAAGAATCCTATTTTATCTTATCCTTCTAGTGTTAATAGTAAATGATTTTTTAACTTTAAATGAATCATAGTTGTGAAAGGTCTCTTGTATTGATCAGTACCTACTTTTTTAAGGCTATGGAAGAAATGAATGGCAAAGACTTGGAGGGAGAAAATATTGAAATTGTTTTTGCTAAGCCACCAGATCAGAAAAGGAAAGAAAGAAAAGCTCAGAGGCAAGCCGCAAAGAATCAAATGTAAGTGAAAGTTGTACAAATTTTAATATTGATTAACTGGTGAATAACAGGTGAACAAATCTGTAACATGCCTTTACCTTTTAAAGAAGACTTGAAGTTTAACTTGAAAGCTTTGAGTCAAAGAAAAATGCTGAGAATCTCCAAAAATGTTTATTGAGTTCTTGCTATTGACCATACTTGTGAAACTAATTGTAATTCTAAACAACTGGACCTTTGCATAATAAACGAAAAATCAATCTAGGTTATTTTCTACTGTATTTTACAGAATGTGCTCCTGAATACGTGTTTTAAATATTAGCTGCCCCAAAGTCTTGACAGTATGTTTGGTTAAAGGGTGGAGAGTTTTTTCTCTGAGGCAGGAAATATAAAATCTCCAATTATAATAGACTCTGCTTCCTTTGTGTCAGAAAAAAGACTTCTTTACCAATACATAGTGCCCATTACTGCCATCCCAAAGGCTTCATATACTATGCATGGGTTTTGAAAAATGAAGTAAGAGTATAGTTAATGAAATAAGCAAATAACATAGTATTGAGGTACGAAAACAAGTGTGTAAATGCATTGTATAACTTGGCTCTTTTAAGGCTATCTGCTCATTAAGACAGTGAAGGAAACTTAGCTGTGTAAGAATGAAGTTTGCAATTTAAAAAAATTTGGTAATTGATTTCTAAGGAGGAAGAGAGGGGTAATTGCTGTTTGATGGCAAGAACAATAATCACTAAACTAATATCTCAGGTCAGTTTTCTGTCTGTTGCCGTATGTAGGGAAAGCTTCTATTATTTCATAATCAGGGAAGCATTCACGTTCTAGTTTCTGTAATTAGCTGTGCAGTTAGGCAAGTTGGCAAGTTCTGAGCCTCAGTTTCTTTAATTTTAAAAGGGAAACAGATTAAATTATGTAAGATGTCTTGTACAATGATTACTATCCAAGTAATCTATCTGTACTTGTTCTAGGACTAAAGAAACATGTGCTTTTTTTTTTTTTTTTTTTTTGGACCATTCTGCGAGGCTTGCAGGATCTTTTTTTTTTTTTTTTTTTTTTTAATTATAAATTTATTTATTTATTTTATTTTTGACTGCGTTGGGTCTTGTTGCTGCGCGCAGGCTTTCTCTGGTTGTGGCGA